>NC_090363.1:5316406-5616406 GCF_035084215.1 Heptranchias perlo
ACAGAGTAAAGCCCCCTCTACACCGTCCCATCAAACACTCCCAGGGCAGGTACAGCACTGGTTAGATACAGAGTAAAGCTCCCTCTACACTGTCCCATCAAACACTCCCAGGGCAGGTATAGCATGGGTTAGACACAGAGTAAAGCTCCCTCTACACTGTCCCATCAAACACTCCCGGGGCAGGTACAGCACGGGTTAGATTCAGAGTAAAGCTCCCTCTACACTGTCCCATCAAACACTCCCAGGGCAGGTACAGCACGGGTTAGATACAGAGTAAAGCTCCCTCTACACTGTCCCATCAAACACTCCCAGGGCAGGTACAGCACGGGTTAGATTCAGAGTAAAGCTCCCTCTACACTGTCCCATCAAACACTCCCAGGACAGGTACAGCACGGGTTAGATTCAGAGTAAAGCTCCCTCTACACTGTCCCATCAAACACTCCCAGGGCAGGTACAGCACGGGTTAGATACAGAGTAAAGCTCCCTCTACACTGTCCCATCAAACACTCCCAGGACAGGTACAGCACGGGTTAGATACAGAGTAAAGCTCCCTCTACACTGTCCCATCAAACACTCCCGGGGCAGGTACAGCACGGGTTAGATTCAGAGTAAAGCTCCCTCTACACTGTCCCATCAAACACTCCCAGGGCAGGTACAACATGAGTTAGGTTCAAGTATGGCACTCTCTGCACTGTCCCTATGATGAATAGGAGGTTTCATCACATTTCAAATCAAAAGAAACTCTTGGGTAAAGTTGCCCGAGGGTTATCCTGACCAGTCCATATAGCTTCGGTGCAAGATCGGCAGAAATTGCATGAACTGACAGCATAAAATTGACCCCTCTGTATTTTTCTGCGTCTATTTCTGAAAGGTGTCTTTCAATGTGTCTAACTACCACTGCTGGTCCGGCTAAATATGAAAAAATCACCAGGATACTCAGAGATTGGCCTCCTACTTATCTAAATACTTTTATAGAGAACAAACTCGTTAAGAGCAGATAAAACTCTAGATTAAATGCCACTTAAACACAACTGTTTGCCTTGTTCTGAAAATATCTGAGTTAGGTAATTGCTTAATGGGAATATGTAGAGTCTGATAGAATGCACACACTCTCACACTGACACACACCCACATACACACAAACACAAACACACACCCAAACGCACACCCACACTCTCACACTGACACACACCCACATACACACAAACACAAACACACACCCAAACGCACACCCACACTCTCACACTGACACACACCCACATACACACAAACACAAACACACACCCAAACGCACACCCACACTCTCACACTGACACACACCCACATACACACAAACACAAACACACACCCAAACGCACACCCACACTCTCACACTGACACACACCCACATACACACAAACACAAACACACACCCAAACGCACACCCACACTCTCACACTGACACACACCCACATACACACAAACACAAACACACACCCAAACGCACACCCACACTCTCACACTGACACACACCCACATACACACAAACACAAACACACACCCAAACGCACACCCACACTCTCACACTGACACACACCCACATACACACAAACACAAACACACACCCAAACGCACACCCACACTCTCACACTGACACACACCCACATACACACAAACACAAACACACACCCAAACGCACACCCACACTCTCACACTGACACACACCCACATACACACAAACACAAACACACACCCAAACGCACACCCACACTCTCACACTGACACACACCAACATACACACAAACACAAACACACACATCTGCACACACACCCACACCCTCACACACACCCACATACACAAACACAAACACACATCTGCACACGCACCCACACTTTCACAGACATACAAAAAAAACACACACATCCACACACCCACACTCTCACACTGACCCACACCCACACCCACACAAACACACATCCACACACACACACATTCTCACACTGACCCACACCCACACCCACACAAACACACATCCACACCCACACACACACTCTCACACTGACCCACACCCACACCCACACAAACACACATCCACACCCACACACACACTCTCACACTGACCCACACCCACACCCACACAAACACACATCCACACACCCACACTCTCACACTGACCCACACGCACACCCACACAAACACACATCCACACACGCACACACATTCTCACACTGACCCACACCCACACCCACACAAACACACATCCACACCCACACACACACTCTCACACTGACCCACACCCACACCCACACAAACACACATCCACACACCCACACTCTCACACTGACCCACACGCACACCCACACAAACACACATCCACACCCACACACACACTCTCACACTGACCCACACCCACACACGCACAAACACACAGACACACACACCAATGCACATGTGCTCACACACCCAAACCCACATATGCACGCACACAAACACACGTATACACACACAGACACAAACACACAGACCCAAACATACATACACACACACACTTACATACACACCCATCCAAACGCACAAATGCCCCCCACACACACACACACCTACCCAAACACTCAAATGCACCCCCCCCCAACACACACACAAACATACACATCCACACACACTCACACCTGTACACACACATTACAACAGTGACTACACTTCAAAAGTACTTCAATGGCTGTAAAGTATTTTAGGACATCTTGAGGTTGTGAAAGGAGCTTATATAGAATCATAGAATGGTTACAGCACAGAGGAGGCTATTCGGCCCATAGAGTCCGTGCTGGATCTTTGTAAGAGCAATCATGTTAGTCCCATTCCCCCGCTCTTTCCCAGTAGCCCTGTAAAGTTTTTCCCTTCAAGTATTTATCCAATTCCTTGGTGAAAACCATGATTGAATCTGCTCCCACCACCCTTTGAGGCAGCGCATTCCACATCATAGCTACTCACTGCATAATAAACATTTCCTCATGTCGCCTTTGGTTCTTTTGCCAATCACCTTAAATCTGTGTCCTCTGGATCTCGACCCTTCTGCCAATGGGAACGGTTTCTCTTTATTTAATTTATCTAAACCCTTCATGATTTTGAACACCTCTATCAAATCTCCTTTTAACCTTCTCTGCTCTAAGGAGAACAACCCGAGCTTCTCCAGTCTGTCCACGTAACTGAAGTCTCTCATTCCTGGAATAATTCTAGTAAATCTTTTCTGCACCCTCTCTAAGATCTTTACATCCTTCCTGAAGTGCGGTGCCCAGAATTGGACACAATACTCCAGCTGTGGCCGAACCAGTGTTTTATAAAAGTTCAACACAACTTCCTTGCTTTTGTACCTATGCCTCTATTTTTAAAGCCCAGGATCCCGTATGCTTTTTTAACCGCTTTCTCAACCTGTCCTGCCAACTTTAAAGATTTGTGCGCATATACCTGCACCCCTTTTAGAATTGTACCATTTGGTGTATATTGCCTCTCCTCGTTCTTCCTACCAAAATGTATCACTTTGCACTTCTCTGCGTAAAATGCAAGTCTTTCTTGATTAAATAAAGAGAGATGAGGAGGGCTGAGATGGAAAGAGATGGAGGTCAGAGACAGTGAAAGTTTTTCTTGCAACCTGTTCCAGGAATGCGAGGGAGGTGCTGAAAGGGTCTGGCACATATGGGGACGGGGCTAATAAACTGCGGGGAAAATAACCAGTGAGATTTAACCGGTCTGTATTTAAGTTCTCTCCCGACGTTTGATTTGCGCTACAAGTTAACTCGTATCAACCCAGCTCATGACGCATTTATCTGTGGCTTTTAATGTCCTTGTGGGAAGGTTACACACTCGACATACTTTCAGACTCAATGGGGGTGATTTTAAACCCCAAGAACAGGTGGGTTGGGGGCGGGTGGGAGTTGAAAATAGTTGTTTTTTTGGGTTGCAACCAGAAAATTTTCAGACTTTGCATTCCCAGTGGGAAGCCTGGACTTTTACACACCGACGTTAAACACGGAAATAAAGCCCGGTTGCGGTCGCGACTCAAAAAACAACTATTTTCAACTCCCACCTGCCCCCAACCCACCTGTTCTTGGGGTTTAAAATCACCCCTAGTGGCACAGTCTGTCTGTGGGCACCAAAAACCCAAAAGAATACTCGAGTTCAACGTGTAGAGGCAGCTGAAGAAGTTTTGGTTAGTCCTGCAGGTGAATTGTTCATTCATAAAATTGTAAGAGGGAGGCAAAGGGGGGATTTTTTTCGGAATTTGCCGAGATCTCGACGACCCTTCCCGGGGCAGCGGAATAAGCACACGGACAGGGTGAAATCGAAAAGTTCCCAAGTGTGGGTGAGGCAGCAGAATTCAAAGGGAACTTTTGTGTGTCTGTGTGTTTTCTTCTCTCTCTCTCTGCTCTCTCCTGAGGATGCTGAATCCGTGCTAGGGCACAGACCGGGACATTCCTGGCGAGAGTGCCACAGATGACACTATCAAACTCATAGGCCATTCCAATGAGTTCCTCAGGGCAGTGTCCTAGGCCCAACCATCTTCGGCTACTTCATCAATGACCTTCCCTCCATCATAAGGTCAGAAATGGGGATGTTCGCTGATGGTTGCACAATGTTCAGTTCCATTCGCAACCCCTCAGATAATGAAGCAGTCCGAGCCCGCATGCAGCAAGACCTGGACAACATCCAGGCTTGGGCTGATAAGTGGCAAGTAACATTCGCGCCAGATAAGTGCCAGGCAATGACCATCTCCCACAAGAGAGAGTCTAACCACCTCCCATTGACGTTCAACGGCATTACCATTGCCGAATCCCCCACCATCAACATCCTGGGGGTCACCATTGACCAGAAACTTAACTGAACCAGCCATATAAATACTGTGGCTACAAGAGCAGGTCAGAGGCTGGGTATTCTGCGGCGAGTGACTCCCTCCTGACTCCCCAAAGCCTTTCCACCATCTACAAGGCACAAGTCAGGAGTGTGATGGAATACTCTCCACTTGCCTGGATGAGTGCAGCTCCAACAACACTCAAGAAGCTCAACACCATCCAGGACAAAGCAGCCCGCTTGATTGGCACCCCATCCACCACCCTAAACATTCACTCTCTTCACCACCGGCGCACTGTGGCTGCAGTGTGTACCATCCACAGGATGCACTGCAGCAACTCGCCAAGGCTTCTTCAACAGCACCTCCCAAACCCACGACTTCTACCATCTAGAAGGACAAGGGCAGCAGGCACATGGGAACAACACCACCTGCACGTTCCCCTACAAGTCACACACCATCCCGACTTGGAAATATATCGCCGATCCTTCATCGTCGTTTGGTCAAAATCCTGGAACTCCCTTCCTAACAGCACTGTGGGAGAACCGTCACCACACGGACTGCAGCGGTTCAAGAAGGCAGCTCACCACCACCTTCTCAAGGGCAATTAGGGATGGGCAATAAATGCCGGCCTTGCCCGGGACGCCCACATCCCATGAATGAAAAAAAAATACAGGAGCCCGTGAGACCCTGCCTATCATCCTAAACTTGTTAAGCAAGTTTAGATAATTAATTACTGTGACTGTTGATGAACTGGGACTGCAGAGCAGTGCAAGCCGCCGTCAGAGTGCGAGATACAGTGGGACCTCATTGCGCTGTGCTCCTAGTGCTCCTTCCTGTTGCGACTGCAGCCTTTGCTGGGATACACTTTTTGCCCTCCATTGTCTAAGCAACATTAGGCAGACAGACCGATTCCTGTTTCAATTCCAGCCAGATTCGGAAGCCTGACGCTGATTGATGGGGACCGTGTGCGAGAACATAACCTGCGTCACTTCCTGCCTTGTTTTGGCAATAAACTGGTGACTGGACTTTTCTGGGAATAAAAGGTTCAGGTCAAAGGGAAAGTTTACAGATATATTTACATTAGTCACATAGTTGGCAGGGGTCAGGGGTGGGTGAAGCACAGTCCTCTTCAGAATATATAGCACCTTTAACATAGTAAAACATCTCAAGGTGCTTCACAGCAGCGATTATCAAACAAAATTTGAGACAGTGCCACATAAGGAGATATTAGGACAGGTGCTTGGTCAAAGAGGTAGGTTTTAAGGAGGGTCTTAAAGGAGGTTAGAAAGGGGGAGAGGTTTAGGGAGGGAATTCCAGAGCTTTGGGCCTAGGCCGCCAATGGTGGAGCGATGAAAATCGGGAATGCGCGAGAGGCCAGAGTTGGAGGAGCGCAGAGATCTCGGAGGGCTTGTACCCAAAAGAACCGTGCTCGTTTTTTAAGATGGAGAATATAATACCCCAAAATCGGTCAGATTGTTTAAACCAAAATGAATCTCAGTCCAGACAAGTGGACAGACCAGTAAATTTTCTCACACCCTGAAGAGGAGGTTATTGCAATCCACGTGCCATAGAGCATTCAGCTTGTCATTGAAGCTAAATGCTCCTCACCCAGTCCTGACTCAATCTAAGAGTTATCTCTTTCTCAAGACGAGGTAGTGTGCTCCTGCCCTTCCCGAAACGTGCCTTTGTAGCACTGAACACAATGTACTCTCGAGAGTGTCTGTTTTTCGCAATATGTATTGCCCAGAATTTTGTAACTGCAGCAGCTTCCTGCCACTGCCGGACTGGTTCACTTAAACCTGTGGTTTCCTCCCAAAGGAGGAATTTTAACCCCCGTTCGTCCGCCGCCCGGTAGCAGTCGGGCGGGGAGTGGGGGCGGAGGGGGCATAGGATCAGGAGGAGGCGATTCGGCACCTCGAACCTGCTCCGCCATTCAATGGGATCATGGCTGATCTGTATCCTAACTCCATCCACCCACCTTGGCTCCATATCCCTTAATACCCTTGGCTAACAAAAGACTATCCACCTCAGATTTAAAATTATTAATTGAGCTCGCATCAACTGCTTTTTGTGGGAGGGAGTTCCACACTTCTACCACCCTTTGCGTGAAGACGTGTTTCCCAACTTCTCTCCTGAATGGCCTGGCTCTGATTTTAAGGTTATGTCCCCTTGTCCTAGACTCCCCCCACCAGAGGAAATAGTATCTCTCTATCCACCCTATCAACTCCTTTCAAAATCCTAAAAACTTCAATCAAATCACCCCTTAGCCTTTTATATTCCAGGGAGTACAAGTCTAGTTTATGTAATCTCTTCTCATAATTTAACCCTTGGAGCCCTGATAAAGTTTTGGTGAATCTGTACTGAACTCCTTCTAAGCCCATTGTATCCTTTCTAAGGTGCAGTTGCCAGAACTATACATGGTATTCCAAATGTGGTCTAACCAAGGCTTTGTATAGCTGTAGCAAAATGGCCTCCCCCTTTATATTCTAGCCCTCTAGATATAAAGGCTAACATCCCATTAGCCTTTTTGATTATTTTTTGTACCTGACCATGTGTACATGGATCCCTAAATCTCTGGGACGTCCACTGTTCCAGAGGGAGCAGTTAAAATGGAGCGGGAGGCTTACCCGTTGGCTTCCCGCCCCCGATCCTGCAATTTTTATATTGCAGACGCCAAGGACACCCGCCCAAAGCTGGCGGGGCGGGGTGGCCTTGTCTAAATATGCTGATCGGGTCCCGATGATGTCATAGAGACCCGGCTGCAGTATTAACCCCAGTCCTGTGCCATTCTGGCCAAACCTGCAGGGAACTGGGTCCAGAAGTAGCCCAGCGAGGTAGGTTTCTTTCGATTGTTTTGTAGCTTCCTTATGGACCGTTCCTCCTGCTCCCCGACTGTTGCCTCTTGCCGCCCAATTTTAAGATCCAGGCAGTCGCTTCCTGATGAATTTCGCCCCTTGGTCGTTAATATTTATCCCGCAACCAACATCACTTAAAAAACACAGATTATCTGGTCATTATCACATTACTGTTTTTGGATCTTGCTGTGCGCAAATTGGCTGTTGCGTTTCCTACGTTACAACAGTGACTGCGCTTCAAAAAAGTACTTCATTGGCTGTAAAGCGCTTTGGGACATTCTGAGTTTGTGAAAGGTTCTGTATAAATGCAAATTCTTTCCTTCTAATTGCTGGCCCCATGCGGAGAATTCCTTTGCTGACATTAAGTGCCTCGGCCCTGCTATTAACCTACAAAGGGAAGGGAGGAGGCAGGAGATTTGCATCACATTCCTTGCTGGTGCATATTTTCATGTTTCTTGGAGAAATCGTCTAAGTTTCACCTGGACCTGATCCAAGAACGTCAGCAGAGCTGGGGGTTTCAGCCTCCGCCTCCTGGTTAGAGCTCATGCGGAGGATTAACCCTTGAGTCATCCCAAAGGAAGTGTGCCAAAGCTCCCTGCTCCCAGCAGGGGAGGGAGTCACGCTTACAACTTCTGGCTGGACATCTGTTCCACGGTGGGTTAACTGTCTCGTCTAAGTCTAGCCAAATACAGCCCGTCTCTGATAAAATGTGAGTGAACTTCTATTAAACTCATTGGAGTCATTTGCAGAGCCCCTGGTGATCCAGTGTCAGTAAGGGATCGAGTCCCTGGTGATCCAGTGTCAGTAAGAGATCAAATCCCTGGTGATTATTAACGACTTAGATGAAGGCATAGAAAGTCTCATATCTAAGTTTGCCGATGACACAAAGATTGGTGGCATTGTAAGCAGTGTAGATGGAAACATAAAATTACAAAGCGATATTGATAGATTAGGTGAATGGGCAAAACTGTGGCAAATGGAATTCAATGTAGACAAATGTGAGGTCATCCACTTTGGATCAAAAAAGGATAGAACAGGGTACTTTCTAAATGGTAAAAAGTTAAAAACAGTGGATGTCCAAAGGGACTTAGGGGTTCGGGTACATAGATCATTGAAGTGTCATGAACAGGTGCAGAAAATAATCAATAAGGCTAATGGAATGCTGACCTTTATATCTAGAGGACTAGAGTACAAGGGGGCAGAAGTTATGCTGCAGCTGTACAAAACCCTGGTTAGACCGCACTTGGAGTACTGTGAGCAGTTCTGGGCACCATACTTTCAGAAGGACATATTGGCCTTGGAGGGAGTGCAGTGTAGGTTTACTAGAATGATACCCGGACTTCAAGGGTTAAGTTACGAGGAGAGATTACACAAATTGGGGTTGTATTCTCTGGAGTTTCGATGGTTAAGGGGTGATCTGATCGTAGTTTATAAGATATTAAGGGGAACAGATAGGGTGGATAGGGAGAAACTATTTCTACTGGTTGGGGATTCTAGGAGTAGGGGGCACAGTCTAAAAATTAGAGCCACACCTTTCAGGAGTGAGATTAGAAAACATTTCTACACACAAAGGGTGGTAGAAGTTTGGAACTCTCTTCCGCAAACGGCAATTGATACCAGCTCAATTGCTAAATTTAAATGTGAGATAGATAGCTTTTTGGCAACCAAAGGTATTAAGGGATATGGGCCAAAGGCAGGTATATAGAGTTAGATCACAGATCAGCCATGATCTTATCAAATGGCGGAGCAGGCATGAGGGGCTGAATGGCCTACTCCTGTTCCTATGTTCACTGGTGATCCAGTGCCATTAAGGGATCGAGTCACTGGTGATCCAGTGTCAGTAAGGGATCGAGTCCCTGATGCAACTCAGTAAACTGCTTGTAAATTTCTGACTGCAGGTCAATGAGACAGTCCCTATATATCGTATATGGCCTTGTATTAGACTCCCATTGATCTGGTCTCTATTTACTGTTTACTGTCGTGTATCAGATTGCCGTTGGATCAGCAATGAACAGTACATAGCCTCGTATGCCAGTCCCTCACCACTTGCAGAAGACTTGCAATGATTCTCACCGGATAAACAGAACAGAATGGTAAATTCACCAATGAAACTGGGGCTGACTTGTTAAAAAGGGCTATTTCCGTAATTCAAAGTTGAGAAATGTTTTGATAAAAGAGGAAACAAAATTTTACTAAATGAAAAACTTCGCGAAAAGAGGAAATTTAAACTTTTTATGCAGAGTGTTTAAGTGGGAGGCAGATATTCTATATTTGATATTCTAGCTCATGCCTGTCATACTTCAAGCATCGTACACTCATCACGCATCTGATGCCATACTTCAAAGTGCCACACTTTGTTACAGATGAAAAGAAATCCACATTGACCTGGAGCTTAAAATTTACAGGCAATTTACTGACCTTTAATTGACCTCAGCTACAATAACCTGGATTCCCACAATGAGTCAGTGCAGACTGCCCTTAAAGGGACAGGCCAGGTAATCAGCTAAACATCACGGGGGTGATTTTAACCCCCAAGAATGGGCGGGTTGGGGGCAGGTGGGAGTTGAAAATAGTTTTTTTTTGGATCGCAACCACAACCTGGCTTTATTTCTGGTTTAACGTTGGCGTGTAAAAGTACAGGCTTCCCACTGGGAATGCCAAGTCCAAACATTTTGCAGTTGAGACCCAAAAACCCAAAAATGATTTTGCTCCTGAAATGCCTAGCTCTAATTTTAAGATTGTGTCCCCTTGTTTTTGATTCCCCCATCAGAGGAAATAGTTTCGCCATATCTACCCTATCGAATCCTTTTAACATTTTAAACACCTCAACCTTGAGATCATCTCTCAATCTTCGGTACCCAAGGGAATATGAAACTTTATGCAACTTTTCCTCATAATTTAACCCTCTAAGCCCCAGCACGCCGCCAGTGCGTAATACATTGGCTGATGTTTAAGAAAAGAAGTTACTTGATTTTGAGAACAACTTTTCCCTCTTTGCGACCTTCTTGTGCCATATCTCTGGAGGATCCGACAAATACATCGTAGTGAGAAATGGTACACGATTTATAAAGAAGTGAGTGGATAGAGACTACCTCACATGGATAGAATCATCGAATGGTACAGCACAAGGGGAGGCCATTCAGCCCATCGTGGCTGTGCCAGCTCTTTGAAAGAGCTATCCAATTAGTCCCACTCCCCTCTGCTCTTTCCCCATAGCCCTGCAAATCTTTTTGTTTTCACTTATTTATCCAATTCCCTTTTGAAAGCTACTATTGAATCTGCTTCCACCACCTTTTCAGACAGCGCATTCCAGATCATAACAACATCTGGAGTGAGGGTTTGAGTGAGGAAGGAAACAAATTGAAGAAGACAACTAGCATTGGCCCCCTAAATTCTAGGCACCCATGTGATCGGATAGGCCTAAAGTTCACCCTTTGGGGAGCTACGGTTGACCTTAGTGTACCGTAGCTAGGATAAATCAGCCACGGCTCACACTCCTGTTCGCTATGCAGTGACTTGTGAGTGTGTATGGACATTAAGAACATAAGAAATAGGAGCAGGAGTAGGCCACACGGCCCCTCGAGCCTGCTCCGCCATTCAATCAGATCTTCGACCTCAACTCCACTTTCCCGCCTGATCCCCATATCCCTTGGCTCCCCTAGAGTCCAAAAATAAATCTATCTCAGCCTTGAATATACTCAAAGACTCAACATCCACAGCCCTCTGGGGTAGAGAATTCCAGAGATTCACAACCCTCTGAGTGAAGAAATTCCTCCCCATCTCAGTCTTAAATGGCCGACCCCTTATCCTGAGACTATGCCCCCTAGTTCTAGACTCTCCAGCCGGGGGGAAAACCACCTCTCAAACGCATTAGGTAAGAACAGGAATGGGGTCTCTGATCATGCAGTCGGCACTCACTGTCTAAACTCTCAAATGAAGCACTTGTGCTTGGGTAATATACCGATGGGCCTGTGCCTGTGGAACTGTACCGCATCAGAGCCGGAGAGGAGTGAGGGGAGAGAAATTAGAGAAACTCTCTCCCCCAAGAAGCTCTTGAGACTGGGAGACAATCGAAAATTTAAAAATCGAGATTGATAGATTTTTGTTCGGCAAGGGGTATTAAGAGATACAGAACCAAGGCGGGCGGATGGAGTTAAGATACAGATCAGCCATGACCAAATTGAATGGCAGAGCAAAGCTCGAGGGGCTGAATGGCCTCCTTCTCATCCTCTGATCCTAAGTAGGGTTTTGGCGATTTGCTGCATCAGAAAAAAAAATGAAGAAGCAACCAATTTGAATTGTACATTATTTTATTCGATCATAGTATCATAGCAGGTACAGCACAGGAGCAGGCCATTCGGCCCATCATGTCTGTGCCGGCTCTTTGAAAGAGCTATCCAATTAGTCCCATTCCCCTACTCTTTCTCCCTAGCCCTGTATTTTTTATTTCTTCGAGTACTTATCCAAGTTCCTTTTGAAAGTTATTATTGAATCTGCTTCCACCACCCTTTCAGGCAGTGCATTCCAGATCAGAACAATTCACTGCGTAAAAAAATGCTTCCTCATGTCGCCTCTGGCTCTTTTGCCGATCACCTTAAATCTGTGTCCTCTGGTTACCGACCCATCTGCCACTGGCAACAGTTTCTCCTTGTTTACTCTGTCAAAACCATTCATGATTTTGAACACCTCTATCAAATCTCCTCTTAACTTTCTCTATTCTAAGGAGAACAATCCCAGCTTCTCCAGTCTCTTCACATAACTGAAGTCCCTCATCCCTGGCACCGTTCTAGTAAATCTCCTCTGCACCCTCTATTAAGGCCTTGACATCCTTCCTGAAGTGTGGTGCCCAGAATTGAACACAATACTCCAGCTGAGGCCGAACCAATGTTTTATAAAGGTTTAGCATAACTTCCTTGCTTTTGTACTCTATGCCTCTATTAACAAAGCCCAGGATCCCATATGCTTTTTTAACAGCCTTATCAACTTGTCCTGTCACCTTCGAAGATTTGTGTGTGTGCGCTCCCAGGTCTCTCTGTTCCTGCACTCCCTTTAAAATTGTACCATTTAGTTTACATTGCCTCTCCTCATTCTTCCTACCAAAATGCATCACTTCACACTTCTCTGCGTTAAATTTCATCTGTTCTGTGTCTGCCTATTTCACCAGTCTGTCGGTGTCCTCCTGAAGTCTGTTACTATCCTCCACATTGTTTACTACATTTCGAATTTCGTGTCATCTGCAAACTTTGAAATTCTACCCTCTATACCCAAGTCCAGCTCATTAATATATATCAAAAAGAGCAGTGGTCCTACTACTGACCCCTGGGGAACACCACTGTATACTTCCCTCCGGTCTGAAAAATAACCGTTCACCAATACTCTCTGCTTTCTGTCCCCTAGCCAAATTTGTATCCATGCTGCCGCTGTCCCCTTAATCCCAAGGGCTTTAATTTTGCTAACAAGTCTGTTATGTGGCACTTTATCAAAGGTCTTTTGAAAGTCCATATACACATCAACCGCACTACCCTCATCAACCCACTCTGAGAAAAACTACACAGCATAGATTGCTTCCTGTTAATTGCAGTGCAGCCTGCGTTGTTTCCATGTTGACCAGCCCAAAAATATCCTCAGTTCCAGGTAATGACTGTGGGAAAGTCTCACCCCCGTTGCAATTGCCTTTCTGAACTGGGCTTGGCTTTATTTAAATTCAGTTTCCTGTAATTTTGATTCGCATTCCTCCCCAACAGATGGTCATCTCCTTCTGTTGGGCATCATCCAGCGTGCTTAAAGCGGTTCGCAGAACGAGCTTCCGACACACGCTCCCGTGCCTTGCGTGTGAAGTGCGTGCCTGGGGGAATGTGCACCTGGGTCCTTTTATCGCTGTCCGTGCACTCCATCCCCTCCCTCAGTAGGAGCTTTCCCTACCAGGATTTGAAGCACTGATTGACTCCCTGGTCCATGGGCTGTAAAACGCTTGGTGCATTAGAGGGGAGAAAGGGCACAATGGCTGCTTTCTGCTCATTGACTTTCGGAGGCGCAGGGACATTGTCGATGAAGAACAGCAGCACTTTGCGGCGTGGAGATTACACTACAGTAGGTTAACTTTCAATGGGGATAACTTTCAGCGACAGTGCAAAACAGACAATATCAATTCAGCCGCCTGTTATACAGCTCTCCCGACTTTCAATTCTGTCGACTTTAGTGGAAAGGAAACTGAGGGAGAGGTGTATGACAGGCAGCTCAATCGGTATTGCATGTTTTACACTCACGCCCAAAGTCAAAATCACCCCAAATTAGCCTTCGCTCGAATTCCATCGTTGTACCTGGATCGATCTGGCTTAAGTGTTTGTTGTCGTAGGACTGATTTCCATTGAAGAAAGCAGCTCTTGGCTTTGGGACAGTTAAAACCGAGTGCTCTTATAAACAGGGTTCATTATAGCAAAGTTACACTGCACACCTTAATATCGGGCGAAAAATCCAGTACAGTCAATGAAGAAAAGAATTTGCATTTATATAGCGCCTTTCATGAACTCAGGACGTCCCAAAGCGCTTTACAGCCAATGAAGTACTTTTTGAAGTGTAGTCACTGTTGTAATGTAGGAAACGCAGCAGCCAATTTGCGCACAGCAAGATCCCACAAACAGCAATGTGATAATGTCCAGATAATCTGTTTTAGTGATGTTGGTTGAGGGATAAATATTGGCCAGGACATCAGGGAGAACTCCCCCTGCTCTTCTTCGAAATAGTGCCATGGGATCTTTTACATCCACCTGAGAGGGCATTCAAGGCCTCAGTTTAATGTCTCATCCAAAAGATGGCACCTTTGACAGTGCTCTCTCAGTACTACACCGGGAGTATCAGCCTGGGTTACGTGCATGAGTAGGACTTGAACCTATGCCTGTTCTGACTTAGAAATAAGAGTGCTACCCACTGAGCCACAGCTGACAAGGGCTAGGACTAGCAGTGGCGGGGGGAGTTCACCTTTCTGTAAAACTGCTACAGAAGCAGGTTTTTGCATCCTTGGCATTTTACATAGTGTGGTTGCTGTTTTACTCAGTGACACTCTTTCATATCGAGACAACTGAACGACTGTCAAAAATTAATGCACGGAGGACAGATCCTGTGGGAGGAAACAGGATAAACAAGGGGTGGTGTTCTGTCCCCCATGACATCAGAATTACCAGCAACCCAATAAATAAACACATGACTAGATTCCCCAGAAACCCCTCAGCAACAGTTTCTGGAAGAGAGGCGGGTGAGGGAAAATTTCAACCCAGCAGACTCCAACTCAGGTTACTTGAAATCAACAGCACAGAAATAAACTTCTTTCTTAATCAGCTGTTTTGTTCAGTGGAAGTCCCTTCAGAAAGAACAGGGTCACACACACATCTTTCCCAATACTGAGTACGAATCAGAATTAATCCACGTTTGAGAGTCTGACAGCCTTGGGCAGGATGCTTGGGGTGGTAGAATTAGACACTGTCCTTTCCCCCTCTGGGACTGGGTGGTGCAGTGGGTCAGACACTGTCCTTTCCCCCTCTGGGACTGGGTGGTGCAGTGGGTCAGACACTGTCCTTTCCCCCTCTGGGACTGGGTGGTGCAGTGGGTCAGACACTGTCCTTTCCCCCTCTGGGACTGGGTGGTGCAGTGGGTCAGACACTGTCCTTTCCCCCTCTGGGACTGGGTGGTACAGTGGGTCAGACACTGTCCTTTCCCCCTCTGGGACTGGGTGGTGCAGTGGGTCAGACACTGTCCTTTCCCCCTCTGGGACTGGGTGGTACAGTGGGTCAGACACTGTCCTTTCCCCCTCTGGGACTGGGTGGTGCAGTGGGTCAGACACTGTCCTTTCCCCCTCTGGGACTGGGTGGTACAGTGGGTCAGGCACTGTCCTTTCCCCCTCTGGGACTGGGTGGTGCAGTGGGTCAGACACTGTCCTTTCCCCCTCTGGGACTGGGTGGTACAGTGGGTCAGACACTGTCCTTTCCCCCTCTGGGACTGGGTGGTGCAGTGGGTCAGACACTGTCCTTTCCCCCCTCTGGGACTGGGTGGTGCAGTGGGTCAGACACTGTCCTTTCCCCCTCTGGGACTGGGTGGTACAGTGGGTCAGACACTGTCCTTTCCCCCTCTGGGACTGGGTGGTGCAGTGGGTCAGACACTGTCCTTTCCCCCTCTGGGACTGGGTGGTACAGTGGGTCAGACACTGTCCTTTCCCCCTCTGGGACTGGGTGGTACAGTGGGTCAGACACTGTCCTTTCCCCCTCTGGGACTGGGTGGTACAGTGGGTCAGACACTGTCCTTTCCCCCTCTGGGACTGGGTGGTACAGTGGGTCAGACACTGTCCTTTTCCCCTCTGGGACTAGGTGGTACAGTGGGTCAGACACTGTCCTTTCCCCCTCTGGGACTGGGTGGTACAGTGGGTCAGACACTGTCCTTTCCCCCTCTGGGACTGGGTGGTACAGTGGGTCAGACACTGTCCTTTCCCCCTCTGGGTTTCAATCTGTTGTCAGACCGATGGGATGAAAGTCTTTTCCACTTACTGGTTACAAGTTAACCCAATATTTTCAGGGAATTAACCGGAAAATCATGTCACGGTTTTTGTAATCTGACCACATTCTTGGTCCCTGACACTTGACTCAGGACATTAATAGTCAGCTGAGAGAATTGAACGAATTCCCAGTCATTCAATGGCTCTCAGAGCCAGCCCATGAAAAGAAAGCTTTAAAATTTTAATAGACACTGAAAATTTCCCATAGAAAATTACTTTGAAATACTCCCTGTAGATGGTAAATAAATCTTAAAGGGGCATGCTCAACCCAAAGGCCTGGGAGGGAATTTTTCTCTCAGAGTTTTACAGCCACGCATCAGAATTATACAAAGTGGGTAGCAGTGACGCAACTCAAATATTAATAAGGCAGCAAGTTCCACCAGTTGGTAAAGTCACGGCCCGCTGTAAAATTGAGACAGGCAGACCAGAAAGTCCTGGGTTCCATTCTCAGTCTGTGCTGGCTCACTTGATTTTAGTCGGGCTAGGCAACAGGCACATCGCAGCTGGTGCAGACCTGGGTTAGAGGTGGGGCTGTCAGCTCACGGACCCCCCTCCTCAACCCCACCGGGAAACACAGGCAGGTGAGCGTCGAATGAGGACCAGGATTGGGGCTGCGAGGCCCCCATGGTCAAATAGACACTTAATGACTTTCATTTATATATTGCGCCTTTCACGACCGAGGGACGTCCCAAAGTGCTTTTACATTCAATGAAGTACTTTGTGAAGTGCAGTCACTGTTGTAATGTAGGAAACACAGGGAAATCTGCGCACAGCAAGCTCCCACAAACAGCAATGAGATAATGACCGGATAATTTGTTTCAGTGATGTTGGTTGAGGGATAAATATTGTCCAGGACACTGGGGAGAATTCGCCTGCTCTTCTTCAAATAGTACCTGTGGGATCTTTTATGTCTTCCCGAGAGAGGCAAACAGGGCCTTGGTTTAACGTCTCGGGAGCATCAGCCTGGATTTTGTGGTCAAGCCTCTGGAGGGGGACTTGAACCCACAACCTTCTGATCCTAAAGATGAGGGTGCAGCCCACTGAGCCACAACTGAAGTGTAGGTACTGTTGCAATGTGGAGAATGCTATCTCGAGTTAGATGAAGAACGAGCACCTGAGTGAGGTGTTGGAGGATCAAAGACACCATGGAAACCCCCCCCCCCGAGTTGCAGCCGGGGTTCACAGGATGAGGACACCATGTAACTGCCCCCCCACTTCGGCTCTGAGCCCGCTCCTTTCAAGTCCATTTCACATCATCACTGAGCCATTTCTTCAAATAAAAACACCCAGGAGAGTTCACACATAAGGCAGCTGACAAGATCATGGACTCATGGGCCCCGATACTGAAATGGGGGAGGTGGGGTGGAGCTGGGGATGGTCCCTGGCAATCGGTGGGGGGTGAGAGCGTGGCGGTGAGGAGGGAGGGTGGGAGGAAGAGATCGCGGCTGAGGGGGGGGGGGGGGGGGTGGTGTTGGCCGAGCGTGGGGGGTGCTGAAGATTGCGTGGGGGAGGGCGCGGGGAAGAGATCGCTGGGGGGGGGGTCGGGTGATCGCGGGGAAGAGATCGCTGGGGGGGGGGGGCGGGGAAGAGATCGCTGGGGGGGGGGGGTCGGGTGATCGCGGGGAAGAGATCGCTGGGGGGGGGGGGATGGGTCAGGAGATGGCGGGGAGGGAGAGATCGCTGGGGGGGGAGAGATCGCTGGGGGGGGTGGGTCGGGAGATCGCGGGGAGGGAGAGATCGCTGTGGGGGGGTGGGTCGGGAGATGGCGGGGAGGGAGAGATCGCTGTGGGGGGGTGGGTCGGGAGATGGCGGGGAGGGAGAGATCGCTGGGGAGGGAGAGATCGCCGGGGGGGGGGAATCGGGCGATCGCGGGGAGGGAGAGATCGCTTTGGGGCGGGTCGGGAGATCGCGGGGAGGGAGAGATCGCTGGGGGGGGGGAATCGGGCGATCGCGGGGAGGGAGAGATCGCTTTGGGGCGGGTCGGGAGATCGCGGGGAGGGAGAGATCGCTGGGGGGGGGGGGGGTCGGGCGATGGCGGGGAGGAGGAGATCGCTGGGGGGGGGGGTCGGGTGACCGCGGGGAGGGAGAGATCGCTGGGTGGGGGATCGGGCGATCGCGGGGAGGGAGAGATCGCTGTGGGGGGGGTGGGTCGGGAGATCGCGGGGAGGGAGAGATCGCCAGTGGGGGGGTGGGTCGGGAGATCGCGGGGAGGGAGAGATCGCTGGGGGGGGAGAGATCGCTGGGGGGGGTGGGTCGGGAGATCGCGGGGAGGGAGAGATCGCTGTGGGGGGGTGGGTCGGGAGATCGCGGGGAGGGAGAGATCGCTGTGGGGGGGTGGGTCGGGAGATCGCGGGGAGGGAGAGATCGCCAGTGGGGGGGTGGGTCGGGAGATCGCGGGGAGGGAGAGATCGCTGGGGGGGTGGGTCGGGAGATCGCGGGGAGGGAGAGATCGCCAGTGGGGGGGTTGGTCGGGAGATCGCGGGGAGGGAGAGATCGATGGGGGGGGGGGCCGGGAGATCGCAGGGAGGGAGAGATCGCTGGGGAGGGTCGGGAGATCGCGGGGAGGGAGAGATCGCCGGGGTGGGGGGGTCAGGAGATGGCGGGAAGGGAGAGATCGCTGGGGGGTGCGGTTGGGCGATCGCGGGGAGGGAGAGATCGCTGGGGGGGGGTCGGGAGATTGCAGGGAGGGAGAGATCGCTGGGGAGGGAGAGATCGTTGTGGGGGGGTGTCAGGCGATCGCGACAGGTTTGCTTGAGGGGCCGGGGGGATGGAGGAGAAGCACTCCTGCCCCTCCTGGCCCACATGCAGTGCAGGAAAAGCACTTACCCACTGGTTTCACGAGCCCTGGTAAAACCAGAAGGGGGCATGTTCACAGTGGGTGGAGGGCGTGTTTCACATTTTTAACAATTTAACCCCCCCCTCCACCCTAACCCTCTCCCACCCATCTTGGGGCGGGGGGGGTTAAAACTCCCCCATAGAATCACACAGCACAGGAGGCCATTCGGCCCATCGTGCCTTTGTCGGCTGTTTGAAAGAACTATCCAATTTCTTTTTATTCGTTCATGGGATGTGGGCGTCGCTGGCGAGGCCGGCATTTATTGCCCATCCCTAATTGCCCTCGAGAAGGTGGTGGTGAGCCGCCTTCTTGAACCGCTGCAGTCCGTGTGGTGAAGGTTCTCCCACAGTGCTGTTAGGAAGGGAGTTCCAGGATTTTGACCCAGCAACGATGAAGGAACGGCGATATATTTCCAAGTCGGGATGGTGTGTGACTTGGAGGGGAACGTGCAGGTGGTGTTGTTCCCATGTGCCTGCTGCTCTTGTCCTTCTAGGTGGTAGAGGTCGCGGGTTTGGGAGGTGCTGTCGAAGAAGCCTTGGCGAGTTGCTGCAGTGCATCCTGTGGATGGTACACACTGCAGCCACAGTGCGCCGGTGGTGAAGAGAGTGAATGTTTAGGGTGGTGAATGGGGTGCCAATCAAGTGGGCTGTTTTGTCCTGGATGGTGTTGAGCTTCTTGAGTGTTGTTGGAGCTGCACTCATCAAGGCAAGTGGAGAGTATTCCATCACACTCCTGACTTGTGGCTTGTAGATGGTGGAAAGGCTTTGGGGAGTCAGGAGGTGAGTCACTTGCCACAGAATACCCAGCCTCTGACTTGCTCTTGTAGCCACAGTATTTATGTGGCTGGTTCAGTTAAGTTTCTGGTCAATGGTGACCCCCAGGATGTTGATGATGGGGGATTCGGCGATGGTAATGTCGTTGAATGTCAAGGGGAGGTGGTTAGACTCTCTCTTGTTGGACATGGTCATTGCCTGGCACTTGTCTGGCGTGAATGTTACTCGCCACTTATCAGCCCAAGCCTGGATGTTGTCCAGGTCTTGCTGCATACGGGCACAGACTGCTTCATTATCTGAGGGGTTGCGAATGCAACTGAACACTGTGCAATCATCAGCGAACATCCCCATTTCTGACCTTATGATGGAGGGAAGGTCATTGATGAAGCAGCTGAAGATGGTTGGGCCTAGGACACTGCCCTGAGGAACTCCTGCAGCAATGTCCTGGGGCTGAGATGATTGGCCTCCAACAACCACTACCATCTTCCTTTGTGCTAGGTATGATTCCAGCCACTGGAGAGTTTTCCCCGATTCCCATCGACTTCAGTTTTACTAGGGCTCCTTGGTGCCACACTCGGTCAAATGCTGTCTTGATGTTAGGGGCAGTCACTCTCACCTCACCTCTGGAATTCAGCTCTTTTGTCCATGTTTGGACCAAGGCTGTAATGAGGTCTGGAGCCGAGTGGTCCTGGCGGAACCCAAACTGAGCATCGGTGAGCAGGTTATTGGTGAGTAAGTGCCGCTTGATAGCACTGTCGATGACACCTTCCATCACTTTGCTGATGATTGAGAGTGGACTGATGGGGCGGTAATTGGCCGGATTGGATTTGTCCTGCTTTTTGTGGACAGGACAAACCTGGGCAATTTTCCACATTGTCAGGTAGATGCCAGTGTTGTAGCTGTACTGGAACAGTTTGGCTCGAGGCGCAGCTAGTTCTGGAGCACAAGTCTTCAGCACTACAGCCGGGATGCTGTCGGGGCCCATGGCCTTTGCTGTATTTGCTTTGTTGTTCACTCGGTCGCACTCCCCCTGCTCTTTCCTCAGAGCCCTGCAAATTTTTTCCTTTATTTCAAGTATTTATCCAATTCCCTTTTGAAAAATCTGACGTTAGAAACCTCAGTTTTTTGGGGTAAAGTTGCTTTAAGTAAAAACAGGCAAACGAGTGGACATCTGGGGCAATCCGAATGATGCAAACAGTCCAGCTCATACCCCAATATCCGCCACTGATACTTTCAATAAAGTTTCGCTACTTTCCAGGGTGCTCGGGAACGTATCTGCGCTGCCGGAGGCTGCAGTGATTCCCAGAACTTCCACCTCATTCCTGACACTTACGGCAGGAGTCACTGGGCAGCAATCGGGAGTGGGAACGCTGGCTAACTTTTAGGAAGCGCTCTCGCCTCTGAGTTAGAAGGTTGTGGGTTTAAGTCCCACTCCAGAGACTTGAGCCCACAATCTATGCTGACACTCCCAGTGCCAGTACTGAGAGAGCGCTGCACTGTCGGAGGTGCCGTCTTTTGGATGAGATGTTAAACCGAGGCCGCGTCTGCCCTCTCAGGTGGACGTAAAAGATCCCACAGCCACTATTTCGAAGAAGAGCAGGGGTAATCTTCCCAGCGTCCCGGTCAATATTTATCCCTCAACCAACATCACTAAGAAAGATTATCTGGTCATTATCACATTGCTGTTTGTGGGATCTTGCTGTGCACAAATTGGCTGCCACCTTTCCCTAAATTACAACAGTGACCACACTTCAAAAAGTACTTCATTGGCTGTATAAATGTAAGTTCTTTCCTTAACTCTGGGTCCAAATGGCTTAGTGATACACTGGCCTTTACTGAGACATTTGCGGGGTGGCGGGGATGGGGAGAGCTTCCATGGGTTTCCGAGCGTGCTGGGGATTTTCCTTTGAATCCCGGTGGACCAGTAACACCATCTGCCCATCTCTTCCCTCCCCCACCAAACTTTCCCTGACCTCAACTCTCCCCTCCTCAACAAACACGACGACAAAGTCACCCGAAATGAATGAAGAATCCACGCACTTGCGTTGAGTATCAAAATATATTAAGATATGGATTCTCCAACATCACATTGTGTTAAATATACATCTCGACCCACGTGTACAGTTACAAGTGTCAATTTACAGTCGTTTCACACAAGAAACTTTAAGAACAGAAAGCCCCTGAGAAGTCCCTTTCTCCTTCATTTTTTTTTCCTCCACTGATTCGCTCTCCTCCTCCCCTGAAGACGTTGGCTCCTTGTCTGGTGCTAAAGCGCCCAGTGCCCAGACGGTGAGTGTGGGCAGGGTATTGGGTCACGTCACAAGAGGGCCCGTCCCGCCCAAAAAACACCCGCGCCTTCCGCAGGATAGCGATCGTCATTCCCCCCACCCCCTCCTCGCCCCATTCCCCCCACCCCCTCCTCGCCCCCTTGCCTAGCCCAGGGCCACTGAGACCAATCGTAGCCACCTTACCAGTGCCCTGGCATCCAATGTGGCTCACTTGAGAGTTGTGCCATCCAAGTGTGGTACAGAGAGACAGGTGCACACACACACACCATCCGCTTCCATCCCTGATACCAACTAACACCTGCCATGATCAACCTCTGGATTGCAGTCGCGGCCAATCTTGCTCTCAGGCAACATCTGCAGGTCCAGCCTCCCCTGCAGGAGTCCCAGGACTGCCATCAGGAGAGGGAGGCCCCTCTGGCAGTTTCTCCCTCCACCCTAAACCAGGGGGCACTCAGGCCAATAGCAGTGACCCCTTCACTGCCATCCCGACTGAGACTCTCTCTCACTTCAACGAGGAATTGGGCCCAACAAGACCCTCCCCTTTACATAGAACAGAATCATAGCACAGGAGGAGGCCATTCGGCCCATCGTGCCTGTGCCGGCCCTTTGAAAGGGCTGTCCAATTAGTCCCACTCCCCATTAACCCTGCAATTTTTCCTTTTCAAGTATTTATCCAATTCCCTTTTGAAAGTTACTATTGAATCTGCTCCCACCGCCCTTTCGGGCAGCGCATTCCAGATCATCACAACTCGCTGCGTAAAAAATCATCTCGCCCTCTGCTTCTTTTGCCGATTATCTTAAATCTGTGTCCTTATCTATCGAGCTAAAACTAGAGAAAAACGACTTGATTTTTGACACAGTCGGGTCTCATCGGCCTGTGTCTTAACCGAAAGAAAAAAGCTCCATTCTCCCAACTGGTTAAACTCTCTCACAGATTATAAACCACCGCCCCACCCCCCTTCAAACCCCTCACCCATATTCTCACCATGTGCCCCCTCACTCCCTTCTCTCTCCAGGGATACAGCTAACCGTCTCTGAAACCCATCGAGACTGGCCACACCCTGGGATATTATTTCACCGATCTGACTGACGTCCTTTCTTACTCCTGACTGTTTTTTTTAAACCGGGCGTCCGAACCTCTTCCCCACAGCGAGTAATTTACCTCAATCAGTTTCGTTGTGAATTCCCTTCGCACTTTCTGACTGGCAGGAGAAAAATTCCCAATTGCGGGTCATTATCGATGGAACGATGGAACCCGCGGGAAGTGTCGTTAATTTCAGGGTTGAGATCGGACACCAGTGGGCGAGTGGGAATGTGGGAACAAACCACTGAGCAACCAGGGCGGGGGAGAGGAGGGAGTTCAGTCCCTGCCTACACTTACACAACGCTCTATCATTACAGAATTCACCTGCGGGTAGGTGCCACAATCCTGCTCATCGCTCCCCGTGGTTGTTTTGTTTTGAAATTTGACTCCGCCCACCTCCCAACGCCCCTCCCTCCCCCACCCCTCGAAGATACTGAATCACATAGGGGCATAATTACAAAGTGCTGGCTACCATCTATCACCTCACCCAAGTGTTGAGTGTTGGCTATTTGACTGTGTGGGGCATCGCGGCCCATCCTGTTTCTCCCCCCACCCCACCCCCGCAGCAGATGTACGAGCGCACTTTCCAGCAGGAGTCACGGGGCTGCGATGGGGGGGGGGGGGGGAGGGGGTGAGAGGGAGGACACCCCCCACCCCGAATGATTTCCCCCCCAACCCGGGGTGTGGTGGGGGTGGGCAGGAACTGAGGCCAATGGTAGTGGCCCCTTTAACCGCCATCCTGGCTGAGATTAGCTAACTCAGCACAGACCAGGGATTCAACCAATGGCATTGGGGGGTGGCCTTCCAGACCCTGCTCACACTCACCACCGAACGAGCATTACTTGCTTCTTGGCGCTGGGCTGGAGAATAGCCCCTGCAGTCCTGAAAGGGTTAACGCACGCTGCTGCCTGGAATGAACCACTGGCTTGTGTTGCGGATCCTCCCGACCCTCCCCCTCCCCTGCCCCCCACCCCCACCCCCCCACACACACACACAGAATAAGCCCTTCCGTTTAATCCCACGACCCCTGTGATCGTCCAGCGCTCCACAGGGGCCGCTGCCCGTCCTCAGTCCAATCACATTGCGCCATGCCCGCCACGCGCCCTCCGGTGCCGACTGAAGCTTCCCGCGGAGCGACGAGGGCACAGTCCGATCCCACGCGGGTGAGTTGCCTCAACGGCCCCCGATCACGACGGGCATGTAGTCACTCACGGACCACCTGCAAAGACAAGTCAGAGCGACGATGAAATCAGCACTGAACGATACATAGACAACAACAACTTGCCTTTAACGTAGTAAAAACATCAACAAGGCCCTTCACAGGAGCGATTATCAGACAGAATTTGGCCAAGTCACACAAGAAGATATCAGGTCAGGTGACCAAAAGCTTGGTCAAAGTCGTAGGTTTTAAGGAGCATCTTAAAGGAGGAGAGAGAGGTGGAGACGCTTAGGGCCTAGGCAGCTGAAGGCACGCCAATGGTGGAGCGATTAAAATTGGGGATGTACAAGAGGCCAGAATTGAAGAGATCTCGGAGGATGGCAGGGATGGAGGAAGTTACAGAGGTAGGGAGGGGCGAGGTCTTGGAGGGATTTGAGCACAAGGATGAGAATTTTAAAATCGAGGCGTTCCCGGACCGGGAGCCAATGTAGGTCAGCGAGCACAGGGGGCGACGGGTGAACGGGACTTGGTGCGAGTTAGGATACGGGGCAGCAGAGTTTTGGATGAGCTCAAGTTTATGGAGGGTGGAAGATGGGAGGCCGGCCAGGAGAGCATTGGAATAGTCCAGTCTGGAGGTAACAAAGGCACGGATGAGGGTTTCAGCGGCAGATGAACTGAGGGCAGGGGCGGATACACTTGATGTCACGGAGGTGGAAGCAGGCGGTCTTGGTGATGGAGCGGTCAGAAGCTCATCTCAGGGTCAAATGGGACGCCAAGGTTGCGAATACTCTGGTTCAGCCTCAGACAGTAGCCAGGGAGAGGGATGGAGTCGGTGGCGAGGGAACGGAGTTTGTGTTGGGGACCGAAGGCAATGTCTTTGATCTTCCCAATATTTATTTGGAGGACATCTCTGCTCATCCAATACTGGATGTCAGACAAGCAGCGTGACAAATCAGAAATAGTGGAGGGGTCGAGGGAGGTGGAGGTGAGGTAGAGCTGGGTGCCGTCAGTGTACATGTGGTCTCTGACGTTGTGTTTTTGGATGATGTGGCTGAGGGAGAAAGAGAGGAGACAGAGAACGAGGAGAGATAGTGAGAAGAGAGAGAGAGATAAAGAAAGAGGAAAGAGAGACAGAGAGAGAGGAGGGTGAGAGAGGAGAGAGAGAGGAGGGAGAGGAGAGAGAAGGAGAAAGAGGAGAGAATGGAGGGAGAGAGAGAGACAGAGAGAGAGGAGAGGGAGAGAGAAGAGAGAGAGGAGAGAGAGGAGAGAGAAGGAGAAAGAGGAGAGAATGGAGGGAGAGAGAGAGACAAAGAGAGAGGAGAGGGAGGAGGGAAAGAGGCAGAGAGAAGAGAGAGACAGAGAGAGAGGAGGAAGAGGAGGGAGGGAGAGAGATGGGAGAGAGAGGGGAGGAAGAGAGAGAGGAAAGAGAGAGGAGGGAGAGGAGCTAAAGGAGGGAGAGAGAGAGGTAGGAGAGAGAGGGGAGGAAGAGAGAGAGGAGAGAGAGAGGGAGAAAATGAAGGAACACTAGCACTGGAGGGGCAGGAGAACTGCAAGTTTGGAGCAGACAAGATGACTTTCTGCCCGACAATAACATTCGGGTCCAATAACTGACCACCGAGCCTGTCAGGAGGTTAACCAGGGGCCTGTTATTTTCTATGTGGATACGGCCGCCCTCAGACACATACAAAGAGAAGGCGCTCGGTGGAACCTCATACCTGTTACTGAGCTGCACTCCCCCAAACAATGTCGACCCATCACGCCCCACGAACAGCTGCAATCCACTCTCTAAAACATAGGAAAGGAAACACATTCAGTATTTGAGCTTAGGTTCAGATTTTCGATACTTTAGTCTTCAGTCTTCACTGCAACCCGCCACGTAACCCAGTCCCAGTAGCATAGCCCTCTCCCTACTGCACAACCCACTCCCAGTAGCATAGCCCCCCCCTCCCTGTTGCATAGCCCCAACCCCATCACATAACCCACTCCCAGTAGCATAGCCCACTCCCAGTAGCATAGCCCACTCCCAGTAGAATAGCCCACTCCCAGTAGAATAGCCCACTCCCAGTAGAATAGCCCACTCCCAGTAGCATAGCCCACTTCCCATCACATAACTCACTCCCAGTAGCATAGCCCACTTCCCATCACATAACCCACTCAAAGTAGCATAGCCCACTTCCCATCACATAACCCACTCCCAGTAGCATAGCCCCCCCACTCCCTGCTGCATAGCCCCAACCCCATCACATAACCCACTCCCAGTAGAATAGCCCACTCCCAGTAGCATAGACCACTTCCCATCACATAACCCACTCCCAGTAGCATAGCCCACTTCCCATCACATAACCCACTCAAAGTAGCATAGCCCACTTCCCATCACATAACCCACTCCCAGTAGCATAGCCCCCCCACTCCCTGCTGCATAGCCCCAACCCCATCACATAACCCACTATCTGTAGACTAGCCCCCTCCGCCCCAAGTAGCCCACTCCCCACAGCGAAACCAACCCACCCCCTGCTGTGTAACTCACTGCTCTGATAGACAACACAAACCTCTCCCACCCGTGTAATCCCCTGTATCACCCACCCGACTCTGAATAATAAGGGCCTGAAATTCCAGGGGGGGGGGCTGGGGGGAGTGTATCAGAGGTGCAGTCCAGACCAGCCTGCTCGTGTTTGAGGCGGGACCCAGCTCTGCCAGGTCTCCACCCATTTTGCTTTAAAACCATTGTCGGATTTTGCGAGAAGTGAGGTGGGACTTGGAGGGGGGAGAGGGGTGAGGCATCTCTCAGAAACCCCATCAGTTCCACTTACACTGCTACCCCTCCCACACAACACCGGGAACTTAGCGTTCCAGGGCCGGCGACCCGGATAGAGGTGGGGCCCACACTGTTGCCTGATGAGGTCAGCCATGGCTCAGTGGTCGCATTGTAAACCTGACATTGTTTTACAATCTTGCAGCCCCGAAATGTAGTGGCCCTGGGGGATTCCTGACGCCCCCACTCCTCGCGTGCCCCAGTAACACTGGAGTGGGCGTGGTGCCCCCATCGACCCCCACACCCCTCCCCCACACGTCGCCGCCCAGGGATTCGGCACAGGGTCAGGGTGGCACCGGGCTGCTGGCCGGAAGTTTCATCTCACCACCCCTCCAGCTGGCGGAGCGGGGGCGCGGGGTAATTCAGGCCCTAGGACTTCGCTGCGGGGCTGGGTCCCGATCACTGCCCTGCTCCCCTTACCCTCCGAGTTGCTGCAGTTTGTGAAGTCCTGGCTTTGCACGATTTTCTCCACAATGTCGTCCGCGTTCACCCTGGTGTCGTTAACCCGCGATGGGTGGCTCTCCACTGCCTGATTCTTCCGCCTGCAATGCGCCAGGATAGGTACGCGTAGATTATCAAACAGCATGACCTCGCCGAGTAGAATTATACAGATATTAAGCTAGAATAACTGGAGGGTTAAGTTAGAACGTACCAACATACAAAAACTGGCGGGCAGGACTAGACCAACTGGCCCATCAAGCCTTGGCCCAGTGGGTAGCCACTCTGGCCTCTGAGTCAGAAGGTCCTGGGTTCGAGTCCCCACTCCGGAGAATAGATCTCATAATCCAGCCCTGACACTCCCAGTGCCGGTACCGAGGGAGTGCTGCACTGTCGGAGGTGCCGTCTTTCGCATGCAACGTTAAACCGAGGCCCCGTCCGCCCTCTCGGGTGTTCGTAATAGATCCCACGGCCACTATTTCGAAGAAAAGTAGGGGAGTTCTCCCCCTGGTGTCCTGGGCCAATATTTATCCTTCAACCAACATCACTAAAACAGGTTATCTGGTCATTATCTCATTGCTGTTTGTGGGATCTTGCTGTGCGCAAATCGGCTGCCGCGTTTCCTACATTGCAACAGTGACTACACTTCAAAAGTATTACATTGGTTGTAAAGCGCTTTGGGACATCCTGAGGTCACGAAAGGCGCTATAGAAATGGGAGTTCTTTCTAACGTCAGGCCGGTGGGGCCCCCTTGAGACCTTCGTCCTTACCTTGAGAATCGATCGGAGGGTCTGAAGGGACGAGGGGGCTTCTCGGGGGTCAGGTCCTTGGCTCCGCCCTCGATGTCGGCCGCGCTGCTGGGCCCCGAGGACAGGCCGCTGCTACTAGATGACAATTTGCGCCTTCGGGTCGGCTCCGAGAGGCTGACGCAGCGCGAGTGCTCGGAGCTGTAACCTGGGGAGGGAGGGGCAAACGTAGAATTACAGGGAATTACATAGAATTTACAGCCCAGAAACTGGCCATTCGGCCCAACTGATCTATGCCGGCGTTTATGCTTCACATGAGCCTCCTCCCTCCCTACTTCATCTCACTCTGTCAGCATATCCTTCTATTCCTTTCTCCCTCATGTGTTTATCTAGCTTCCCCTTAGATGTATCTATTCAATTCGCCTCAACTACTCCTTGTGATAGCGAGTTCCACATTCTAACCAATCTCTGGGGAAGGAAGTTTCTCCTGAATTCCCTATTGGATTATATTTATGGCCCCTAGTTTGGTCTCCCCCCCAACAAGTGTAAACCTCTTCTCTATATCTACCTTATAAAACCCTTCCATTATCTTAAAGACCTCTATCAGGTCACCCCTCAGCCTCCTTTTTCCAGAGAGAAAGCTTGTTCAGTCTTTCCAGACAGTTGTGCCCATCTGTCGCTCGTCGTTCGAAGACAATTCGTTGCCTTTAACCCGCAGTCCGAGAATCCCGAGGGTCACTCACCGGAGACCTTGGAGTGCTGGCTGCCGAAGCTGGAGGTGGAGCCGCGGGTCCGTCTGCTGCAGCCCGTCTCCTCCGGGGTGGTGGCTGCGCTGTCTGAATCCTCGCAGACGCCTGGCAGGTCAGAGGAAGGAGGAGAGCGTAAAGAACAGGGAGCAACACTTGGCTCGCAACAACAACAAACAACAACAACAACAACCACCTGCATTTATATAGCGCCTTTAACATTGTAAAACGTCCCCAAGGCGCTTCACAGGAGCGATTATCAAACAAAATTTGACACCGAGCCACATAAGGAGATATTAGGACAGGTGACCAAAAGCTTGGTCAAAGAGGTAGGTTTTGAGGAGCATCTTAAAAGGAGGAGAGAGAGGCGGAGAGGTTTAGGGAGGGAATTTCAGAGTTTAGGGCCGAGGCAGCTGAAGGCACGGCCGCCCAATGGTGGAGCGATTAAAACCGGGGATGCGCAAGAGACCAGAATTGGAGGGGCGCAGAGATCTCGGTGGGTTGTAGGGCTGGAGGAGGTTACAGAGATAGGGAGGGGGCGAGGCCACGGAGGGATTTGAACACAAGGATAAGAATTTTAAAATTGAGGTATTCCCGGACCGGGAGCCGATGTAGGTCAGTGAGCGCAGGGGGTGATGGGTGAACGGGACTTGCTGCGAGTTAGGATACGGGCAGTCGGGGTTTGGATGAGCTTAAGTTCATGGAGGGTGGAAGAGCATTGGAATGGTCAAGTCTAGAAGTAACAAAGACATGGCTGAGGGTTTCAGCAGGGGTGGAGACAGGTGATGTTACGGAGGTGGAAGTAGGTAGTTTTGGTGATGGAGCAGATATGTGGTCAGAAGCTCATCTCAAAGTCAACTAGGACGCCAAGGTTGTGAACGGTCTGGTTCAGCCTCAGACAGTGGCCGGGGAGAGGGACGGAGTCGGTGGCCAGGGAACGGAGTTTGTGGTGGGGACCGAAGACAATGGCTTCGGTCTTCCCAATATTTAGTTGGAGGAAACTTCTGCTCATCCAATCGGACAAGCAGTGTGACAAATGAGAGGCAGTGGAGGGTTCGAGGGAGGCGGTGGTGAGGTAGGGCTGGGTGTCGTCGGTGTACATGTGGAACCTGACGTTGTATTCTCGGATGATGTCGCCGAGTGACAGCATGTAGATGAGAAATAGGAGGGGCCAAGGATAGATCCCTGGGGGACTCCAGAGGTAACGGTGCGGGAGTGGGAAGAGAAGCCATTGCAGGAGATTCTCTGGCTACGACTGGGTAGGTAAGAATGGAACCAGGTGAGGGGCAGTCCCACCCAGCTGGACGACAGAGGAGAGGCGTTGGAGGAGGCTGGTGTGGTCAATCGTGTCAAAGGCTGCAGGCAGGTGGAGAAGGATGAGGAGGGATAGTTTATCGTCATCAGAGTCACATGGGATGTCATTGTGACTTTGTTTAGGGCCGTTTCAGAACTGTGGCAGGGGCGGAAACCTGATTGGAGGGATTCAAACATGGAGTTGCGGGAAAGATGGACATGGATTTGGGAGGTAACAACACGTTCAAGGACTTTGGAGAGGAAAGGGAGGTTGGAGATGGGGTGGTAGCTTGCAAGGACAGAGGGGTCAAGGGTGGGTTTTTTGAGGAGGAGGGTGATGACAGCAGATTTGATGGGGAGGGTGACAGTACCTGAGGAGAGGGAACCTTTAACAATATCAGTTAACATGGGGGCCAGGAAGGGAAGTTGGGTGGTCAACAGTTTAGTGGGAATAGGGTCGAGGGAGTAGGAGGTGGGTCTTACGGTCAAGATGAGCTTGGAGAGGGCATGAGGGGAGATAGGAGAGAAACTAGAGAAAGGTATGAATTCAGGACTAGGGCAGTCTCTGAGTCAGAAGGTCATGGGTTCAAGTCCCCCTCCAGAGACTTGAGCACAAAATCCAGGCTGACACTCCCAGTGCAGTACTGAGGGAGTGCTGCACTGTCGGAGGAGCCGTCTTTCAGACGAGACATTAAACCCGAGGCCCCAACTGCCCTCTCAGGTGATTGCAGAAAGATCCCATAGCACTTTTTTCAAAGAAGAGGAGGGGAGTTCTCCCCGATGTCCTGGCCAATATTTATCCCTCAACCAACATCACTAAAAAGCAGATTATCTGGTCATTTAACGCATTGCTGTTTATGGGACCTTGCTGTGTGCAATCGTTCCCTACATTACAACAGTGACTACACTTCAGAAGTACTTCATTGGCTGTAAAGCGCTTTGGGACGTCCTGAGGTCGTGAAAGGTGCTATATAAATGCAAGTTCTTTTTTCTGACTGCACGTCCCAAAATGTGTTTTATTTATTCTCTTGAAGTGGGCAATCTTGACGTTTATTGTCCGTCCCGTGTTGGGTTGAGAAAGTGGTACTAGGCTTCCTTCTTGAACTGCTACAACCCGTGAGGTGATGCTGTTCCGATGCTGTGGCTGCTCTTGTCCCTCGCGGTGCTGGAGGTCACAGGGCCGGTTTAGGAGCTCGATGTCCCTTCCCCTCGTGTTGTTACATTAGATTTGTCCACATTAAGAGTCATTATTCACTCATTCGCCCACCTAACTCAGCTATCCAGGTTTCTTTGGAGTTACTTTACCTGTTGGCTATTGTTTGAACCTCTCTTCCCCCCCTTGCCCCCCATCACCCGCAGAACCAGACTCAGAACAAAGCCCCTTACTGCTCCATTTGGCCATCTTTCATTCCCCAAAAAAGTCATCATGTTTCTATATGGGATTACCGATTTATTGCCAAATGAGGGTCAGTTTTTATGTCCCCCGGGGTCTGGGTTGAGACGGTCCAAATTAAGTTCATGTGGGACGCCCAGTCCCAGAGGGGGAAAGGACAGTGTCTGACCCAGTGTACCACCCAGTCCCAGAGGGGGAAAGGACAGTGTCTGACCCACTGTACCGCCCAGTCCCAGAGGGGGAAAGGACAGTGTCTGACCCACTGTACCACCCAGTCCCAGAGGGGGAAAGGACAGTGTCTGACCCACTGTAGCGCCCAGTCCCAGAGGGGGAAAGGACAGTGTCTGACCCACTGTACCACCCAGTCCCAGAGGGGGAAAGGACAGTGTCTGACCCACTGTACCACCCAGTCCCAGAGGGGGAAAGGACAGTGTCTGACCCACTGTACCACCCAGTCCCAGAGGGGGAAAGGACAGTGTCTGACCCACTGTACCACCCAGTCCCAGAGGGGGAAAGGGCAGTGTCTGACCCACTGTACCGCCCAGTCCCAGAGAGGGAAAGGACAGTGTCTGACCCACTGCACCACCCAGTCCCAGAGGGGGAAAGGACAGTGTCTGACCCACTGCACCACCCAGTCCCAGAGGGGGAAAGGACAGTGTCTGACCCACTGTACCACCCAGTCCCAGAGGGGGAAAGGACAGTGTCTGACCCACTGTACCACCCAGTCCCAGAGGGGGAAAGGACAGTGTCTGACCCACTGCACCACCCAGTCCCAGAGGGGGAAAGGACAGTGTCTGACCCACTGCACCACCCAGTCCCAGAGGGGGAAAGGACAGTGTCTGACCCACTGTACCACCCAGTCCCAGAGGGGGAAAGGACAGTGTCTGACCCACTGCACCACCCAGTCCCAGAGGGGGAAAGCACAGCAGTTAACCACCTGTTAATGAAATCTCTTACCTGATCCCATGATCAGTGACCTACACTTGTGGAGCCGCAGAGAGGTGGGCCTGCGAGGGGCCAGACATTCACTTTCCTTCCCATCATCTCCTTTGCAGTCAGGTTCCAGCAAGTCCTCACTGCCTATGATGTTCAGGTTGGTGATGGACGGTGGCCTGGAGAGGACAAAGGGGGAGTGGGGGGGGGGGGGTGGTTGGAAAAAAATCAATAGTGTAGCTAGTCTATCATCAGTGTGAAAATAAGCTTCTGACACTAAAGGGGCTGACTTTCCAAAGTCCTTGCCATAAAACAATTGTAAACAATTTTACAACACCAAGTTATAGTCCAGCAATTTTATTTTAAATTCATTTAAATTAAATTCATTTAAAATAAAATACATTTAAAATAAAAATTTTATTTTATTTTTCCACACCGTTCACCTGAGGAAGGAGGTAGCCTCCGAAAGCTTGTGAATTTAAAATAAAATTGCTGGACTATAACTTGGTGTTGTAAAATTGTTTACAATTGTCAACCCCAGTCCATCTCCACATCATGGCCATAAAACAACTAACAGCAGTCTGCATGCAATACCCCACACTGTCAGTGTGTGGCGCTGTTGCCTGTGTTCATGATTTAACCAGAGCCAGACCACCACCTGCTGGCTGAAGCATTGGTATTACAAGGGATATAGCCAGTCAGAAGGTCGTGGGTTCAATTCCCACTCCAGACACTTTAGCACACAATCCAGGCTGGCACACTCCCAGTACGGTACTGTGGGAGCGCTGCACCGTCGGAGGTGCCGTCTTTCGGATGAGACGTTAAACCGAGGCCCCCCCGTCTGCCCTCTCGGGTGGATGTAAAAGATCCCACAGCCACTATTTCGAAGAAGAGCAGGGGGAGTTGTCCCTGGTGTCCTGGGCCAATGTTCATCCCTCAACCAACATCACTAAAAAACAGATTACCTGGTCATTTATCGCATTGATGTTTGTGGGATCTTGCTGTGTGCAAATTGGCTGCCGCGTTTCCTACACTAAAACACTTCAAAGGTACTTAATTGGCTGTAAAGTACTTTGGGACATCCTGAGGTTGTGAAAGGCGCTATATAAATGCATGTTCTTTCTTTCTTTGTCACTCTCCCCCCCGCCGCACCCTCCGCAGGAGATGGACAGTCACAGTGTCCTGCTACATTGGGTACAGTAGCATACTGGTTATGTTACTGGACTAGTAATCCAGAGGTCTGGACTAATAATCCAGAGTTCATGAGTTCACATCCCACCATAGCAGCTGGGGAATTTAAATTCAATTAAATTAAAAAATCTGGAATTAAAAAAAACTAATATCAGTAATGGCAGCTATGAAACTACTGGATTGTCGTAAAAACCCATCTGGTTCACTAATGTCCTTCAGGGAAGGAAACCTGCCGTCCTTACCCAGTCTGGCCTATATATGACTCCAGACCCACAGCAATTGTGGTCGATTATTAATCGCCCTCTGAAATGGCCGAGCAAGCCATCCAGTTGTCAAGAAGGTGGCTCACCCTTCTCAAAGGGGCAATTAAGGGATGGGCAATAAATGCCAGCCTTGCCAGCGACGCCCACATCTCATGAACGAATAAAAAAAAAAGTGGTTCAGATGGTTTACCTCGAGATTAACTGACCCGTACAGACCTGGTTCAACCTCGGCCTTGATCTCACCCACGGCAGTGGTAGGAGGCTCCTGAGGCTAGGGGTGGGAATATCAACCAGGGTTCCTGCTCTTTAGTGCTATCCAGTGACAGTGTGTGTGTTTCGGAATGTCAGCTGAGGACTGTATAAGTGGTGACTGTGAGGCCCTTCACAGTCAAATAGCCTGCTGGAATTCAGTAGGATCACACACACCATAGACTGGCACCTGTGGAACTACACCCCAGCAAGGAGTCAGTTCGCCAAGGAGTTAAGGGGTGATCTAATTGAGGCAGGGGTATTAAGGGTTATGGAACCAAGGTGGGTAGATGGGGGTTAAGATTAGGAGTGAGCCTTGATCTAATTGAGTCCCAGAAAAGGCTTGAGAGGCTGAATGGCCTACTCCTGTTCCTATGGAGGGAAGGTGATTAATTGGAAGAAAAGATCAGGAGTCAATGTGTCATCTGAGAGCGCTTTTCCTGTCATCTAATCCCTTATAATCTCTGACGCAGTCGGCAACTGAAATATTATCCTTCACAGTCAGGAGATATGAAACAACCTTTCGTGGGGCAGGGTGGGGGAGTACTGAGTCACCAGAGGAGGCGTTCCCCTTTTACTGGACGCAGTGAGAACACAGCGCTGGTATAGCTGGGCTGGCAACAGTGCCGATTATAAACTTTGCCCGATTCCCTGCATTCAGTTTTGATCCGATGGCCTACACTGTAGCTCCTGGTTATAAAGTGCACAGCTGGACAGGGGCTAAAAGGGCTAAATTACGAGGACTGGTTGCATAGACTCGGCTTGTATTCCCTCGAGTATAAAAGATTAAGGGCTGATCTAATTGAGGTGTTTAAGGTGATCAAAGGTTTTGATAGGGTAGATAGAGAGAAACTATTTCCTCTGGTGGGGGGAAGTCCAGAACAAGGGGGCATAACCTTAAAATTAGAGCTAGGCCGTTCAGGGGTGATGTCAGGAAGTGTTTCTTCACACAAAGGGGAGTGGGAATCTGGAACTCTCCCCCTCAAAAAGCTGGGGGTCAATTGAAAATTTCAAAACTGAGATTGATAGATTTTTGTTAGGCAAAGGGTATTAAAGGTTACGGAACCAAGGCGGGTAAATGGAGTTAAGATACAGATCGGTCATGATCTAATTGAATGGAGGAACAGGTTCGAGGGGCTGAATGGCCTCCTCCTGTTCCTATGGACATGGGGACTAAGACGAGCGTGGGCCATGAGAGCAGATGGGGGGGGGGGGGGAGGTGGTGGTGGGGCGGGAGACAAGGGGTGCAGGGGCTTGGGATGAGCGTGGAGCGTGCGGACAGAGAAGAGGGGGTTGGAATGAGCAGGGGCAGGCTTAATGGTGTAAAGTTCACTTGCACAGACATCATCAGCCAGCCTCCTCTTGTCGGAAAAGAACTCATAGAACACCGTCACCAAAACAAAGATAATGCAGCCGCAGGCCAGTACTCACGTCTTAAAGCAGGGGTCCCCCAACAACAACTGCATACTGATGGAGACCTGGGATATGTAGATAGGGAGAGCACAGAAAGCGAGAGAGAATAACAGGAAAAGGCAAAGGGAAAGAGAGAGAGAGAGAGAATGAAACAGGAGAAAGAGAGAAAGAAAAAGAAAAAAGGGAGGAAAGGGCAGAGAGATAGACAGAGAGAGAAACAGGAGAAAGGAGAAAGAAAAAATGAGAGGAAAGGGCGGAGAGATAGACAGAGAGAGAAACAGAAGAAAAGAGAAAGAGAGAAAGAAAGATAGAAGAAAGAGCAAAGAGATAGAAAGAGAGAGAGAAAGAAACAGGAAAAAGGAGAAAGGAAAAAAGAGAGGAAAGGGCAGAGAGATAGACAGATAGAGAGAAACAGGAAAAGAGAGAAAGAAAGAGAGAAGAAAGAGCAAAGAGATAGGAAGAGAGAGAGAAAGAAACATGAAAAAGGAGAGAGAAAGGAAAAAAGAGAGGAAAGGGCAGAGAGATAGACAGACAGAGAGAAACAGGAAAAAAGAGAAAGAGAGAAAGAAAGAGAGAAGAAAGAGCAAAGAGATAGAAAGAGAGAGAGAAAGAAACGGGAAAAAGGAGAGAGAAAGGAAAAAAGAGAGGAAAGGGCAGAGAGATAGACAGAGAGAAACAGGAAAAAAGAGAAAGAGAGAAGAAAGAGCAAAGAGATAGAAAGAGAGAGAGAAAGAAACGGGAAAAAGGAGAGAGAAAGGAAAAAAGAGAGGAAAGGGCAGAGAGATAGAAAGAGAGAGAGAAAGAAACAGGATAAAGGAGAACGAGAGAAGCAGAGATAGGCAGACAGCAACAGAGACAACAAGAGAAAGACACATAAAAACACACAAAGACAAAGAAACAGAGAACAGAAAGTGGGAGGTAGAGAGAAACAGGCAGTTTAACAAAGTGAATGAAGAACAGTCACAGAGTAACACAGAGTAACAGTTAAAAATACAGAGAACATGAGGGAGACAGAGAGAAAGAATAACAGGGAGACACAGTGGCAGAGAGAGGTATGGGGAGACAGCAAGACAGAAAACATGAGACAGAGATGGAGAAAGATAGAGAACAGTAGAGAGGGGAAGAGAAAGAGAAGAAAGAGAAAGTAAGAAAGGAAATAATTCATCAGTAATTTCATTGTTTGAACAAAATGAAAACAAATTTTACAGAAAATGCAGATTCAATGTTTCACAGTAAGTGTCTGCCCACATCCCATCCACCACCTGATCAAACTTCTGCCAAGCAGGCAGGGACTAAACTGGTTCCATTACTGTTCTCTATACAAGGGGGTCAGTGCGGTGCCCAACATATCCTGCGCTGGTGCAAGGGGGTTACAACAGAATCGATCACTGGAGGTGATCACTGTAGAGGGAGCTTTACTCTGTATCTAACCCTGTACCTGCCCTGGGAGTGTTTGATGGGACAGTGTAGAGGGAGCTTCACTCTGTATCTAACCCTGTACCTGTCCTGGGAGTGTTTGGGACAGTGTAGAGGGAGCTTTACTCTGTATCTAACCCGTGCTGTACCTGCCCTGGGAGTGTTTGATGGGACAATGTAGAGGGAGCTTTACTCTGTATCTAACCCGTGCTGTACCTGCCCTGGGAGTGTTTGATGGGACAATGTAGAGGGAGCTTTACTCTGTATCTAACCCGTGCTGTACCTGCCCTGGGAGTGTTTGATGGGACAATGTAGAGGGAGCTTTACTCTGTATCTAACCTGTGCTGTACCTGCCCTGGAAGTGTTTGATGGGACAGTGTAGAGGGAGCTTTACTCTGTATCTAACCCTGTACCTGCCCTGGGAGTGTTTGATGGGACAGTATAGAGGGAGCTTTACTCTGTATCTAACCCTGTACCTGCCCTGGGAGTGTTTGATGGGGCAGTGTAGAGGGAGCTTTACTCTGTATCTAACCCGTGCTGTACCTGCCCTGGGAGTGTTTGATGGGGCAGTGTAGAGGGAGCTTTACTCTGTATCTAACCCGTGTGTGACGATTGGCGATGGTGAACGAGAGGAGACGTCCCAATAGGACCCTTGACCTTGTACCATTTCCACCTCTCCACTACAGTGAGCGCTGGACACGATTCACGACCCTGTAATTATTTTGGCCGTGATTCCCACGCCCCTCGGAAAATCAGGATCTTTCCCGCTCCCCCTTCCCCCCGCATGTTTGACGCTCCCGAATGTTTGCTTCGGCCTTCCACCACCCTGCCCTCGTACCTTCAGGATGGAGTTGTCCTGCCGTGTGTTCTTGGTGTCGTAGCCCTCCAGCAGGCAGCACCGAACGGTGGAACCGGCACCGGCAAACTCCGCCAGGTTCAGGTCAACGTAGCCCAGCTACCGTCACAGCGGAGAGGAGAGAGGAGAGAGAAGGCTGGTTTAGACCTGGAGGAGATGTGCACGGTGCCAGCAAGTGACAGCGATCGAGGCAAGAGAAGAGCACAGTACTGCCCACCACCCCCACTTCCTCCCCCCACCGTACCCTCGCCTAATGTGCCCGACAACCGTGGCTCAGCGGGTAGCACTCCCGCCACTGAGTCAGAAGGTCGTGGGTTCAAGTCCCCACTCCAGAGACTTGAGCACATAATCCCGGCTGAGACTCCGTGTCCCAGTGCAGTACCGAGGGAGCGCTGCACAGTCGAAGGTGGATGTAAAAGATCCCATGGCACTATTTCAAAGAAGAGCAGGGGAGTTCTCCCTGGTGTCCTGGGCCAATATTTATCCCTCAAACCAACATCACTTAAAAAAAAAACAGATTATCTGGTCATTATCACATTGCTGCCCCGTTTCCTACATTACAACAGTGACTACACTTCAAAAAGTATTTCATTGCCTGTAAAGTGCTTTGGGACATCCTGAGATCGTGAAAGGTGCTACATAAATGCAAATATTTCTTTCTTTCTCCCCTCCCATAGCCCACAGCCCTTCCCCATTACATCCCCCCCGGCTCTCCTCCATCACATCCACAAGCTTCCCTCATTGTAGCCCAGAGCTCTCCCTCCATCATACACACTACTCTTCAGAAGGTCGCTGCTCCCATCCCTCTATCTGTTGCTGTCCCTCTCAGCACCCGCTGCCCTCCCCCTCTAGTACCCGCTGCCCTCCCCACTCAGCTCCCACTGCCCTCCCCCCTCAGCACTCACTGCCCTCCCCCTCTAGTACCCGCTGCCCTCCCCCCTCAGCACCCGCTGCCCTCCCCCCTCAGCACCCACTGCCCTCCCCTCTAGTACCCGCTGCCCTCCCCCCTCGGCACCCACTGCCCTCCCCTCTAGTACCCACTGCCCTCCCCCTCTAGTACCCGCTGCCCTCCCACCTCAGCACCTACTGCCCTCCCCTCTAGTACCCGCTGTCCTCCCCCCTCGGCACCCGCTGCCCTCCCCCCTCAGCACCCACTGCCCTCCCCTCTAGTACCCGCTGCCCTCCCCCCTCGGCACCCACTGCCCTCCCCTCTAGTACCCACTGCCCTCCCCCTCTAGTACCCGCTGCCCTCCCACCTCAGCACCTACTGCCCTCCCCTCTAGTACCCGCTGCCCTCCCCCCTCGGCACCCATTGCCCTCCCCTCTAGTACCCACTGCCCTCCCCCTCTAGTACCCGCTGCCCTCCCACCTCAGCACCTACTGCCCTCCCCTCTAGTACCCGCTGCCCTCCCACCTCAGCACCTACTGCCCTCCCCCTCTAGTACCCGCTGCCCTCCCCCCTCAGCACCTACTGCCCTCCCCCTCTAGTACCCGCTGCCCTCCCCCCTCAGCACCCACTGCCCTCCCCCCTCAGCACCCACTGCCCTCCCCTCTAGTACCCGCTGCCCTCCCCCCTCAGCACCCACTGCCCTCCCCTCTAGTTCCCGCTGCTCTATCTCTCTCTCTCTGATACCTACTTAAGTCCCTCTTATCAATGTGAGAGTGGATATCAGGAAAATAAAGCTGATGAGAATTTTGATCCGACCAAACCGCCTCTGAACAGGCAAACAGGACTCTGATTCTGCCACTGGGATAACACGCTCTCGCTCTCGCTCTCTCTCTGATTCTCTCCCTCTATTTCTGTTTCTCTCCCTCTATTTCTGTCTCTCTCTCATTCTCCGTTTCTCTCTCTCTCTGTCTTTCTCTGTCTTTCTCTCTCACTCTCTCTGCCGCTCTCTCTCTCTCTTTCTCTGTCTGTCTCTCTCTCTCTCTCTCTCTCTCCCTTGCGTGTCAGTCAGGCACTAGCCTTTGTTTGCTGAGCCATTACCTGTGCTGCGGAGGCTGATAGCAACCTGAATAAACACCTGCATTGTGTAGGACATCCTGGCACCGTGCCCAGGGCCCCAGGCCAGGATCTGACTAGACTCATCCGGCTGAAACCGGCTCAGTCATGGGAAATAAGGCCCTGCTTAGGTTTCTCAGCAGAGGTATTCAGTACCTGCTGGTGCCTGAAGTTACTAATTAAAAGACTGATTCGATCAAACTTGCTGTTGGGTTTTTTTCATATTTGTTATTACATCGTTAACTAGTCATTATTTTACTATAATACCCTGTTTGAGTTTCTTTTAAATATATTATTGAGAAACCAAGGTGAAGGCCCGGGGGCTGCTCGTACCTGACAACGCCAAGGTTGTAAAGAGTAAGAGGGACGACAGGGTAAGTCAGGGCGCAGTGGTTAGGTGACACCAAGCTTGGAATTTACAGCTTGTAGGAGGAGGGGAACCCCTGGGGATGGCAGAGAGAAGGAAGAGGGTGTACAACTGGAGAAAGAAGGTAGGCGGATTTGCATTTATATAGAGCCTTTCACGACCTCAGGATGTCCCAAAGCACTTTACAGCCAATGAAGTACTTTTTGAAGTGTAGTCACTGTTGTAATGTAGGAAACACGGCAGACAATTTGCGCACAGCAAGATCCCAGAAACATCAATGAGATAATGACCAGGTAACCTGTTTTAGTGATGTTGGTTGAGGGATAAATATTGTCCAGGACACAGGGGAGAACTCCCCTGCTCGTCTTCAAAATAGTGGCCATGGGATCTTTTACGTCCACATGAGAGGGCAGACGGGGCCTCGGTTTAATGTCTCATCTGAAAGAGGGAGCAACGAGAATATTCAGAGGGGCAATATCTGGAGTCGTACTGATCGGGTACAACGAGACGGGGGGAAGCATGGAGAACGCAAGGGAAGGAAAAGAATAGGAAGATGGAGAGAAATAAAGGGAGGGGGAAGGGGAGGGGGAGGGGAGACGAGGAGGAGAGGCAGGAGGAAAGTGAGGGGGTGAAGAGGGAGAGATAGGGAGAAGGGGAGATGGAGAGAGATATACATAGAGGACGAGAACAAAACTGAGCAAGGGTGAGAATGACAGAGAGAGGAAGAGGGGTGAAGATAAAGAGATAGACAGAGAAGGAGAGAGATAGAGAGGAAGAGGAAAAGGGGAATAGGGGAGAGAGTGTCTCAGACAGTCAGGTTTTTCTATCACCAGCAGGTTTTCACTTAAGTCTGTGCAGTGCGGATATGAGGAGCATGTCGCCAGTATCAGGAATAAGTCCCGCATCAATATTTTCCGAAGTGAACAACATTTTTGTATTAGGAACAGAAAAATGCCATTAAGTCAAACAAGCCCATCCCTCTTTCAAAGATTAACCACACCTCCCCATCATACCCCTCAGTCCCTCACCACACCTCCCCATCATATCCCTCAGTCCCTCACACCTCCCCATCATATCCCTCAGTCCCTCACACCTCCCCATCATACCCCTCAGTCCCTCACCACACCTCCCCATCATACCCCTCAGTCCCTCACCACACCTCCCCATCATATCCCTCAGTCCCTCACACCTCCCCATCATATCCCTCAGTCCCTCACACCTCCCCATCATACCCCTCAGTCCCTCACCACACCTCCCCATCATATCCCTCAGTCCCTCACACCTACCCACCATATCTCTCAGTCCCTCACCACACCTTCCCATCATACCCCTCAGTCCCTCACCACACCTCCCCATCATATCCCTCAGTCCCTCACGCCTCCCCATCATATCCCTCAGTCCCTCAACACGCCTCCCCATCATATCCCTCAGTCCCTCACCACACCTCCCCATCATATCCCTCAGTCCCTCACCACACCTCCCCATCATATCCCTCAGTCCCTCACGCCTCCCCATCATACCCCTCAGTCCCTCAACACGCCTCCCCATCATACCCCTCAGTCCCTCACCACACCTCCCCATCATATCCCTCAGTCCCTCACCACACCTCCCCATCATATCCCTCAGTCCCTCACCACACCTCCCCATCATATCCCTCAGTCCCTCACCACACCTCCCCATCATATCCCTCAGTCCCTCACCACACCTCCCCATCATATCCCTCAGTCCCTCACCACACCTCCCCACCATATCCCTCTTTCCTTCTCCCTCCAGCCATGAATTGCTTCTTGAACCCACTTCTGCTGTTTGCATCAATGCCAGTTCCCTTGTAACTGATTCTACCACTCCATTGCCAACATAAAAACATAGAAAAGCAAGAGTAGGCCATTCGGCCCTTCAGGCCTGCTCCGCCATTCAAAATGATCATGGCTGATCGTCTAACTCAGTACCCTGTTCCTGCTTTTTCCCCATATCCCTTGATCCCTTTAGCATTAAGAAATATATCTATCTCCTTCTTGAATACATCTAATGACTTGGCCTCCACTGCCTTCTGTGGTAGAGAATTCCACAGGTTCACCACCCTCTGAGTGAAGAAATTTCTCCTCATCTCAGTTCTAAATGGCATACCCCGTATCCTGAGACTGTGACCCCTGGTTCTGGACTCCCCAGCCATCGGGAACATCCTCCCTGCATCTAGTCTGTCTAGTCTGTTAGAATTTTATATGTTTCAATGAGATCACCTCTCATTCTTCTAAACTCTAGTGAATATAGGCCTAGTCGACCCAATCTCTCCTCATACGTCAGTCCTGCCATCCCAGGAATCAATCTGGTAAACCTTCGTTGCACTCCCTCCATGGCAAGGACATCCTTCCTCAGATAAGGAGACCAAAACTGCACACAATACTCCAGATGTGGTCTCACCAAGGCCCTGTATAACTGCAGTGAGACATCCCTGCTCCTGTACTCAAATCCTCTTGCAATGAAGGCCAACATACCATTCGCCTTCCTAACGATTTTCCTTCTCATTCCCCAACTTCCTCATGTCTAAACCCATATCCCCTGGGAGTTGAACACTTCCCCACACTGTGAACAATTTGCCTGGATCAGTTTTTGTTGGTCAATTCACGTCATTCCATTTAAAAAAAAATTTTCCTCCTCTCCTGTAGATGTTGACTCCTTACCAGAGTATGCTTGGCCCTCTGCTACCCTGGGCACTATTCGTCTGCACACCGAGTCAAGGGAGGTTCCTCCGGCTATTCGACTATGGAAGCATCACAGTCGGCCTGATCTTGTCGTTACCTGAGGCCCAAACCTGAGCATTCCACCAGGGGGCACGGGCTGATTTATCTCCCTCCCCCCAACCCACAGGCACCGAGGCCAATGATATCGGCCAAACCATCACCAGCACAGAATGGGGGACAGAACCTGCGAGCTTTCTGGTCTCTATGACTCTGCTGTTGACCGGATAAACCGGCTGAGCCCATAGGGACCCCCCCACCACCCTTTGGAATCATAAAGACTTGGCCACACCAATTATGTCACAGCCTCACATGATGACACATGGCACCAATAATCTATCAAATGATCCCCCCTTAGAAACCGTCTCCCACCAGACCAGGACTCGTGGTCTCTGAAACCGGATAGATCAGAGACTGGGTTTCTCCACTCAGGCTGGGCTCTTACCTTAATGAAAGCTTTTCCACCTTTCAGTTCCTGCAGAGAGAGAGGAATCATGTGTTAGCCCTACAAATACTTGACACAGTACACCTGCTACAATCATAGCTTCAAACACTCCCAGCGTAGGTACTACACGGGTTAGATACAGAGTAAAGCTCCCTCTACACTGTCCCGTCAAACACTCCCAGGGCAGGCACAGCACGGGTTAGATACAGAGTAAAGCTCCCTCTACACTGTCCCATCAAACACTCCCGGGGCAAGTATAGCACGGGTTAGATACAGAGTAAAGCTCCCTCTACACTGTCCCATCAAACACTCCCAGGGCAGGTACAGGGTTAGATACAGAGTAAAGCTCCCTCTCCACTGTCCCATCAAACACTCCCAGGGCAGGTACAGCACGGGTTAGATACAGAGTAAAGCTCCCTCTACACTGTCCCATCAAACACTCCCAGGGCAGGTACAGCACGGGTTAGATACAGAGTAAAGCTCCCTCTACACTGTCCCATCAAACACTCCCAGGGCAGGTACAGCACGGGTTAGATACAGAGTAAAGCTCCCTCTACACTGTCCCATCAAACACTCCCAGGACAGGTACAGCACGGGTTAGATACAGAGTAAAGCCCTCCCATCAAAAGGAAGGAAGCCCATCTAACCCATTAAGTCCCTCTCTCTGCATTCCCGATTCTAGCTGTTGTCCTCTCCTCACCCATCCCCCTTCTGTGTTGTTCAGGGCCCCGCCTCCCTTCCAGTTTTAGTTCAGGCCTTAAACCTGTCCATTCTCTACCAGCCGCTGCTGTTCCCACACTTTGTTTTCGTTTCACATTCCTGGCCTCAGCAGCATACTTTTCAACAGCTCATTGACAGCTTTAGGCGGCTTTCGAAGTTAAATACCAAACCTATTCAACAGCAGCTCGGTAGCCAGAGGGCACCTTAATATAAACAGGCCCTAAGACAGCTCTGCCCCCTTTCTCGTGCGGGCTTCCCCTCCTGCTGCCCGAGGCCAGGACTGAGCAATGGAGGGGGAATGACCATCCCCCTCAGCATTCAGCCCCTCCACCTCCCCTCTCCTATTGGAGTGCCCTTGTCCCAAGAGCTCCCTCCGAATTTCTCAGGTGTATTAAAATGTATATTCTGCTACCTTATTTTGTTTGTAGGTAATAGGTAAATCATAAAGAAATTAGGTTATTCGACCGTGAGGAGCTTCGCACCCGGCGCCCCGCCTACAACAACAACTTGCATTTATATAGCGCCTTTAACGTAGGAAAACTTCCCCAAGGAGCGATTATCAGACAAAATTTGACACCGAGCCACATAAGGAGATATTAGGACAGGTGACCAAAAACTTGGAAAAAGGGGTAGGTTTTAAGGAACGTCTTAATGGAGGAGAGAGAGGTGGAGAGGTTTAGGGAGGGAATTCCAGAGCTTAAGGCCCAGGCAGCTGAAGGCACGGCCGCCCAATGGTGGAGCGATTAAAATCGGGGATGAGCAAGAGGCCAGAATTGGACCCGGTTTCCAACAGGGGTCACAGGACAGAGGTCAGGAGAAGGAGCCCTGGGTCATATTTCACTCTGCCTCGGGGGGCACGCAGGCCAGCCTTAGCCTCCTTACCTCCACCCCGGCTGAGACCAACTAACTCTGTAGAGACCCCGGGGTTCGAGCCTGGGGCCTCCCTGGTCTGTCCAGGTCAAGAGAAGTTCATTTTAAAGTGGAAAATCGAAGGGGGATGTGGAAGAGAGAGATAGGAGCTATAAAAATCATAGAATCAGACAGCACAGAGGGAGGCCATTCGGCCCATCGTGCCCGTGCCGGCTTTCTGAAAGAGCTATCAATTAGACCCACTTCCCCCTTCTCTTTCCCCATTAACCCTGCAATTTTTCCTTTTCAAGTATTTATCTAATTCTCTTTTGAAAGTTACTATTGAATCTGCCTCCACCGCCCTTTCAGGCAGTGCATTCCAGATCGTAACAACTCGCTGCGCACAAAGGAAAAAAAACGTCCTCATCTTCCCTTGGTCCCTTTTCCAATTACCTTAAATCTGTGTCCTCTGGTTACCGACCCTTCTGCCACTGGAAACAGTTTCTCCCTATTTCCTCTATCAAGGCCCATCGTTATTTTTAACACAAAGTGCTGTATAAACTCAAATCGGTGTGAAAAATTTGAAAGGGTCAAGCAATGCAAATACAACAGCTCAGTGGGAATTTTAGAGCTTAAAATCTGAATTATCAGATAGTTTGAATCAAGCTATTTTGAATTGAGAACAGGTTGGACTGCAGCCGACCCCCCTGCCAGTGGAACAGTTCCCCCTTACTGACTCCATCGAAACCCTTCACAAAATATGTAATTTTAAAGCAATAACTTCACAAACCTTGCGGACAGACACCCGGCAGATGCTGGGGTCCAGGACCCCCGTGACAGTGCTGGCGCTCATCTTGCACATGAAACGTGACTTTTTCTGCCAGCGGACGCTGTTTTGCTGCACCTCTTCCCTAGAGGGGAGGGGGGTGTGGAATAAACATGAATTAAAATATAGTCACCAGCACAGAACAGAAGCATTCCCTGCTATATTGCTTGAAATTCTGTCCGTTTACATTGAACTGTGTGTATCTTTAAATTTTATGAAATAAAGTATATTTTTAAATATTTTTTAAAATTGCGCCTTTCACCAGCTCAGGACGTGCCAAAGCGGTTTACAGCCAATGAAGTACATTTTTTGAAGTGTAGTCACTGTTGTAACATAGGGAGACACATCAATCAATTTGCCCACAGCAAGGTCCCACAAACAGCAATGTGATAATGACCAGATAATCTGGGTTTTTTTGTGATGATGGCTGAGGGATAAATATCGGCCCAGGACACCAGGGAGAACTCCCCTGCTCTTCTTCCAAATAGTGGCCGTGGGATCTTTTCCATCCATCCGAGAGGGCAGACGGGGCCTTGGTTTAAAGACTCATCACAGAAAGAAACACAAGAAAAAAATACAGTGAGCACAAAACTTATTTTTTTTAAACTGTATCGAATTGTAAAAGTAAAAGAAGGGACCGATGCATTGAGGGGGAAGGTAATGTAGTGGTTATGTTACTGGACCAGAAATCCAGAGGCCGGACCTAATGATCCGGAGAACATGAGATTAAATCCCACCGTGGGCAGTTTGAGAATTTGAAAAGTTGGTCTCAGTAAAAGTGACCATGAAGCTATCAGATTGTTGTAAATACCCAACTAGGTTCACTAATGTCCTTTCGGGAAGGAAGCCTACCGTCCTTACCCCGTCTGGCCTTACACGTGACTCCAGTCCCACGCCAACGTGGTTGTCTCTTAACTGCGCTCTGAAGTTGCCTAGCAAGACGCTCAGTTGTAACTGGAGATGGGCAATAAATGCCGGCCTTGCCAGCGACGCCCACATCCTGCGAATGAATTTTTAAAAATTTGTGCGTGCAATGTTCCCAATTCAAAGTTGCTCGATTCAAATGACCTGATAATTCAGATTTTAAGCCCGAAGTTCCCACTATGCTGTTACTTCCATTGTGTAATTCAAATTATTGGACAATTCAATTTTATTACAATAATTTTCACTAATGTAGTGTTTTTAACGCAGAGAAACCCAGAGGCTTAGCTCAAAAAATGACTTCTGAATTATCAGGAATATGTAACTTTATTTTGTGTTTATATTTTATGTCATTTGGTATTTGACATTATGTTACATTTTATATTTTGATTACGCACAAAATTTTTACTTGGTTCAGTTGCTGACAGAACATAGAAAAGATTTTTCCAAAAAAATATTTGGATCGATTTGATTTTTGCTTTTCAAAAAAAAACAATCGGTCGCTGTTACCCATTTTTTGATTTGCAGCTTTTGTGACTTCCTGTCGGGGAGGTGAGTGGGTTTCTGCCCCATGCAAAACTTTTTATGCAAATATGAAAATCCGGCTAGCGAAAAGCGAGTGTGACACAGAAAAAATTTGCAATTGTGCCCCTCCCGCAAAGTGTGACAGACTTGCCACACTGGTCTTATTACATTAATCGGTATTTTTCCCCACCCTTGTCCTCTGTGTTTGAATGCCAGTTTGTTGCTCAGTTGCTAGCTCTGTCACCTCTGTTTCAAAATGGTTAACATATTTACCGAGATAACCACACTTACTGTACTTCAAAGTAATTTGTTGTAAGTGAATTGCTTTGAGGCGTATCTGAGGAGCTGGAATAGGATTAAAGGCAATTTGGCGCACTCGACTCTGAGTCACAAGGTCGTGGGTTCAAGTTCCACTCCAGAGATTTAAGCACATAACCTAACTTTTCACTATATTTATAAACGACTTAGATGAAGAAATAGAGGGCCGCAAATCCAAGTTTGCTGACGACACCAAGTTAGCTGGCGCGGTAAATGGTGTAGATGGGAGCAGAAAGTTGCAGAGGGACATTACTAGATTGAGCGAGCGGGCAAAACTGTGGCAGATGGAGCTCAACGTGGGGAATTGCAAGGTCATCCACTTTGGACCTAAGAAAGATCGATCAGAGTATTTTCTAAATGGCGAGAAGCTAGGAACTGTGGAGGAGCAGAGAAATTTAGGGATCCAAGTACAGAAATCACTAAAAGCTAGTGGACAGGTACAGATTCACCAGATTGAAACCAGGGCTAAAAGGGTTAAATTATGAGGATTGGTTTCATAGTCTAGGTTTGTATTCCCTTGAATACAGACGATTAAAGAGGATGTAATTGAGGCGTTTAAAATGATTAAAGGATTCGATAGGGTAGATGGAGAGAAACTATTTCCTCTGGTGGGGGAAACCAGAACCAGGGGGCATAATCTTAAAATTAGAGCTGGGGCGTTCAGGGGTGATGTCAGGAAGCGTTTCTTCACACAAAGGGGAGTGGAAATCTGGAACTCTCTCCCCCAAAAAGCTGTTGAGGCTGGGGGGGTCAATTAAAAATTTCACAACTGAGATTGATAGATTTTTGTTAGGCAAGGAATTAAGGGTTACAGAATCAAGGTGGGTAGATGGAGTCAAGGTACAGGTCAGCCGTGATCTAATTGAATGGCAGAACGGGATCAAGGGGCTGAATGGCCTCCTCCTGTTCCCATGCTCCTGTGACACTCCCAGTGCAGTACTAAGCAAGGGTTGCACTGTTGAAAATGCTATCTTGGCAGATGAGATGTTAAACCGAGGCCCCGTCTGCTCTCTTAGGTGGACGTAAAAGACCCCATGGCCACTATTTCAAAGAAGAGCAGGGGAGTTCTCCCCGGTGTCCTGGGCCAATATTTATCCCTCAACCAACATCACTAAAAAAAGATGATCTGGTCATTTATCTCATTAATGTTTGTGGGAGCTTGCTGTGCGCAAATTGGCTGCCACGTTTCCCTACATCACAACAGTGACTACACTTCAAAGGGTACTCCATTGGCTGTAAAGCACTTTGGGACGTCCTGAGGTCGTGAAAGATGCTATATAAATGCAAGTTCTTCCGTTATGTCCCACTCCAGCATTCCCCGTTCTTCAGTCTGACCCGATTACCCGAATCCGGGGAACTCTGCCCAAGGCCCGCTCTCACTGGCTGGGCTTTGCAGGACCCTTAGCTCTCCCGAATTTCTCCCCTTTCCCTCGAGGGAATCCCTGCTCACCTGCCCCACCCCACCCCAGTATTCCGCCGACATTCCCTGTTCCAAACTCGCGCGCGTGGAGAAGATGGGCACCCTGGCCTGGTGGTGAAGGGCGACCAGAACGGGCGGCACCGGGCAACACCGGTAAGTCAGCTCTTCCGGGAGACGAGAAAGAGGCCACGAAAGAAAGAAAAATTTGTAACTTGGGCCAAACAGCTTCTTAATTCGGAAATCTCTTAGCAACTCAACGCCTCGTGACAAAGCTGTTTTAGAAGCAGTTAAGCTGATCCTCTAATTCCATCTCTTATTACCTCAGCTGCTGTGTATTTACACTTGCTCGCCCACCTCCTTGTTTCCCGGCACAACCTCACCCTCAAGTCCAACACTGCGTAATATCATTTGTTGCTGCACCATCTGTAGGAGATCCTGGTCAACTCCTCTATTTTAACCCTGTTCCAGCTCCTTAACAGCGTGGAGAAATTTGTCCACAGTGCCACAGTGGGTCAGACACTGTCCTTTCCCCCTCTGAGACTGGGTGGTACAGTGGGTCAGACACTGTCCTTTCCCCCTCTGGGACTGGGAGGTACAGTGGGTCAGACACTGTCCTTTCCCCCTCTGGGACTGGGTGGTACAGTGGGTCAGACACTGTCCTTTCCTCTTTTGGGACTGGGTGGTACAGTGGGTCAGACACTGTCCTTTCCCCCTCTGGGACTGGGTGGTACAGTGGGTCAGACACTGTCCTTTCCCCCTCTGGGACTGGGTGGTACAGTGGGTCACACACTGTCCTTTCACACTCTGGGACTGGGTGGTGCAGTGGGTCACACACTGTCCTTTCCCCCTCTGGGACTGGGTGGTACAGTGGGTCAGACACTGTCCTTTCCCCCTCTGGGACTGGTTGGTACAGTGGGTCAGACACTGTCCTTTCCCCCTCTGGGACTGGGAGGTACAGTGGGTCAGACACTGTCCTTTCTCCCTCTGGGACTGGGTGGTAGAGTGGGTCAGACACTGTCCTTTCCCCCTCTGGGACTGGGTGGTGCAGTGGGTCAGACACTGTCCTCTCCCCCTCTGGGACTGGGTGGTGCAGTGGGTCACACACTGTCCTTTCCCCCTCTGGGACTGGGTGGTGCAGTGGGTCAGACACTGTCCTTTCCCCCTCTGGGACTGGGTGGTACAGTGGGTCAGACACTGTCCTTTCCCCCTCTGGGACTGGGTGGTACAGTGGGTCAGACACTGTCCTTTCCCCCTCTGGGACTGGGCGGTACAGTGGGTCAGACACTGTCCTGTCCCCCTCTGGGACTGGGTGGTACAGTGGGTCAGACACTGTCCTTTCCCCCTCTGGGACTGGGTGGTGCAGTGGGTCAGACACTGTCCTTTCCCCCTCTGGGACTGGGTGGTACAGTGGGTCAGACACTGTCCTTTGCCCTTCTGTGACTGGGGGCCACAGTGGGTCAGACACTGGCCTTTCCCCCTCTGGGACTGGGGGCCACAGTGGGTCAGACACTGGCCTTTCACCCTCTGGGACTGGGTGGTGCAGTGGGTCAGACACTGTCCTTTCCCCCTCTGGGACTGGGTGGTTTAGATTCTATCTGTTTATCACAGGAAGTGAGTTGACAAATCCAAATCAATCTGAAGGGATAAAAGTTTCAAAATTGTGGGAAAAAAAGTGAGATTAACTTAGAACTCTTAGTTAAAAGAGATGGTGAAATTAAGGAATATCGAGTGAGTAGTTTCCAGTTCTAACTAAGTTGCTGCCCAATTTCTGCAGTAGACTCAGCTTTCTAGTGGCCTATGAAGACTGTGGGACAGATCAGTGTGATAAATTAAGGGGATTTAAAACTGACAAATTCACTGGGACAGATGTTTGCAACAGAGGGATTCTGAAGGGACCAGGAACGAAATTTGTGAGGCATTGATTATCATTATCGAGTGACCACTGATTGCCAAGAATTGACAGGACTGAAATCAGTAAACATCGAGCCTGGGCAATGATCGAACCCTAGGTAACCCCAAGGGTACGGTAGCATAGTGGTTATGTTACTGGACTAGTAATCCAGAGACCTGGACTAAAATCCAGAGTCATGAGTTCAAATCCTGCCACGGCAGCTGGCGAATTTAAATTCAATTAATTAAATAAAATCTGGAATTAAAATACAAGTATCAGTAATGATGGCCATGAAACTACCGGATTGTCGTAAAAACCCATCTGGTTCACTAATGTCCTTTAGGGAAGGAAACCTGCTGTCCTTACCTGGTCTGGCCTATATGTGACTCCAGACCCACAGCAATGTGGTTGATTCTTAATTGCCCTCTGAAATGGCCTAGCAAGCCACTCAGTTGTAAAATCTCGCTCAAGAAGGCAGCTCACCACCACCTTCTCAAGGGCAATTAGGGATGGGCAATAAATGCTGGCCTTGCCAGCGACACCCACATCCCGTGAACGAATTAAAAAAAAACTAAAGCCCAATTAGCCCAATGTCAACAACAGGAAAGAACCTGCATTTATATAGCGCCTTTCACAACCTCAGGGTGTCCCAAAACTCCTTAGACCCAATGACATCCTTTTTGAAGTGTTGTAATGTAGGAAACGCGGCAGCCAATTTGCACACAGCAAGATCCCACAAACAGCAATGAGATAAATGATCAGATCATATCTTTTTCGAGGTGTTGGTTGAGGGATAAATATTGACCCAGGACACCAGGGAGAACTCCCCTGCTCTTCTTCGAAATACTGGCCGTGGGATCTTTTACGTCCGCCTGAGAGGGGCAGACTCCAATTGTTGTCGACCGGGATTAATATCAGGCGGGATGTAAAACCAGTGCTCCCCCCGATCCCGTGGAATTCCCGCCCAGCAGGTTAGGTTAAAATGACCCCTCCCCTGTAGACTTTAGATGAGAGGTCAGGATTGGTTGGTCTGAGATGTGATACCCATCTCCCAGTCTCCAGCTCCTTGTCTCTATCTCCTGCTCTCCACCTAAGGTAGGACACACATTGTCCAGGTTCATGAACAATGGCTGCGTATGTGAGGTCGCGAAGGGGGTTGGGGGTTGGGAGCAGGGCATCCCAGTAAAGGTTTCGCATCTCGTAACGGGTCAACGGTCAGTCACTATCACGGGGCCAAAGTCTCCCAGCTATCTCTTGTGCTGTTCTTACATGAGGCACTAGCTGTACAGGGTGTGGTGTACAAGACTTCGGACCGACAGTTGAAGGGGCCTCCTTGTACACTGGCACTTTATTGCACCAATAAACAGAGTGCCAATTTTTACACAGTGCGATCTGTTACTTCTTAACCCTTTCTGTCCGAGTTCTGTTTCGGTGTCTCGAACCTGGGACGCCAAATGAAGGAGTCACAGGTGTTTAGGGAAAAGGACTTACATAGAATTCACAGCACAGAAACAGGCCATTCGGCCCAACAGGTCCATGCCGGTGTTTATGCCTCCTCCTAACCTTCTTCATCTCACCCGATCAGCATATCCTTCTATTCCTTTCTCCCTCATGTGTTTATCCAGCTTCCCCTTAAATGCATCTACGCTATCTGCCTCAACTACTCCTTGTGGTAGCGAGTTCCACATTCTCACCACTCTCTGAGTAAAGAAGTTTCTCCTGAATTCCCAATTGGATTTATTAGTGGCTATTTATATTTATGGCCCCTAGTCCTGGTCTCCCTCGCAAGTGGGAACATCTTCTCTACGTATATAACTTGCATTTATATAGCGCCTTTCATGACCTCAGGACGTCCCAAAGCACTTTTACAGCCAATGAAGTATTTTGAAGTGCAGTCACTGTTGTATTTTAGGGAAACGTGGCAGCCAATTTGGGCAAAGCAAGATCCCACAGATAATGATCTGTTTTTAGTGATGGTAGTTGAGGGATAAATATTGAAAATTCCCCTGCTCTTCTTCGAAACAGTGTCACGGGAACGTTTACATCCACCTGAGAGGGCAGACGAAGCCTCAGGTTTAACGTCTCATCCGAAAGACGGTACCTCCGACAGTGCAGCACTCTGGCAGTATTGCACTGGGTGTGTCAGCCTGGATTAGGTGTTCAAGTCTCTGAACAGGCTTCAATCCGAGCACACTCTACCTCAGTGGTACTTCTAAAATGACCTCTGGGCATTTGGGCCCCACCTCCTTTCACCTGTTGCCCCTCGAGAAACCTGCTGCCTCCTGTGTCTCTGAGGCTCCACTTGCGGCCTACTGAGCTGGGATTCCATGCTGTCCTCTCTCCTCTTTTTATTCTCAAGTGAAAGGGAGCGAGGAGATGCTATTAGGTGGCAGAGTTATCCCAGCATCCATAACAACGTCCATAACAGGACTACTTAACAGGAGTACTGCTTTTTTTTATCCCCCCGCGCCCATGAAGCCTCTGCTCTACATCAGGGCGGGCAAGGCATTAATGGAACTGACCGAGTGCAGAACTGACCCACATCCCATCACTCCATGGTGGAGCATTCTCACGGTCGGCGAAGCAACGGTTTCCTTGGCGATGGGACCCAGTGCTCCCCATCTCTGTCCGACGTGGCAGTCAATTTGCGCACAGCAAGATCCCACAACAGCAATGTGATAATGATCCCATCACCTGTTTTTTTTAGTGATGTTGGTCGAGGGATAAATATTGGCCAGGACACAAGGGGGAGAACTCCCCTGCTCTTCTTCAAAATAGTGGCCCTGGGATCTTTTACACCCACCTGAGAGTGCAAATGGGGCCTCGGTTTAAGGTCTCATCTGAAAGGCGGCACCTCCGACAGTGCAGCACTCCAATGAAACGTCAGCCCAAAACGAAATCTCAGTTTTGAAATTTTCAATTGACCCCCAGCCTCAACAGCTTTTTGGGGGAGAGAGTTCCAGATTTCCACTCCCCTTTGTGTGAAGAAGTTCTTCCTGACATCACCCCTGAACGGCCTAGCTCTAATTGTAAGGTTATGCCCCCTTGTTCTGGACTCCCCCACCAGAGGAAATAGTTTCTCTCTATCTACCCTATCAAATCCTTTAATCATCTTAAACACTTCAATTAGATCACCCCTTAATCACCCGTCAAAACCACTGCCATTCTTCATCAATTGTTGAATTTTCCATGGAGCCGTTCGAGGTGGATGAGGGAGGGAGGGGAAAGAGAATTCCCACTTTCCTTTTCTCCCCAAAAAATGTTGGCTTCTTGATATTCTAATGTTTAGTGATTACTTCGTTCTAAGGCGGGAATCTGGAATAAAAGCACAAAATGCTGGGAATGCACAGCGCAAACCATCTGAAAGAGAGATAGCTGGTGAAGAGTCCCACCCTGAAACCTTAAGCTGTCTTTCTCTTTCAGACTGTTTATCTTGTCAGTTTGGCTTATTTGGTAGGAACCAGTAGGCTGTGGGTTCGAGTCCCACTCCAGAAATTTGAGTACATAATCTGGGCTGACACTCCCAGTGCGGTACGGAGGGAGTGCTGCACTGTCGGTGCTGCCGTCTTTCGAATGAGACATTAAAATTGATAGATTTTTGTTATCCAAAGGTATTAAGGCAAATGGGGCTAAGGCGGGTATATGGAGTTGGGTCATAGATTAGCCATGATCTCACTGAACGGCGGAACAGGCTTGAAGGGCTGAATGGCCTCCTCCTGTTCCTATGTAACAGTCTGCCCTCTCAGGTGGACGTAAAAGATCCCACGGCCACTATTTCGAAGAAGAACAGGGGAGTTCTCCCCGGTGTCTCGGCCAATATTTATCCCTCAACCGACATCACTGAAAAAAACAGATGATCTGGTCGTTTATCACATTGCCGTTTGTGGGATCTTGCTGTGCGCAAATTGGCTGCCGCGTTTCCTACATTACAACAGCGACCACTCTTCAAAAAAGCACTTCATTGGCTGTAAAGCGCTTTGGGACACCCTAAGGTTGTGAAAGGCGCTATATAAATGCAAGTTCTTTCATTATTCATTTACTTATTTATTCTTAATTGGGTCAGGATCCAAAATTTATGAAAAACGCACAAACTCACAATAAATGATAAAAAAAAGAGAATGAGGGACACTTTACCTGGAGGACAGATCAGTGAAAGTCCCACCGTGAAGCAGACGGACCTTACAGAAGAGAATCCCATTGACGAAAGGTACGGCTGAGAGCTCCTCCAGGGTCAGACAGACCAGAAACTTAAACTTCTTTTTCTTCATCAGAAAAGCCATCGAAGAGGAGGGGGAAAAAAACGACAACAGCAAATTCAAAGGATCTCTCTCTCTCTCTTGCACCGGAAAAAAAAACACATGTAACTGCTGTTCGCTGGGTCCAGTTGTCACTTTTGATTGCGGAAGTTCTGATCCAAAATAAAATCTTTCCAATTTCAGACCAATTTCAGAGAATACAGGGACAGCTCCCACTCCTAACCAGCGGAAGTCACAGACTGGGAAAAAAAAATAAACAAACAAAATACCTTGATCCGATCGGGCAGCAGAACTTGTTCAACAAAGTTGATTTCAAATCAAGTGTGGAAAGCCTTAAGAGAAAGAGTCTCACTCACTCAATATATAAATGCACACACGCCACCTAAGCCTCTCGATCTGCTCTCTCGCTCAATCTTCCCACAAAGGAAAGCTAAAGAAGGACTTTATATACAAGAGTCCCGTCTATTTATATATACATATATATATATATATATAAAAAGCACTTGGCTCAGGTCTTGGCGATTTCCCGTCGGCGTGAAGATGACATGAGTGCGAGGAGCTGGGTCAGTGGCGAGCACAAAAATCTCAGCCCCCTCTCTTTTACTACTTGGCGAGCTGGGTCAGTCACCAGGCGCCTGATTCTTTATCATGAAAGCCAGGTTTAAGTTTGAACGTTGCTCGCTCCAAAGCCCCACGTTTCCGAATCGGGTTGGATTCGATTCTCCCCGCCCCTGCCCTGTCTGCTGATTGGGGAGGAGAGGGTGGGGTTAACCCGGTCTCGGGAAACCCGCTTCTCTGTGGCTTAGAGACGTGTCAGTCAAGCATTGCATTCACTGCAATTCACTGCATAGCAGGCTTCGAAGTCAAGCATCAGATAGTAACCCAGGCTACCGCCCAGCCCAGATAAGATCGGCGAACTTTATTCCAATGCATTGATTTTATTTTTTTTGTTGCCATTTACAGAATCCTATCAGACATATACTTGGATTATATACTTGAAAAGGACATTTTTATTGCGCAGCGAGTTGTTATGATCCTGGAATGCGCTGCCTGAAAGGACGGTGGAAGCAGATTCAATCGTAACTTTCAAAAGGGAATTGAATAAATACTTGTAAAGGTTTATGGGGAAAGGGCAGGGGGAGTGGGACTAGTTGGACCTGTCTTTCAAAGGGCCGGCAAGGGCACGATGGGCCGAATGGCCTCCTTCTGTGCTGTATGGTTGCAGTCATGAAACAGCTCAGTGGACCTATTACATAGAATTTCATAGCATTTACAGCACAGAAACAGGCCATTCGGCCCAATTGGTCCGTGCTAGTGTTTATGCTCCACACGAGCTAACCCTATCAGCAGAATCTTCCATTCCTTTCTCCCTCGCATGCTTATCTAACTTCCCCTTAAAGGAATCTATGCTATTCACCTCAACCACTCCCTGTGGTAGCAAGTTCCACATTCTCGTCATACTCTGGCTAAAGAAGTTTCTCCTGAATTCTTTACTGTATTTATTAGTGACTATCGTATTTATGGCCCCCAGTTTTGGACTCCCCCACAAGTGGAAACATTTTCTCTACGTCTACCCTATCAAACCCCTTCATGATTTTAAAAACCTTTACCAGGTCACCCCTCCCCCCCCCCGCAGCCTGTTCAGTCTTATCCTGATAGTTATAACCTTTCAGTTCTGGTATCATCCTTGTAAATCTTTTTTTGCATTGTCTCCAGTACCATTTTATTAGTTCATGGGATGTGCGTGTCGCTGGCAAGGTCAGCATTTATTGCCCATCCCTAATTGCCCTTGAGAATGTGGTGGTGAGCTGCCTTCTTGAACCACTGAAGGTACTTTTTGTAGCAGGATTGTACAAATGAGTGGCTTGCTAGGCCATTTCAGAGGGCAGTTAAGAATCAACCACATTGGCTGTGGGTCTGGAGTCACATATAGGCCAGACTGGGTAAGGACATCAGGTTTCCTTCCCTAAAGGACATTAGTGAGCCAGATGGGTTTTTATAACAATCCAGTAGTTTAATGCTCACCATTACCGACACTAGCTTTTTATTCCAGATTTTTAAAAATTCTAATTAACTGAATTTAAATTCCCCAGCTACCATGGCAGGATTTGAACTTATGTCTCTCAGATTATTAGTCCATTAACATAACGATTGTGCTATCATACCTCAAGATCCCTTTTGCGATGTGTATTTGGCCAGCGTGGAACTGAGTCACGTCACCAAGGAAACCACCAGGTTTGATCCCAAGGCCATGATCTCAGCCAGAACTGTGGGAGGAGCAGGATTATGAGAGGTTTTGATAAAAGTAATTCCAGGGGGGAAAAAAATGATTCTCTACCCCAGAGGGCTGTGGATGCTGAGTCACTGAATATATTCAAGGCTGAGATGGATGGATTTTTGGGGAATCGAGGGATATGGGGAGCGGGCGGGAAAATGGAGTTGAGGTCAAAGATCAGCCATGATCTGATTGAATGGTGGAGCAGGCTCGAGGGGCCATATGGCCGACTCCTGCTCCTATTTCTTATGTTCCTGCTGGTCACTAGAGGCCATGAATTTAATCCTCGAAAGAATGGTGAGAAAGGTTAGAGTTTCTTTTTACACAGTGGACTGCGTGGGTGTGGGATGCCCCAAAGGGAATTGTATCAATATTTGGAAAAGAACATCTTTAAAGGGTGCAGGGAAAGGGGATGGGAAAGGAACTAAGTGGATATCCCTTTAAGGAAGCCAGCATTGCTGTGATGGGCTGAATGGCCTCCTTCTGTGCTGTAAAATTCTCTGATCTAATTGGCCTCAGTGCTCGTTGGTTAGAGAGCTGATAAATTAGCCAGGGATCCCGCTCCTGATCGCTATCCAGTGAACACTGCTGGCAAGGGGACGTATCCAGATGTCAGGTAGGACATGTTCGGACTCAGCTGTGACTTTGTCTCTGCACACATGCTGCACAGACCACAGGTCCTTGGTTCCGTGCTGAGTTAGCTCATCTCAGATGGTGCAGGTGTATCTACAGGTTCCTTGCTGAGTTAGCTGATCTCAGCTAACCTGACAGTCCAGGGAAACTAATAATGAATCAAGGACTGGAACTCACTAAAATTAACGTAAGCAAGAAAACAGTATTGGAAAAAAAAGAATTGCACTTAAGACTGACAAATCCCCAGGACCTGGTGGTTTCCACCCCAAGGTTTTAAAGGAAGTAGGTGAGGAAATTTCTGATGCTTTAACCATAATCTTCCAAAGCTCTCTCAATTCAGGAATTGTCCCTTTAGATTGGAAAATTGCAAATGTAACTCCATTATTTAAGAAGGGTGAGAGAGAGAAACCAGGAAATTATAGACCTGTTAGTCTAACATATTTTATGGGGAAGTTATTGGAATCTATAATTAAGGACTGTGTGACTGAGCACTTAGGGAAATTTGAGCTGATTAGAGAGACAACATGGATTTGCAAAGGGTAGGTCATGTCTAACAAACCTAATTGAATTTTTTGAGGAAGTAACTAAAGTAGTAGACAGGGGAATGTCTATGGATGTAGTTTATATGGACTTCCAGAAGGCATTCAATAAGGGACCAAATAGGAGATGGTTAGCTAAAGTTAAAGCTCATGGAATTGAAGTCAAATTATTGACCTGATTAGGAGATTGGTTAGGTGGTAGAAGACAGGGAGTAGGTTTAATGGGTATGTAATCGAATTGGAAGGAAGTGACTAGTGGTGTCCCACAAGGGTCTGTGCTGGGGCCTCAACTCTTCACTATATTTATCAAAGATAACACAGTAGAGAGCCATGTAGCCAAGATTGCCGATGACACAAAGATTGGTGGCATAGTAAGTAATGTAGACGAGAGCATAAAATTACAAAGAGACATTGATAGATTAAGTGAGTGGGTAAAGCTGTGGTGGGTGAATTTCAACGCAGGCAAGTGTGGGATCATTCAAAAAAGGATCAATCGGAGTATTTTATAAATTGGGAAAAGTTAAGAACAGTGGAGGTCCAAAGAGATTTAGGGGTCCATGTACACAGATCACTAAAATGTAGTGGCCAGGTACAAAAAAATAATCAAAAAGGCAAATGGAATGTTAGCCTTTATAACTGGAGGGCTAGAATATAAAGGAGAGGAAGTTTTGCTACAGCTATACAAAGCCAAATGTTAGACCACACCTGAGCACTATGTACAGTTCTGGGCACCGCACCGTCAAAGGGATATATTGGGCTTGGAAAGAGTGCTGCCAGATTCACCATAATGTTACCAGAACTCCAAGGGTTAAATTATGAGGAGAGATTACATAAACTAGACTTGTATTCCCTGGAATATAGAAGACTAAGGGGTGATTTGATTGAGGTTTTTAGGATTTTGAAAGGCGTTGATAGGGTGGATAGAGAGATACTATTTCCTCTGGTGGGGGGAGTCTAGGACAAGGGGACATAACCTTAAAATCAGAGCCAGGCCATTCAGGAGAGAAGTTGGGAAACACTTCTTCACGCAAAGGGTGGTAGAAGTGTGGAACTCTCTCCCACAAAAAGCAGTTGATGCGAGCTCAATTAATAATTTTAAATCTGAGATCGATAGACTTTTGTTAGCCAAGGGTATTAAGGGATTTGGAGCCAAGGTGGGTGGATGGAGTTAGGATACAGATCAGCCATGATCTAATTGAATGGCGGAACAGAGTCAAAGGGTTGAATGGCCTCCTGTTTCTGTGTTTCCTATGTTCCTATGTAAGAAGGTGCAGATCTATCTATCTACAAGTTCCATGCTGAGTTAACTAATCTCAGGTGGTGCAGGTCTATCTATCTACAGGTTCTGTGCTGAGTTCATTCTCAGATGGTGTAGATTTATCTATCTACATATTTAAATCTGCGCATACTTCCTGTCAAATTCTCCCATTCTAAATTCCTTCGTACACATTTATAATGAAAACGGTCTATGTAAACTTGTCACAATAAAATGACACCATCTCCCCAGTGGAGGCATTGCAGCATCACCACTGGCAGGAGGGTGTAATTACAGCCTAACAAGTTTACATGGACAGTTTCCATTATAAATGTGGACATTGGAAATTGTAACAGGAAATGTAAAAATAAAGACAGAATGTATTACTTTAAAATGAGGACTGGATTACATCTGTTCGCCCTGGTCCAATTAATATCCGCCCTCTAACCCCACTTCACCTGAAGACTGCACTTGGTGCAGCACCATGGCAGATTTACTAAGATTGATAAAACGTTTGCTAAAGTTTTGCTGGCTTCTGTATACGGCCAGGGCAACATTTAGGGGCGATGACATCTGACCTCCTCACTCGCTCCTGATCACTATCCAGTGACTGCACAGGCGTTGAGATTGGTTAAGAGCTGTGATACCTCCCATGACCAAATATCCCATTGATACCCATTGTCCTGATTTACAAATGAAGAATAACCATTAGGGTGTGGTGCTAGTGGGCAGCAGCTTGTGATATCCAAAAGTCCAGCAACATGATAAGGTTTGCAGGAGAGAAGGGGGGGGTGGGGGGGGGGGGAAGGTTTGAAAAATGGAAAGAGTAGGGAAGTCTTGGCAGTTGACTTGGAGACAATAGTTGAAAGAAGCTCCAAGCACTGGCTTCTCAGAGGCAGGTTGGATGCTTGTCCCTTGTGCGGAATAGGGTGGCTCACTAAATAATTCTCTTATTCCCTCATCTCTCTGCTCCATTAGCAAGAGTAACTAAACCCACACTCAGGCACTGTGGAACCATTCAGGTAAATCATTAACAGCCTCTAATTTCCTCTTGCTAATATAGATATTGTCAAGGAGGGATCAGTGATTCTGCCACTATACGTTATTCAGTCCTGTGTATCCATTATTCTACGTATAAACCATCCAAACACTTTGATTAGATTCTAGCCTGTAACTCACTCCCGAGTATCCATTATCCTATATATAAACCACCCGAACCCCTCGATTTGATCCCAGCCTGCAACTCACTCCCAGGTATCCATTATTCTATATATAAAACCATTTGAACCCCTCGATTAGATTCTAGCCTGTAACTCACTCCCAGGTATCCATTATTCTATATATAAACCATTTGAACCCCTCGATTAGATTCCAGCCTGTAACTCACTCCCAGGTATCCATTATTCTATATATAAACCATCTGAACCCCTCGATCAGATTCCAGCCTGCAACTCACTCCCAGCTATCCATTATTCTATATATAAACCATCTGAACCCCTCGATTAGATTCTAGCCTGTAACTCACTCCCAGGTATCCATTATCCTATATATAAACCACCCGAACCCCTCGATTTGATCTCAGCCTGCAACTCACTCCCAGGTATCCATTATTCTATATATAAACCATCTGAACCCCTTGATTAGATTCTAGCCTGTAACTCACTCCCAAGTATCCATTATTCTATATACAAAACCATTTGAACCCCTCGATTAGATTCCAGCCTGTAACTCACTCCCAGGTATCTATGCTTATATTTCTATTCCATCCAACCCCTGGGTTTAGATTTTAGTCTATAAGTCACTCCCAGAGTATCTGCTATTCTATTTGTACTCCAAAGTCCTTGATTGGATTCCAGTCAGTAACTCACTCCTGGTATTCATTATGTAGAAGTGCTACACATGGGTGGTTTGTGAGGTTATGTGGTTGAATGAACAGTTACTTTTACACATTTCTTTTAAATCTTCAAGTTGACTGTCAAGGTGCTTCTTTAGCTGACCTGTTTCTGTATTTTCTTGCTTTCTAATTACATCTTCACATTTTAAACTGTTCTCAGTTGTGACTCTTTTCTATTCCTATTTGAATATTCTACACTCTATATACTGCTGCAGTAAGCACATGGTTCAATTATTTAGCCTAGTTTTATTCCCTAACTTTCTGTAGATTATTCACCCCAGAATTATTCTCTAACTCTGTCCATTATTCACCATTTTGGTCCTCATTAAGTGCTTGTCCATTATTCCCCTCAGTGTTACTCCAGCTTTCTGTCTATTATTCCCGTTACTCTCTAACTTTTGGTCCATTACTGACCACAGTTTTACTCTAACTTTCTGTCCATTATTTCCCTCAGTGTTACTCTCTAACTTTCTGTCCATTGTTCATCTATTACTCTTGAACTTTCTATCCATTTCTCCCCAGTATTACTCTTAATTCTGTGTTATTCACCCCACTATTACTCTCTAAGTCTCTGTCCATTATTCACCCCACTATCTCACTCTCTGTCTGTTAGTGACCCCAGTATTAATCTCTCTGTCCATTATTCACCCCACTATTACTACCTAACTCTATCCATTATTCACCCCAGTATTGCTCACTAATTCTGTCCATTATTCAACAACAATTTGCATTGACATAGCACCTTTAATGTAGAAAAAATGTCTGAAGACATTTCACAGAAGTGTAAGGATCAAATAGGAGCTATAAAATGCAGGTTTCTTTTTTTTTCTTTAATATTTCTTTCTAATTACTTGATCGAGATGATGTTACATCACCCAACAATCATTCCACTGATACTTCTTCTGCATTTGTTTGTTTTGTCCTCTCTCCTTTTCCTTGTTCTATCAATATGTTTGTTCATTTCTCTCTTTTGAGTTCTGAAAGGTATGAATCCAGAATGCTAACCGGCTGCATAGTTCCACCTTTTTTTTGTTTGGGTATAAAGTTGGTAAACTTGTTTTTGCTGAGAGGCACCTTTCACATTCCTAGATTCCACATTGGAAGGACAGGTGCAGGCAAGACACGTTTTAAATCAGGTGGATGTTTGACAGCCTGATGCATTCCGAGATACATAGTTGATTTCCTTTGTTCCTGTTTGAACGTCAAAGAGAATGGGAAGTACATTTCATCGTCTTGTCCAATTCATGAGTTCCTGAGGCCTTTGAGACTCTGCGAGTCTCTGCCAGGAGCCTCCGGCCAAAACTCCACGTAGAAACTGTGTTACTGCTCTGTCGTTTACAATCCAGCCACTAGGTAATGTTTATTCTATTGCTTCTAGGGCTCGTGACATGTCCAGTAAGTTAACGACAGTAAGAAGGATTTCTGTTCAAACCTTTAGGCTTGCTACATTACGTTACCGTGCACACAAAGTAACACGAGTTTGTAGGAAGAGGGTTTGCTTAAGGGAGTGCTTTGACGCACCCAAAACATAAATATCTGAGCAAAACCCATAAACATAACAGGCATGTTTGGTATAAGTTTACTGAACAGAAGTGGATCATGCCTCCTGCAGGCTAGTGGATAAATGCATCGCCTGGTGTGGTATTGAGTGCTGCACATCAGGAAGACCCAACAGATCTTTCGGTCTTAGGTCCTCTCTTGACCCCCTCCACTGCCTCTGTGTTGTCCGACATCCAGTACTGGATGAGCAGAAATTTCGTCCAATTTAACACGGGGAAGACCGAAGCCATTGTCTTCAGCCTCCGCCATAAATTCCATTCCTTCCCCACCAATTCCATTTCTCTCCCTGGCCACTGCCTCAGGCTGAACTAGACTGTTCGCAAACTTGGCGTCCTATTTGAGAATAAGCTGAGCTTCTGACCCCAAACCCTCTCCATCACTAAGTCCAGCCACTTCCACCTCCGTAATATCGGCTGTCTCTGCCCCCGTTTCCGCCCATCTACTGCTGAAACCCTCATCTGTGCTTTTGTTATCTCTAGTTGATCATTCCGATGCTCTCCTGGCCAGCTTCCCACCTACCACCCTCCTTAAACTTGAGTTCAGCCAAAACACATGCTGCCTGCATCCTAAGTCGCACCAAGTCCCATTCACCCATCACCCCTGTGCTCGCTGACCTACATTGTCTCCAGGGCTATCTACGCCTCAAATTTAAAATTCTCATCCATGTTTTCAAATCCCTCCATGGCCTCGCCCCTCCCTATCTCTGTAACCTCCTCCAGCCCTACAACCCTCCGAGATCTCCCTGGGTAAAGAAGTCCCTATTGAATTTATTAGTGACTATCTTATATTTATGGCCCCTAGTTTTGGTCTTCCCTACAGTGGAAACATTTTCTCTACATCTACCCTTTCATAACCTTAAAGACCCCTATCAGGTCACCCCTCAGCCTTCCCTTTTCGAGACAAGAGACCCAATCTGTTCAATCTTTTAATTTGTACTCACCCAACATTCAGATTCCAGCACTCGATATCGCACAGGAATATGAAGACCGGCCGACCTGCCCCTCGCCTTCTCCCCGTCCCAATGAGACGGAGTCCAATTGCGACAGCACGTACCGTTACCCCTGCTGAGATGAGCAAAATCGGCCCAGAGCAAGGATGGAACCTGGCACCTTCCTGGACTCTACAGCTCTGGCACATACAGCCTTTCACTGAGGGCTCAAGTACTATGGAGTCAGAAGGTCGTGGGTTCAAGTCCCACTCCAGAGACTAGAGCACAAAATATAGGCTAGTACTCCTCAGTGCAATACTGAAGGAGTGCTGCATTGTCAGATGTGCCACCTTGTGGACGAGATGTTAAACCAAGGCTCTATCTGCCCTCTCAAGTGGGTGTAAAAGATCCTATGACCACTATCTCGAAGAAGAGCAGGGAAGTTCGCCCTGGTATCCTGGCCAATATTTATCCCTCAACCAACATCACTGAGTATGTGGGATCTTGCTGTGCATAAATTGACTACAAGCGTTTCCCACATTATAACAGTGACTACTGGTGAAAGGCGCTGTATAAATGCAAGCTCTTTCTTTGTGGGGAGTTCAGAACTTTTGAGGGGCAAGGGTGTTTGATACAAAGACAGCTTTATCGATGGAGAGGAGATGTTAGATAGACATATCATACTGTTGATAATATCAGATGAACACTCAGCTTCTTCCTAAGGCCTTCCACTGTCCAGCACTCTTCCTGTTGGTGTTAAGATGTTTATTTTGAAAGGGCTTTAGCTCTGCAGACAGGGACCAGACTAAGGCTTTCCAACTGCTTCAAGTATTCATCAGTCAACAGTAATTTCTAAAACACAGAATTACGTAGAATGTACAGCACAGACACAGGCCATTCCATCCAACTTGTTTGTGCCGGTGTTTATGCTCCACACGAGCCTCCTCCTCCCACTCCCACAACTTCATCTACCCCTACCAGCATAACCTTCTATTCCTCTCTCCCTCGCACGTACTTATCTAGCTTCCCCTTAAATGTTTTGATGTGGTTCGCCTCAGCTACTCCACGTAGTAGCAAGTTCCACTTTCTCACCAGTCTCTGTGTAAACCAGAGGACCTAATAGCATTGACAGTTGCACAGTAAGGACGGGCAGATTAGGGCACGATTGTCACTATTAGCCGCCATGCTCCCTCTCTTTCCAATCTTGTTCTCCCCGGGTGCCCTGGGCCAATATTTATCTCTCAACCAACATCACGTAAAAGATTATCTGGTCATTATTTCACTGCTGCTTGCTGTGCGCAAATCGGCTGCCGCATTTCCCTATCTTAGAACAGTGACCACAATTCAAAAAATACTTCACTGATGCTGAAGCGCTTTGGGACTTCCTGAGGTGGTGAAAGGCACTATATAAATACAAGGTCTTTCGTTCTCTCTTACGCTTAGTGGTTGGAAGATTGTGGTTAAAGCCAGCTCGAGAGATGAGAGCGGGGAAGAGGAAGAGACAGGACAACAGGAGAGAAAAGAAAAAAGCCATAAATAAACCAAAACTGCTGAAACTTTGCAGTGACCCCCATTTGAGTCAGGAGCAAGTAACAAATCTTTAATTGTGATTTTTTTTTTCTTCTCTTAAGTTATATTTTCACATATCAACTACTCAAGTCGGATGATGCACTTTATACATTCTCACAAATCATCTGGGGCAAAGGAGACAGGAGATTTTCTTTGTTCGATATTTGGACCAAACACGCAAGTAGAAGGAAATGGACTGATGATTTTATACAAATTGGTTACACAGCAAATCTCCTTCCCAGCCCCCTAAACATCGCCTGGACAACAGATTACAAAAAGCAAGCGGAAGCAGAATTTAGAAGCGTTCACTTACTTTATGACCAAAATCTTTAAAAATTAAAAAATGAGATGCATGAACACATTCTCATTCATTTTAGAAGAGACATCGCCCATTTGATGGAGGTTAAAAAAAATCGACTTTTCCATTCCAGGTAGGGGATGGTGGGAGGGATGAGTCACAACTTTGTCGTACAAGTTAAAAGCAGAAAGACGTCAGACAAGAGCAAATATCCACGCAGTGAGCCAAAGCAAGCCAAAAAATAAACTTGCTCAGACATCACAGACACAGTGCGGAGCAGGGGCAGTTTTAACCGAACCCGCCCGTCGGAAAACTCAACGGGATCAAGTGCGATGCTGGTTTTACACCCTGCCCCGATTTTACTCTCCTCTGAAGTTAATAGTGGGAGGGGTGTGAAACCAGTGTTCTACCTGATCCCATGGGGTTCCTGCCCAGTGAGTTAGGTTAAAATTACTCACCCACCCCCCACTAGTGTACATTAGATATTTATGACTAAATAAGTCAGCGAAACGGTTCACCGTGTTTTGAGGCCAGGTCGAAGTATAACCAAAAGTGCAAGTTTCAACAGAATAAGAGGGCTTGTTCGTTACAGTAATTCAACTGGACTGGGTCAGGCTCCCCCGGTGGGTATACGATATACAGGCCAAGGAAGGTTCCCAGGGTCCGCTCTGAATCTGAACCGAGTTAGTCCATCTCAGTCATGGCCTCTGCATCCCAAGGCTGGGGGGGGGGGGGGGGGGAAGAGGGGGGAAATCAGCTCAGGTTCTCGTACTTGATTGCCATCCAGCCACCCCCAGTGGAAAGCATGTGTGTGTGCACCTGCGCGCTGGATGAGGACAGGAGTGTGATGCCCATCGACACACGATTGATAGATTAATGACCACTTGGGGTGAGGTATCAGAGGGCGTCCGGCAACTGTGCATCGGTACCCAGGAGTTGGCAACTTGAGGAAAGGAAGGGAAAACACGAGAGAGAGAGAGAGAGAGAAAACACTAGAGAGAGAGAGAGAGAGAGAGAGAAAACACTAGAGAGAGAGAGAGAAAACACTAGAGAGAGAGAGAGAGAGAAAACACTAGAGAGAGAGAGAGAGAAAACACTAGAGAGAGAGAGAGAGAAAACACTAGAGAGAGAGAGAAAACACTAGAGAGAGAGAAAACACTAGAGAGAGAGAGAGAGAGAGAAAACACTAGAGAGAGAGAGAGAGAGAAAACACTAGAGAGAGAGAGAGAGAAAACACTAGAGAGAGAGAGAGAGAAAACACTAGAGAGAGAGAGAGAGAAAACACTAGAGAGAGAGAGAAAACACTAGAGAGAGAGAGAAAACACTAGAGAGAGAGAGAAAACACTAGAGAGAGAGAGAAAACACTAGAGAGAGAGAGAGAAAACACTAGAGAGAGAGAGAGAAAACACTAGAGAGAGAGAGAGAAAACACTAGAGAGAGAGAGAGAGAAAACACTAGAGAGAGAGAGAGAGAAAACACTAGAGAGAGAGAGAGAGAAAACACTAGAGAGAGAGAGAAAACACTAGAGAGAGAGAGAAAACACTAGAGAGAGAGAGAAAACACTAGAGAGAGAGAGAAAACACTAGAGAGAGAGAGAAAACACTAGAGAGAGAGAGAAAACACTAGAGAGAGAGAGAAAACACTAGAGAGAGAGAGAGAAAACACTAGAGAGAGAGAGAGAAAACACTAGAGAGAGAGAGAGAAAACACTAGAGAGAGAGAGAGAAAACACTAGAGAGAGAGAGAAAAAACACTAGAGAGAGAGAGAGAAAACACTAGAGAGAGAGAGAGAAAACACTAGAGAGAGAGAGAAAAAACACTAGAGAGAGAGAGAAAAAACACTAGAGAGAGAGAGAAAAAACACTAGAGAGAGAGAGAAAAAACACTAGAGAGAGAGAGAAAAAACACTAGAGAGAGAGAGAAAAAACACTAGAGAGAGAGAGAAAAAACTAGAGAGAGAGAGAGAAAAAACTAGAGAGAGAGAGAGAAAAAACTAGAGAGAGAGAGAGAAAAAACTAGAGAGAGAGAGAGAAAAAACTAGAGAGAGAGAGAAAAAACACTAGAGAGAGAGAGAAACACTAGAGAGAGAGAGAGAGAAAACACTAGAGAGAGAGAGAGAGAGAGAGAGAACCCAGAACTGGGCCTTTTAAGAATATACAACCAAGTGTGAAGTTGTAATCGAGTGCTGCCCAGTGATCGCTTCCCGCCCCCCTCTATAGCTAACCTTCAAGGGTGAAAGGTTAATCTCTAGGGCACTGCTTCCAGCAACACTGGAGAAAAAAATCAGAAGGGGTCATCAAAAAAAGTGTTTTTATTCATTTTCTTTGAACACTTTCATTTATTACTTATAAAAATATCGGAGATGGGGGGGGGAAAGAGAATGGGCTGTTTTGACAATCTATCTAATCGGGGTGGGGGGGGAGCTGGAGGGTCATGTGACGATACCTCCAGGAATATGCCCAGAGTTGGCAACCCTGTCCCCCTGGAAGCTCTGTCAACCAAAGACTTGCCAAGTGGATTGATGATCGGCCATTGAAGCCGAGGGAGATGGGGAGAGTCTGGACAAGGAGAAAGAGAGGGACCTCAGCTCTGCCAGGTTCTCATTCCTTCCTTCTACTGCAGCTATAAACAATCGTTCAGTATCGGCATTTAAGGGGAAGCTCGATAAATACACGAGGGAGAAAGGAATAGGGTGAGATGAAGAAGGGGTGGGAGGAGGCTCCCGTGGAGCATAAAGACCGGCACGGACCAGTTGGGCCGAATGGCCTGTTTCTGTGCTGTACATTTTATGTAAGTTCACGCTCCAAGGTTTACTTAGTGCCCGTGTTTTGGATTTCTTTAGACTCTCCCCACTTTGATATGTAAACCCCTCCCCCCATTCGGGCCAGGTGGAGACCCCAGGTGAGTGGGACACAGCTGGGGGCAGGAAGGCCCAAGATCAAATTGTGTACGTTTTAGGACAACTCAGCAAAATAAGGAGCTTCTGACCAGAGGGGCCGGGGCGTTGGGGGGGGGGGTGGAGGGAAGAAAGAGCGGAGAAGGGCAGGGGGCTGCGGAACTATGGACGTGCTTTTTGAGGCATACTATTTTAAGATGGTCCAGGTTCTACCGCTGACCAAACCGATCTGGAGCAAGCACGAGGAAAAGCCAACACATTTACAGCTGGGCCAACAGGCTGATTTCAATGGGCACCCAGAGCCCTTCATCCAGGTTCACAAACCGTTTCCTTCACTGCGCTCAAACGCGTGACACAGCGATGCGAAGGCTTGGGAACGAGCCAACCCTCGTCGCCCACACTGAACATTGTGACAATAAATAAACTGTCGGACGACTCCCTCCCCCTCCCCCACGTTGTTTGAAGATTTGGGGGGGGGGGGGGGGGGGGGGGGGAGGCAGTTTAAGTCATCAAGGGCACGCCACCCTCCCCCAACCATGCGGAGACGATAAACGCAGTGTCCGACGAGGTACTGTCACAGGAGAGCGTCGGGTTCAACTCCTCCGCAGCTGTGCGGATCTCAGGTGAAAACGGCAGTGGGAGAGATACAGGTGACCTCGTCCTTCGGGGAGGGGGGGGGGGGAAAAGAGTGCCGGGGGCGGATTGGGGGGTGGAAAAGGGAGCATGATCAGGGTTCCCCTGCTGTAAAGTGCGAGCGTGTAAACATGGGGCGAGGTCATGCTCTGCTGTGACAGCCCCCCACGGTCGAGTAGCATGGCCACGGTCGCCATTTCAGCTCAGACGGGCAGAGCGGCCACCTGGGCGAGGTACTGGACGGGGATCAAGAGAACCATAACCTGGCAGGAGTCAGCGCCTACAGGAGGAGTGGGGTGGGAGGGTGGGAGGGGGGGGGGAAAAAGAGAGACGGACCCAGACAGGGGCCTTCCGGCCACTCAGACCTCGCTTCAGACTTGTACTTTTTAAAAAATTCATTAGGACGTCAGATCGATCGTCGAGCACTCGAAACAGTCCCCTCGGTTCCTCAAAGGGTTAACAGAAAACACTCAGGACGGTCAAACCCGTTCTGGTCGGAGTCGGATGCCAGCCGGCCGAGAGCCGTTAGCAGCAGCGAAGCCTCCGCGGGTCGAGATGCCGGGGATTGGGCCGCAGTTCCTTTTGCGTCGCTCGCGCTCGGCCGTCACATCCCGTCCCGTCCCACTACAAGGACCAGGGCAGCGTGAACTCGAACGACGGTAACGGTGTGCAGTGGGTGGCATCAAAATTCTTCATGTGCTTGTGTGCCTGGAACACGGAAACGAGCAGACGTTAACATACTGGCCGACGCCCCCCCCCCCCCCCGTGGCATTGCTCTAGGATCAAGAGCACGGTTGTAATTTTTAAGCTGCTAACCTGGCCCCTCCCCTCTTCCCAAACACCGGGTCCCTCACCCCATTACACAGCTCAAAGTCTTAGAGGGTACGACTATCAGAAAAGACTGGAACAGGCTGGAGCTCTTTTCTGTGGAAGAAAAAGACTGAGGGGTCTTTAAAATTATGAAATGGTTTGATAGGGTAGATATAGAGAAGATGTTTCCACTTGCATGAGTGAGGGGAAAAAAAAGAGACACCAAAACTGGGCAGGGGTGGGGGGGGCATAAATAAAAGATAATCACTAATAAATCCAATAGGGAATTCAGGAGAAACTTCTTTACCCAGAGAGTGGCGAGAATGTGGAACTCGCTACAACAAGGAATAGTTGAGGTGAATAGTATAGATGCATTTAAGGGGAAGCTGGATAAACACATCAGTGAGAAAGGAATAGAAGGATATGTTGGTAGGGTGAGATGAAGTAGGGAGGGAGGAGGCTTGTGTGGAGCACAGACCAGTTGGGCCGAATGGCCTGTTTCTGTGCTGTAGATTTTATGTAAAATGTGCCCTTCAGCCCAAGTCTGGAAGGGCAGAATCCACCATTGAGCTGCTGAGTGTTTTCCATAGTTTAAGTGGGCACAGCACGGAAGTGTTGAGCATCGGCTACTCAATTCCCTGTGACAACTGTGTCTAAGTTCAGAAATTCTTGCACAGGGAGGGAAACATCAGCAGCTACAAGGCCCTCGGGGTCAGGCAGCCGAGACCATGCATAGGAACAGGAGGAGGCCATTCAGTCCCTTGAGCCTGTTCCGCCATTCAATTAGATCATGGATGATTTGTATCTTAACTTCATTTATCCGCCTTGGTTCCGTAACCCTCAATACCCTTTGCCTAACAAAAATCTACCAATCCCATGTTTTGAAATTTTCAATTGACCCCGGGCCTCAACAGCTTTTTGGTGGAAAGAGTTCCAGATTTCAACTACCCTTTGTGTGAAGAAGTGTCCTAGGCCCAACCAACTTCAGCTGCTTCATCAATGACCTTCCCTCCATCATAAGGTCAGAAATGGGGATGTTTGCTGATGATTGCACAGTGTTCAGTTCCATTCACAACCCCTCAGATAATGAAGCAGTCCGAGCCCGCAAGCAGCAAGACCTGGACAACATCCAGGCTTGGACTGATAAGTGGCGAGTAACATTCGCGCCAGACAAGTGCCAGGCAATGACCATCTCCAACAAGAGAGAGTCTAATCCCCTTGACATTCAACGGCATTACCATCGCCAAATCCCCACCATCAACATCCTGGGGGTCACCATTGACCAGAAACTTAACTGGACCAGCCACATAAATACTGTGGCTACAAAAGCAAGTCAGAGGCTGGGTATTCTGCGGCGAGTGACTCACCACCTGACTCCCCAAAGCCTTTCCACCATCTACAAAGCACAAGTCAGGAGTGTGATGGAATATTCTCCACTTACTTGGATGAGTGCAGCTCCAACAACACAAGAAGCTCGACACCATCCAGGACAAAGCAGTCCGCTTGATTGGCACCCCATCCACCACCCTAAACATTCACTCCCTTCACCACCGGCACACAGTGGCTGCAGTGTGTACCATCTACTCGCCAAGGTTTCTACGACAGCACCTCCCAAACCCGCGATCTCTACCACCTAGAAGGACAAGGGCAGGCACACGGGAACAACACCACCTCCAAGTTCCCCGCCGAGTCGCACACACGAATCCTTTAATCATCTCAAACACCTTAATTAGATCACCCCTTTTAGAAAGCTGATGCAGGTAATATAATGAACAGTAATATATCAGATACTGGGTATACTCAGCTCTGATGCACAGGCACTTACTAGGAATATTGCCAGCTGCCTTCTCCCTTCTAACGTCATGTCTTCCCCTAAAAAAAAAAGGCGTTAAAAGATAGTGAGACTGACGCAGAATAAAATGACCGCGGGTTCCCCAGCAGCCCACTGAGTAAAACAACGCAGCTGTACTGAGTCACACAGACCAGCAACACCTTTACGATCCATCCCCGAGTCTGTGTCAAGTCAGCCGACTTCACACAGGACAGCAGTCGGACACTTCGATTGGCCTCCGCGCTCCTGGGTTCAGCAGCCTTACCAAAAACTAAGCTTTTTGACACCGATTGCCAGCTTTTTTAAAGAAAAAAAATCATTTTTTGAAAACACGACAATGTTGATGCGGCTCGAAGCTGAAGAGAAGCTTTGGAGCAGGTGCACTGGCTAAACACTCCGGGTGCATCCTAGCGAAATGTCGATTCAGGCCAATTTTACATCGAGTTACATTGAGTCTCAGGCCATTCCGCTCAACACGTCTGTGCTGGCGTTTATGCTCCACATGAACCTCCTCCCACCCCCTCTTCATGTATCCTTATCAGCAAATCCTTCTATTCCTTTCTCCCTCATGTATTTATCTACCTTCCCTTAAAGACATCTATGCTATTCACCTCAACTACTCCCTGTGGTAGCAAGTTCCACATTCTCACCACTCTCTGGGTAAAGAAGTTTCTCCCGCATGAACAGGTGCAGAAAATAATCAATAAGGCTAATGGAATGCTGGCCTTTATATCTAGAGGACTAGAGTACAAGGGGGCAGGAGTTATGCTGCAGCTATACAAAACCCTGGTTAGACCGCACCTGGAGAACTGTGAGCAGTTCTGGGCACCGCACCTTCGGAAGGACATATTGGCCTTGGAGGGAGTGCAGCGTAGGTTTACTAGAATGATACCCGGACTTCAAGGATTAAGTTACGAGAGATTACACAAATTGGGGTTGTATTCTCTAGAGTTTAGAAGGTTAAGGGGTGATCTGATCGAAGTTTATAAGATATTAAGGGGAACGGAGAGGGTGGATAGAGAGAAACTATTTCCACTGGTTAGGGATTCTAGGAGTAGGGGGCACAGTCTAAAAATTAGAGCCAGACCTTTCAGGATTGAGATTAGAGAACATTTCTACACACAAAGGGTTGTAGAAGTTTGGAACTCTCTTCCGCAAACGGCAAATGATACTAGCTCAATTGCTAAATTTAAATGTGAGATAGATAGCTTTTTGGCAACCAAAGGTATTAAGGGATATGGGCCAAAGGCAGGTATGTGGAGTAGGATCACAGATCAGCCATGATCTTATCAAATGGCAGAGCAGGCACGAGGGGCTGAATGGCCTACTCCTGTTCCTATGTAAGTCCCTATTGGATTTATTAGAGATTATTTTATATTTATGACCCCTAATTTTGGACTCCCCCACAAGTGGAAACATCTTCTCTACGTCAACCCTATGAAACCCTTTTCATTATCTTAACGACCTTTATCAGGTCACCCCTCAGCCTTCTCTGTTCTCGGCTGTTTAGCCTTTCCTGATAAGTATATCCTCAGTTCTGGTACCATGCTTTTCAGACAGTAATTTTGACAGCAAAAGCCCAATTCCTGCATTTAAATACCCCACCTCAGTTTAGGACTGGATAGGAGAGGGCAGCCCCTGTATAGAGGCATTGAGGAAGGTGCAAAAAAGATTCTCAAGGATAATGCCAGAACTGAGTCTATATAACTATCAGGAAAGACTGGGGCTCTTTTCTCTAGAAAAAAGACTGAGGGGTGACCTGATAGAGGTCTTTACGATTATGAAAGGGCTTGATAGGGTAGACGTAGAGAAAATGATTCCACTTGAAGGGGAGTCCAGAACGAGAGGTCATAAATATAAAATAGTCACTAATAAATCCAATAGGGAACTCAGGAGAAACCCAGAGAGTGGTTAGAATGTGGAACTCACTACCACAAGAAGTAGTTGAGGCGAATAGCGTAGATTCATTTAAGGGGAAGCTAGATAAGTACATGAGGGAGAAAGGAATAGAAGGATATGCTGATAGGGTGAGAGAAGGCTCGTGTGGAGTATAAACACCGGCATTGACCTGTTGGGCAGAACGGCCTGTTTCTGTGCTGTACATTCAATGTAATTAATTAAAACATCGCACTCACCTACAGTCCAGGGGAACGTGTCGCCGTGCTCCGACTTGTAGGACTGCAAGACTGAGGTGCACCAGTCATCATCCACCTCATACTGGCTGTAGAGAGAGGCTACCAACAAAAAACGAATGAAATCGAAAGCTAATCTTTAGAGACCCCTCGCTTGACCCCCCAGTCTTTTGAAAGAAAGAACGTGCATTTCTATAACGCCTTTCACAACCTCAGGATGTCCCAAAGCGTTTTACAGCCAATTAACTATTTCTGAAGCATAATCACTGCTGTAACGTAGGAAACTCAGCAGCCAATTTGAGCACAGCAAGCTCCCACAAACAGCAATGTGATAATGACCAGATAATCTGTTTTTTAGTGATGTCGGTTGAGGGATAAATATTGGCCCAGGACACCGGGGAGAACTCCCCCTGCTCTTCTTTGAAATAGCGGCCGTGGGATCTTTTGCGCCCAGCTGAGGGGGCGGACGAGGCCTCGGTTTAACGTCTCATCCGAAGGACAACACCTCCGACAGTGCAGCATTCCCTCAGTACTGACACTGGGAGCGTCAGCCTAGATTTTGTGCTCAGGTCTCTGGAGTAGGGCTTGAACCCACGACCTTCTGACTCAGGTTAATAGCTTAGCTGATACTCAGCTAACATTGCTGATTGCAGTCGGGTTGGGATAAGGGCGATACAGTTTGCCTCAGCACCCGAGCAGGGGCGGGGGGGGGCAGTTTAAAAAAACAATTAGCTGGGCTCCTCCTTCTCTTGGGCACAACTGGATCAAGATGTTGCTCTCAGTCTCTGGCAACAGCCGTGTGCTATAATCAGGGTCCTTGTGCATCCTCTCTCTCTTCCATTTGTACTGGGCAGGCATGAGAAGCTCCAGGTCATGTACAGCTTGCTGCCAGCCAGTCACCAATGTATTTCCGAGCTGGCCGCCCTGAGATGCATAAAAGGAGCTTGGACAACAACAAGGCCTCCAAATCTCTCTACTCTCACAAACAGGCATCTTGTCCTACTCACCGTACTGCCTTATTGGCAACACAGTGGTGTGAGGGGAACCAATGCCTCATCCCCCACCGAGATGGAGCCGTACAGCGGTGCTCCTTTAAGCTGAGATAACGCCCATCGGTGTTGCCCTTCTGGGTCTTGTCTGCCCTTATAGAATCCTAGTGATCAGCAAAGGAGTCAAAGGATATGTGGAAAGGCAGGAAAGTGGAGTCGAGGTAAAAATCAGATCAGCCATGATCTCATTAGCTGGCGGAGCAGGCTCGAGGGGCCGAATGGCCTACTCCTATCTCTTTATAGAATGATGCAGCGCAGAATGCGGCCATTTGGCCCATCGTGCCCGTGCCGGCTCTTTGAAGGAGCTATCCAATTAGTCCCACGCTCCCCCTGCTCTTTCCCCCATAGCCCTGCAAATTTTTTCCCTTCATGTATTTATCCAATTCCCTATTGAAAGTTACTATTGAATCTGTTTCTACCACCTTTTCAGCACATTCCAGATCATAACAACTCGTGCATTATTTTTTCCCCCCCCCATCTCGTCCTCTGGTTCTTTTGGCCGATTACCTTAAATCCTTATCTACCGAACTAAAACTAGAGAAAAATGACTTGATTTTTGACACAGTCGGGTCTCATCAACAGGCGTCCTAACCAAAAAAGAAAAGCTCCATTCTCCCAACTGGAGGGTGGACATCAGGTTAAACTCTCGGATATAAATCACTACAGGTAATAGCGTGAGCACAGCTTACTTTCCTGGAGGGGGTTTGAAGCGCTCAGCCATTCTCGGACCACTCGGATTCCCTCCTCCGCCATCACCTTGGGGTACCTGGCAACGAAAGTACAAAGGGTTAAACTGGGTCAGCGTGTGAAGGTTATTGCAGTGAGTCACTCGAGTTTCGGGTGGTCTTGTCCACTAACCTCCATCACAGATGCTCGTCACTCACCGGCGCACATTACACCCCCATTAGAGTGAGACAGTCACTCAACCGATCCACACAAGACCCCCATTACATGGGAATCATTACTCACTAACCTGCACTGAAACCCCATTACAGGGGAACGATAACTCACTGTCCCACATTACAACGTCATGACGTGAACAAAAGATAAAAAGGCAAGTGATCGTTAACATATTCGCGGATCTCCTGTAGGCTTTGCCCACGGAAAGGCAGGACAAAGCAAATTTCCTTTGGTGTGCATCGGTGATGCTGTAGGTATCGGTGTGGGGATCAGTGTAGCTCCTGGAGCTCCATCTAGTGGTAGCGGAGTGCAACTGCAACCACAGGGCGGCGCTGCCCAGATAGGGAACTCGTGACTCACAGAGCAAAATTAATACATTACGTGGACAGCAGCAAAGAGGACGCAATCTATTTTCTGGCATGCTTGGCGGAGGCGTTCAGAGAACCCGCTGCCCCCAGCAATGCAGCCAGGAACTCCAGCAATGCAGCCACGAGGCTCCTGGTGCAGATGGAAGAGAGATTTGCGCTGGACTTAAAACAAGCGCTGCATTTTTTTTTAAAAACTTGCACTCAGGGTAGTGAACAATTGGAGAAGAGAAATATTTACTCTGTCGTGAACCACATTTGTAAAAAAAATGTCTAAATAAAATACAAACCAGGATTTATAAATCCAATGGGGAAATTCAGGAGGACCTTCTTTTGCGGTTCTCAATACAAGTTCTTCTCACAAACCAGGTTTATAATCAAGTTTTACAAGTGGGTGCCCAACAAATCCAGCTCAGTCTCAAAAATGGAAACATGTTAACATTAGGAGCAAATGCATTTAAGGGGAAGCTGGATAAACACAGGAGGGAGAAAGGAATAGAAGGGTATGCTGATAGGGTGAGATGAAGGCAGGAGGAGGCTCGTGTGGAGCATAAATACCGGCATAGACCAGTTGGGCCGAATGACCTGTTTCTGTGCTGTAGACTCTATGTAATTTTCATGGAGATAAAATTGGGGGAGGGGGGGTGGAAAGAGAAGTGATTAATGAGCTCGCCCAATGGCTTATCTGGTAAAGTTAGCATGTAACAGACATACAGGCCAAATGAGGCTGCTGGTGACTGCAGCTAGGGCTTATGGAGGGGAGGGGGAGCGGGAGCGAGGGGTAGAGGAGGGGGAGCGGGGGGGGTTAGGGGAAGGTCAGCCAGATTGCTACCCTGTGACCCCTGCAGGGGAGTGCGTTCAAGTCCTATTGGGCCAGTCTGGTATCAGGCTCGGGTGAGACGACCCCCCACATTCAAACAGCCCGGAAAAATACGCCAGCGCAGGACTGGGCCTTCAGGGGTGGGAGGAAAGAGAAAGAAATGGGTCAACAGTTACCTGAACTGGAGGAGCTTTAGGAGGAGATCATTGCCGCGGTTTGACATGATATCTTCTGGAACCCTGAGAGAGCGGGGGAAAATAAAACACAGCTGGTCAGTAACACGAAGATAAGAGCAAAAGGCTTTCGCATGGAAGAGGCCAGGAAAACGCAAACTGCAGCATCCAATGGCAGTGCCGCAGGCTGAATCTATCAATGCACTGAGGCCGGAGAATTGAGAGATAAAAGTTCCTGCAGACAACCTGCCAAAATCTCCTGACTCCCACTGTTGCCAAGACTGCTTCACGGTGTCTGACTAACGTTTCTCCCAGGCTACATTTATTCTTCGTTCCACTCTATATTGGTACAGCACAGAAGGAGGCCATTCGGCCCATCGTGCCTGTGCCGGCTCTTTGAAAGAGCTATCCAATTGGTCCCACTCTTTCCCCCCCTCCCCCCCCCCCCCACCCTGCTCTTTCCCCCATAGCCCTGCAAATTTTTTCCTTTTTAAGTATTTATCCAATTCCCTGTTGAAAGTTACTATTGATTCTGCTTCCACCGCCCTTTCAGGCAGCACATTCCAGATCATAACAACTCGCTGCTTAAAAGAATTTCTCCTCATTCCCCCCCCACTCTCGGCCTGGGCAGCAGATCGAGCACTATAATTGGCCTCTATAACTCCGAGCTTAGGGAGGGTGGGGGGTGAAAAATCAGCCACGCTCCCTCTAAGGATTGCTGTGTGACATTCACTGTTCAGCTACACACATGAAGAATGGTCACTTGATTGAAACACTGGAGGGGCTGTCAATGTCCATTTTACCACATCCCAGTCATCAATGGGCCAGGGGTGGGGGGGGGGGATGTAAATATAAATCACCTCAGCACCGGCAGCCGTGCCTTCAGCCCTAAACACGAATTCCCTCCCTAAACCTCTCTCTCCTCCTTTAAGACGCTCCTCAAAACCTACCTCTTTGACCAAGCCCCTCTCCTAATATCTCCTTACGTGGCTCGCTGTCAAATTTTGTCCGATTACGCTCCTGTGAAACGCCTTGGGACGTTTTACTTCAAATGCAAGCCGCTGTTGTTGTTTGGCGTGGATTGCTGACTCTAACATGACCTGGGGCTGTACAAATTCTGCAAGCTTCACTTCGATAGTTGAGGGAAGTCATCGGGAGCTGCTTGACTGGATTGTGGAACCCATTCGACTGCACTAAGCTATCCCCAGTCACTTTCTTCCTTGCTAGGATTCCCCTGTTCTTACCGATTCCAGAACTTCACATTCAGACTAGTTGTTGGAGTTTCGAGGTTTGGCTGCTCACTGATAAACCTCCCTCCCTCACTCACCCTCTCAGCTCACTCAATAACCCAATGTCGCAGATCCTCACACACACCACCAGGTGGCGACCGAACTCTCCAGACTGCGCTGAGCTGAACCTGATAACTCTGCACAGGTCACAGAATCGTACAGCACAGGAGGAGGCCATTCGTGCCTGGGCCGGCTCTCTGAAAGAGCTTTCCAATTAGTCCCACACCCCCTGCCCTTTCCCCATAGCCCTGCTACTTTCTCCCCCTCAAGTACTTATCCAATTCTCTTTTGAAAGTTACTATTGAATCTGCTTCCACCACCTTTACAGGCAACACATTCCAGATCACAACAAAGAAAGGTCTCCTTATATCCCCCTCTGGCTCTTTTGCCAATTATCTTAAATCTGTGTCCTCTGGTCACCGACCCTCCTGCCAGTGGAAACAGTTTCTCCTTATTTACTCTATCAAAACCCTTCATGATTTTGAACACTTCTATCAAATCTCCCCATAACCCTCTCTGCTCTAAGGAGAACAATCCCAGCTTCTCCAGTCTCTCCACACTACTGAAGTCTTTCATCTCTGCTATGCAATGTGCCCGATTCATTTGCAGTCACCCACTTCTGCTGGGAGACAACACTGCACCATGGAACGGGCTGGGCACGTGCGACAGTGTAAAACCAGCGTTGCACCCGATCCAGTCAGCTCACGATGGGCGGGTTAGGTTAGAATTGCCCCCATAGTGTGGGTTTTAACAGCCTGGTCAGATTGGCAGTGAATGCAAGAAAGAGACCTTGGCTCCAGGGCCTTAGCCCAACACGGTTAGGAAATTCCCAGTGACATCTGCTGCCTGAACCTGCTGTTCCTCCATCTCCAGATTACCAGACGTCTCCCGCTCCCTTACATGCTAACCGTTAGGCTTCCGCTCTCTGGAACTAATTCCAAACCACTTCACCTCAAACTCTTCTTATGCATTCCGCCTCCCTTCTTTACTCCCCTCACTGAGTGTCCGCCTCTCCCGGTGTCTTCCAGATGAGACGATAAACTGAGGCCCCATGTGCCTTCTCGGGTGGGTGTAAAAGATCCCACAGCCACTATTTTGAAAAAGAGCAGGGGAGTTCTCCCTGGTGCCCTGGCCCAATATTTATCCCTCGACCAACATCACTAAAAAAAATTATCTAGTCATTATTACATTGCTGTTTGTGGGATCTTGCTGTGCACAAATTGGCTGCTGCGTTTCCCACATTACAACAGCGGCTACACTTCAAAAAAAAAAAAGTACTTCATTGGCTGCAAAGAGCTTTGGGATGTCCTGAGGTCGTGAAAAGTGCCATATATAAATGCAAGTTTGTTCTTTCTGTTGCGTCAGGAGTTCTCTCGTGAAGCGCAGACAGTCGGGGTGGAACTGGGGAAGAGTTTACAAAGGCTCCACCGACCGGCCTCTAGACCGCGGGGTCCAAGAGAGTCGGTGATGCTACCACTGCCCGGGAAAATCAGTTCTGTGCCGCTGATGGGCAAGAAACGTGCCCAGCACGAAGCTTTGGGTGGGTGGGGGGGGGGGGGCGGGGAAATTAAAGGGCCCTCACAGACGGCAGATACTGTGCGGCTAATCCTGACAGCGCGCACTACATACGTGGTGGTAATGATCTCGTCCTTCGTTCGCCTGATCAGTAACACGGGTCCTTGGTACCTAAAAAAAAACAACCCAGCTCGTGAGAAGCCTCGGGCGATTGGGCAGTTCAGCCACCTCATTTTAAATGATTCACGGTTCACACACAGATGTAAATGACAAGAGTTTCGTTAATACCACCTGACCTGGCAACGCCTCGAGTTTAAAATTCTCATCCGTGTGTTCAAATCGCTCCGCGGGCCCTCGCCCCCTCCCTATCTCTGTAACCTCCTCCAGCCCCACGACCCTCCGAGATCTCTGCGCACCGCCAATTCTGGTCTCTTGCTCGTCCCCCGACTGCCATCGCCCCACCAGTGGCGGCTGTGCCTTCAGCTGCCTAGGCCCTACGCTCTGGAATCCTCTCTCCCTCCTCCTTTAACAAAGCTCCTTAAAAAGACTAAATTTAACACCAAGCCACATAAGGAGTAAGACAGGTGACCAAAAGCTTTGTCAAAAAGGTAGGTTTTAAGGAGCGTCTTAATGGAGGGGAGAGAGACGGAGAGGTTTAAGGAGGGAAGGGCCCAGGCAGCTGAAGGCACGGCCGCCAATGGTGGAGCGATTAAAATCGGGGATGAGCAAGAGGCTAGAATTGGAGGAGCGCAGAGACCTAAAACTAATAAACAACAGTGTTCAAAGAAAATTAAATGCACCATTTTTTTAATGCCCCGATGGTTGGTCGCAGCAGTCTAAACAATAGCCGCAGCTGAGGTAGCTGATACTCCTCCGACTTTGCACTGCACTATCGCTCACCCCCACGTGCTAGCGAAGAGGGAAGCTAAAGGCCCTGGATAATCCCGGGGAACGCACCGCGAGCCGGCCGCAGGGTCCGCCCGGGGAACGCACCGCGAGCCGGCCGCAGGGTCCGCCCGGGGAACGCACCGCGAGCCGGCCGCAGGGTCCGCCCGGGGAACGCACCGCGAGCCGGCCGCAGGGTCCGCCCGGGGAACGCACCGCGAGCCGGCCGCAGGGTCCGCCCGGGGAACGCACCGCGAGCCGGCCGCAGGGTCCGCCCGGGGAACGCACCGCGAGCCGGCCGCAGGGTCCGCCCGGGGAACGCACCGCGAGCCGGCCGCAGGGTCCGCCCGGGGAACGCACCGCGAGCCGGCCGCAGGGTCCGCCCGGGGAACGCACCGCGAGCCGGCCGCAGGGTCCGCCCGGGGAACGCACCGCGAGCCGGCCGCAGGGTCCGCCCGGGGAACGCACCGCGAGCCGGCCGCAGGGTCCGCCCGGGGAACGGCCGGCGGGATCTTTGACAAGAAACTGACTCACTTGCACAGCTGCTCCGCGTTGTTGAGGTTCAGGTAATCGCGAACTGTCCGGGTGACGAGACCTCCTGCCGACGACACAGTGTTACAGAGAGTTAGAGACGATCATCCAGAGCCTAATGCCAGCATTGGAAAGCACAACAGGAGTTCCAGTCGACAATGCAACAGGTGGATGACATGTTATATATTAACTCCCCAAAGCCTCTCCACCTACAAGGCAGAAGTCAGGAGTGTGATAGAATACTCTCCACTTGCCTGGATGAGTGCAGCTCCAACAACATTCAAGAAGCTCGACACCATCCAGGACAAAGCCCATCGGCCTGATCGGCACCCCATCCACCACCCTAAACATTCACTCCCTTCACCACCGGCGCACGTGCCTGCAGTGTGTACCATCTACAGGATGCAGTACAGCAACTCGCCAAGGCTTCTTTGACAGCACCTCCCAAACCTGCGACCTCTACCATCTAGAAGGACAAGGGCAGCAAGTGCATGGGAACAACACCACCTCCAAGTTCCCCTCCAAGTCACACATCATCCTGACCATGGAAATATATCGCCGTTCCTTTATCGTCACTGGGACAAAATCCTGGAACTCCCTCCCTAACAGCACTGTGGGAGAACCTTCACCACACGGACTGCAGCGGTTCAAGGAGGCGGCTCACCACCACCTTCTCAAGGGCAATTAGGGATGGGCAATAAATGCCGGCCTTGCCAGCGACGCCCACATCTCGAGAATGAATTTTTTGAAAAAAAAACAGGTCCCTTTTGATGTTTCTAGATTTAATTAGGTCAACATTCTGCTGGCTGACATCCTATCCTCCACCCTCCATAAACTCCAACTTGTCCAAAACTCTGCTGCACACGTTCCTGTCCTGTTTGCCCATTTCTCCAGCACTTGCTGACCTACATTGACACCCCATGCGTCAACGCCAATTCTCATCCTGGTCTTTCAATCTGCCCGGAGAAGGTTAAAGGTCACTTACTGCAGCTCTCCGGCATGACCTTCAGGGCAAGGGGTACAAGGTCATCAAAAGAAGCATCCAAGACCAGGGCGCTAATCTCTGGGTAGGTCATCGTTCCCCAGGTAGCTGGAAAATAAATGTAAAAGCAATTCAAAGTCTACATTTAGTAAACAACCTGTTCCAGTTTTCTCCCCTCTGTGCCTGGCTCCCTGCTGCGTGGGGGAATGGGGAGAGCGCAAGAGAAAGAATTGAAAGAAAGAAAGAAAAATTTGCATTTATATAGCGCCTTTCACGACCTCAGGACGTCACAAAGCGCTTTACAACCAATGAAGTACTTTTGAAGTGTAGTCACTGTTGTAATGTAGGAAACCTGGCAGCCAATCTGCACACAGCAAGATCCCACAAACAGCAATGTGATAATGACCAGATAATCTGTTTTTTTAGTGATGTTGGTTAAGGGATAAATTTTGGGCCAGGACACTGGGGAGAATTCCCCCTGCTCTTCTTCCAATAGTGTCCATGGGAACTTTTACGTCCACGGGAACTTTTACGTCCACCCGACAGGGCAGACTCTGGTAGTGCACTCCTCCCCGCCCAATTTTCCTGTACCGGCAGTGACCGGGTAATTAAATCGCCCCAGGCGCAGGAGCAGGAAGATCTGCCCCAGAGCGTCCAGCGGGCTACTCGAGACTGGAGCATTTGCCGACCGAGGTCGCTGGATGGTGATCAGGAGCAGGAAGGAGAGGAAAGGTCAGGGGGGTCAGCGCTGGTGGTGGGAGTTACCTGTGAATCCGCCAATGGACCAAGCGTAGACGATGATGTCCTCAATCCGGAAGTTAAGGCGATGGATGGCGTACTGTACCACCACATCCATGGCGTTGGCCTCGTTCTGAGGGAAAGGAACCCCCTACAGTCAAAACACAGGCAGGAGTCAAAACACAGGCAGGAGCCCAAAGACCACGGTTTGAATAAAACTTCACTCGCGTCTCCCAACTGCAGCTTCTGGAATTAACGACTGATCGGAGTGAGCACACATGCCTGGCGATGGGGACAGCCTCTCCATCTTACTGTACCATTAACACTTCATCAAAGTAAGATCTGGCTGACTGTATCCAAGCTAGTACAACTTCATTACAGATTATTTCTCCAGGGGCTTGCGAGACACTGTCCTTTCCCCCTCTGGGACTGGGTGGTACAGTGGGTCAGACACTGTCCTTTCCCCCTCGGGGACTGGGTGGTACAGTGGGTCAGACACTGTCCTTTCCCCCTCGGGGACTGGGTGGTACATAAGAACATAAGAAATTGGAGCAGGAGTAGGCCAATCGGCCCCTCGAGCCTGCTCCGCCATTCAATAAGATCATGGCTGATTTGATCCCAACCACAAATCTAAAGAACACAAGAAGTCGGAGCAGGACCCGGCCACATAGCCCCTGGGCCCTCTCCGCCACCCACAGGGCATTGACCGATCCGAACTCAGCTTCATGTCCAATTTCCTGCCCGCTCCCCATAACCCCTAATTCCCTTTACTTCTAGGAAACTGTCTATTTCTGTTTTAAATTTATCTAATGATGTAGCTTCCACAGCTTCCTGGGGCAGCAAATTCCACAGACCTACCACCCTCTGAGTGAAGAAGTTTCTCCTCATCTCAGTTTTGAAAGAGCAGCCCCTTATTCTAAGATTATGCCCCCTAGTTCTAGTTTCACCCATCTTTGGGAACATCCTTACTGCATCCACCCGATCAAGACCCTTCACAATCTTATATGTTTCAATAAGATCGCCTCTCATTCTTCTGAACTCCAATGAGTAGAGTCCCAATCTACTCAACCTCTCCTCATATGTCCGCCCCCTCATCCCCGGGATTAACCGAGTGGGTCAGACACTGTCCTTTCCCCCTCTGGGACTGGGTGGTACAGTGGGTCAGACACTGTCCTTTCCCCCTCTGGGACTGGGTGGTACAGTGGGTCAGACACTGTCCTTTCCCCCTCTGGGACTGGGTGGTACAGTGGGTCAGACACTGTCCTTTCCCCCTCTGGGACTGGGTGGTACAGGGGGTCAGACACTGTCCTTTCCCCCTCTGGGACTGGGTGGTACAGGGGGTCAGACACTGTCCTTTCCCCCTCTGGGACTGGGTGGTACAGGGGGTCAGACACTGTCCTTTCACCTTGAGGACTGTTGGTTCATAACTAGGCTGGAACGATGAGGTTAGAACCTCTTTTTGCACGACAGCTTGATTAGGAAATGCCCCTCACAATGGGGTGCCCACTGCTTGAACATTGAACAGGCAAAATTCCTCACAGGGGTAGCTGGGGGTTCATATGTCATGCAATGATGGGTCACAGGAGTGGGAAGTATTTTAAAAATCACTGATGCTGTCCTGGAGCATTCCTCGCTCATCGCCATCAGACTCAGCCCCTCCGTGAACCTACTCACCGTGCTCCCTGCAAAACCCGGGTGGTTCCATCCGAGAACCGAATACCCAGCTGCAAAGGACAAAAAACAGGCGATGTTATTCACTCAGATTAGAATCATAATATCCTACAGCACAGGAGGCGGCCATTTGGCCCATCGTGCCTGTGCCGGCTCTTTGAAAGAGCTACCCAATTAGTCCCACTCCCCCTGCTCTTTTCCCATTAGCCCTGCAAGTTTGTCCTTTTCAAAGTATTTATCCAATTTCCTTTCGAAAGTTGCTATTGAATCTACTTCCACCACCCTTCCAGGCAGCGCATTCCACATCATAACAATTATCATAACAATCTAGACTAACAATTCGGAGGTGCCGTCTTTTGGATGAGACATTAAACTAAGGCCCAGTCAGATCTCACGGCCACTATTTGAAGGAGAGCAGGCACAGCACGGTTCCGCATGAAACTTTCTCGGCTCTTCCCCGACAATGTGCCCAGCCTCAACCTAATGTGCTGGCATGACATTTTCCAAATCGCCTATTGGCCTTTTAAGTGCGTGGGGAAATTTAGGGGTGCAGTAGTTTTGCGCCCACTAGGAACTGCATCGAGTCTGCCCCAAATTGGTTTCATGCAAGATGCTTCAAGGACTTTGTTTAAAACGTGCCATACCTTCCAGTGGGGTGGAGACGCACCCAACCTCGTAGAAGCCGGCATTCCCCTCACAGCAGATCACCTGTCATTGAAAAGAAACAAGGCAGTTACTGTGGGGCAGACAGAGACGCCCTCTGTAGTCTAATGCAATTCATTAACACAGCACGACTGCCTGACTGTCAATCTCCCCCTCCTTTTTAAAAAAAATTTGTTCATGGGATGTGGGCGTCGCTGGCCAGGCCGGCATTTATTGCCCATCCCTAATTGCCCTCGAGAAGGTGGTGGTGAGCCGCCTTCTTGAACCGCCGCAGTCCGTGTGGTGAAGGTTCTCCCACAGTGCTGTTAGGAAGGGAGTTCCAGGATTTTGACCCAGCGACGATCAAGGAACTGCGATATATTTCCAAGTCGGGATGGTGTGTGACTTGGAGGGGAACGTGCAGGTGGTGGTGTTCCCATGTGCCTGCTGCTCTTGTCCTTCTGGGAGGTGAAGGTCGCGGGTTTGGGAGGTGCTGTCGAAGCCTTGGCGAGTTGCTGCAGTGCATCCTGTGGATGGTACACACTGCAGCCACAGTGCGCCCTTGGTGGAGGAAGTGAATATAGAAACTTACAGCACAGGAAGTCGCCATTTGGCCCATCGTGCCTGTGCCGGCTCTTTGAAAAAACTATCCAATTAGTCCCATTTCCCACTGCTCTTTCCCCGTAGCCCTACAAATTATTCCTTTTCAAGTATTTATCCAATTCCCTTTTGAAAGTTACTATTAAATCTGCTTCCATCTCCCTTTCAGGCAGTGCATTCCAGATCAGAACAACTCGCTGAGCACAAAAAAAAAAATCCTCATCTCACCACTGGCTTTTTTGCAAATTATTTTAAATCTGTGTCGTCTGGTTACCAACCCTCCTACCACTGATGAAGCTCCCTATTTCCTCTATCAAAACCCCTCATAATTTTGAACGCCTCTATTAAATCTCCCCTGAACCTTCCCTGCTCAAAGGAGAAAAGCCCCAGTTTCTCCACATAATTGAAGTCCCGCAACCCTGGAACCATTCTAGTAAATCTCCTCTGCACCCTCTCTAGGGTTAGGGTTCTTCCTGAAGTGTGGTGCCCAGAATTGGACACAATACTCCAGCTGAAGCCTAACCAGTGTTTTATAAAGGTTCAGCATAACTTCCTTGCTTTTGTACTCTATTTATATAGCCAAAGATTCCGTATGCTTTATTAACAGCTTTCCTCTGGGAGCCCTGAGAAAGCAGCTCCCCAAGTGTCTCTGGGCTGCCACTGATCTCCCCCGCCTGTTTGTGGGACAGCTGTGGGGCATTTCTGTCCTACATGCTCATATACGCAGTCTCAATTTGAAGTGTCAGCCCGTGGCTCAATGGGTAACGCTCTTGCCTCAGAGTCAGAAGGTCGTGGGTTCGAGCCCCACTCCAGGGCTGGCTGTGCTCCCCTCTACTGGTTGGCTATAGAATGCCATGGGCAGGAGACCAGCAGCAGGTTGGTTGATAAAGGGACATGACGCAGGGGGAGACATCAAGGCGGAGAGGGAGGAAGAAGCTTTTTTGTTTGTTAAATGGGCTTGTTGCACCTCAAGTACTTTTTTTTTTAAGAAATGGGATTTGAGTGCTGCACATTAAATAAGGGGGTCCCAGAAAGTCAAGTTAGGCAAACCGGCCCTTGTCCCACCCGGGTGATGACTCCTGCCCACGGTCACTTACCAGCTTCTTGCCACGCTCGCTCTCCGCTGCCCTCCGGTCCACAAACACTGTGTCGATCTGGTTCCCATCGCAGGCAATCAGCTTCGCTCGCTTACCCTGGTGCTGAGAAAGAGAACGAGAAAAGGCGTATCATCTTTATCATAGAATCATACAGCGCAGAGGAGGCCTTTCAGCCCATCAGCCCATCGTGCCTGTGCCGGCTCTTTGAAAGAGGTATCCGATTAGTTCCACTCTCCCCTGCTCTTTCCCCATGGCCCTGCAAATTTTTCCCAACAAGTATTTATCCAAATCCCTTTTGAAAGTTACTATTGAATCTGCTTCCACCACCTTTCCAGAAAGTCCATTCCAGATCATAACAACTCAGAGTAAAAACAATTCTCATATTCCCTCTGGATCTTTTACCAATTACCTTATATCTGCGTCCTCTGGTTACCGACCCTTCTGCCAGTGGAAACAGTTTCTCCTTATTTATTCTATCAAAACCCTTCATAAAATTGAACACCTCTGTCAAATATCCCCTTAACCTTCTCTGTTCTAAGGAGAACAATCCCAGCTTCTCCAGTCGTTCCACATAACTGAAGTCCCTCATCCCTGGTGCCATTCTAGTAAATCTCTTCAGCACCCTCTCCAAGGCCTAGACATTTACGATGCATCAGGAGCAACCTGCGTTCCACCCTCCCCAAATGATCGTTTTTGTTTTAAAATACGGTGGCATTTGTCTCACTGCATCTCTTCCTTCAGTTTAGCAGGTGTTGGGGGGGGGGGGTGCAGTGACGCAGGAGATAAAATCCAGGCTGTGACTTTATTCACTACTCCTCTTGATGTCCTCCGCATTAAGTCAATGCTTTCGGAAGAGGGGGGAAAGAGCAAAATCAAAAAGAAAAGCAGTCATTCTGTGGTTCTGCTGTTGCCATCTACGACTCCTCTGGTCCCAGCTTTTGTTTCTGAATATGTCCCATTACCGCCCTCTTTGCCTTGCACCAACATCTTTTTTTGTCATTTAATCACTCCTGCCCTCCACCCGATCACAGACTTCCCCTTTTGTTCTTTCCTCCCCTTCCTCGGTACTTGCTTATAAACTGTTAAATTCTCTTAACTTCTTCCAGTTCTGTCGAGAGGTCAGCGACCTGAAACGTTAACTCTGTTTCTCTCTCTCTCTCTCTCTCCACACATGCTGCCCTGACCTGACCTGCTGGGTGTTTCCAGGCATTTTCTGTTTTTATTTCAGGTTTCCAGCCTCCGCAGTATTTTGCTTTTGTTTTAAGAAATGCAGTCAGGTGTTTTCAGGGAGTTTCAGAGGAGCCAAGGGAGGTACAACACAGTCCGTCGTTACACTGGGGAGCTGAGCGGTAACCAGTAACCAGGAGAGGGAGTTAAATTGCTCAGTCTGGAAGGTAGGTGGAAATATTAGTAAATGGAGGCAAGTTTTCATCTGATTGGGGGGTCACCATCCAAGCACTGCAGGACATTGCCCCGATACTCCCTCCAGAACGTCGATGTTTACTGGGGTTATTGTCCGGAGTGCTGGCAGCAACATCCAAGCAGCCGTTTGTCACGTGCAACACGAAACAGTGAGTTTAGCTTATTCGACCATGAAGGGCAAAAGAGCGCATTTATACAGTGTCCTTCACCACCTTAGGATGTCCCAAAGCACTTTGCAGACAATGAAGTACTTCTGAAGTGTTTTTTTTTAATTCGTTCATGGGATGTGGGCGTCGCCGGCATTTATTGCCCATCCCGAATTGCCCTTGAGAAGGTGGTGGTGAGCCGCCTTCTTGAACCGCTGCAGTCCGTGTGGTGACGGTTCTCCCACAGTGCTGTTAGGAAGGGAGTTCCAGGATTTTGACCCAGCGACGATGAAGGAACGGCGATATATTTCCAAGTCGGGATGGTGTGTGACTTGGAGGGGAACGTGCAGGTGGTGTTGTTCCCATGTGCCTGCTGCTCTTGTCCATCTAGATGGTAGAGGTCGCGGGTTTGGGAGGTGCTGTCGAAGAATCCTTGGCGAGTTGCTGCAGTGCATCCTGTGGATGGTACACACTGCAGCCACTGTGCGCCGGTGGTGAAGGGTGTGAACGTTTAGGGTGGTGGATGGGGTGCCAATCAAGCGGGCTGCTTTGTCCTGGATGGTGTTGAGCTTCTTGCGTGTTGTCGGAGCTGCACTCATCCAAGCAAGTGGAGAGTATTCTATCACACTCCTGACTTGTGCCTTGTAGATGGTGGAAAGGCTTGTTGTAATGTAGGAAACGCAGCAGCCAATTTGCGCCCAGCAAGGTCCCACAAACAGCAATGTGATAATGACCAGATAATCTGTTTCTGTTTTTCAGCGAGATTGGTTGAGGGATAAATATTGGCCAGGACACCGGCTCTTCTTCGAAATAGTGACCGTCGGATCTTTTACGTACACCCGAGGGGGCGGACGGGGCCCTCGGTTTAACGTCCCATCCGAAAGACGGCACCTCCGACTGTGCAGCGCTGGGATCGTCAGCCTGGATTACGTGCTCAAGTCTCTGGAGTGGGACTCGAACCCAGGACCTTCTGACCCAGGAGGCAAGAGAGAGAGAGAGAGAGAGAGAGAGAGAGTGCTACTCACTGAGCTCAGATTCCTAGTCCAGTAACATAACCGCTACACGACCGTACCCCCGCCCCCACCCAATCTTTACACTGTCCGGGCAGCGTGCGGGCGGATTCCAGCTCCGGAGTGATCGATCGTACCTCCTCCATCAGGCGTGCCTGTCCCTGCAGCAGCATGGGCATGATGGCTTTCTGTAGCAGAGACACTGAGCCAGGGTACAGCATCCGCCGGCCAAAGGAGTTGGCGATGAAATAGCTGCAAAACAAACAGGCGCTTGGTTAACCAGCTGTTACTGGAGGACGGACCTGACCGGAAGATTAGTCGGAGGTTACTAATCACCCTGGTCAGAACAGACAAGGAAGGGTTTAAAAAAAAAAGGTAGACAAACACTTGCATTTGAAACTAAAACAAAACCATTTCTTCACCTCATCATTGGCGGCTGTGCCTTCAGTTGCCTGGGCCCCCAAGCTCTCGAATTCCCTCCCTAAACCTCTCCGCCTCTATCTCCCCTCCTTTAAGATGCTCCTTTGATCAAAAGCTCCTGTGCTAATATCTCTTATGTGGTGCGGTGTCAAATTTTGTTTGCCAATCACTCGTGAAGCTCCTTGGGACCTTTTACTAAACTGGACTTTGAAACACTCTTGCGGCCTGTGAGCAAAGTTTGACAACTTTAGTCAGCCCAGCTTTCGGCTTTTTTTTTTACTTCTAATGAAGCTGAGGTATTACTGCAGGTGGTTTACATACATTACTAGGGTTAGATGAAGTGGGGTGAGGGGAGGCTCGTGTGGAGCATAAACACCGGCACGGACCAGTTGGGCCGAATGGCCTGTTTCTGTGCTGTAAAAATTCAATGTAATCTACGTGGAAAAAACACCCCCATTGCACATAGACGAGCTCACCTGATAATCTGGAAAGGGAATCTCATAAACTGTCCGAAGAAGCTGTCCATCGACCCTCTGTGCTTGTGCTCTGGTTTCAGTAGGGGAACTCCAACCTTGGTCATCTTTGTCAATCCATGATCCTTCCTGGAATGCGAAGAATGGCAGAAGTCAGAGGGCGTCAAAAATACAATCGTCTGCAGGTTACCGAATACGTAGAGAAACAGGAGGAGGCCATTCAGCCCCTCCGGCCCGTTCCACCATTCAATTAGATCATGGCTGATCTGTATCTTAACTCCATCTTGGTTCCGTAACCCTTAATACCCTTGCCCAACAAAAATTTATCAAACTCAGTTTTGAAAATTTCAATGGACCCCCAGCCTCAACAGCGTTTTGGTGGGGGGGGGGGGGGGGGGGGGGGGGGGGGAGGGGAAAAAAAAGAGTTCCAGATTTCCACTACCCTTTGTGTGAAAAACTACTTCCTGACATCACCCCTGAACGGCCTAGCTCTAATTTTAAGGTTATTTCCCTCTTGTTCTGGACTCCCCCACCAGAGGAAATAGTTTCTCTCTATCTACCACATCAAATCCTTCAATCATCTTAAACATCTCGATTAGATCAGCCCTATATTCAAGGGAATACAAGCCTAGTCTGTGTAACCTGCCCTCAAAAGAGGGCCAACATTACAGCTGAACCCAATCCCGTCCTCATCCTGACGTTTAACCAACATGCACTCTCCAGCAATCAGGAGCAGGAACCTTGGCTGATTTGCCCCACCCCCTAACCCAGGGGCAAAGAGGCCCAATTGTAGCCTAGATCAGAGCGTTTACCAACCGACCCACTGAAAAGGCAATTCCAGCACATTTGTAAAGTTGCACTTTTGGAGGTGCCAACACTTTCAGATGAGATGTTAAACCGAGGCCCCGTCTGCCCCCTCAGGTGGATGTAAAAGATCTCACAGCCACTATTTCGAACAGCAGGGGAGTTCTCCCAGGTGTCCTGGGCCAATATTTATCCCTCAACCGACATCACAAAAGCAGATCATCTGGTCATTACCCCAAAGCTGTTTGTGGGATCTTGCTGTGTGCAAATTGGCTGCCGCGTTTCCTACATTACAACAGTGACTACACTTCGAAAGTACTTCATTGGCTGTAAAGCGCTTTGGGACGCCCTGAGGTTGTGAAAGGCGCTATATAAATGCAAGTCTTTCTTTCACTTACTGGCTGCTGACCTCATTCCATCTGAAGTCTTCAGGCCAATGACCAAAATCAAAGCTGTAAGAAGCCAACTTTCTCTGCAAAGAAACAAAAAGAAGAATGTGGAACTCGCTACCACAAGGAGCAGTTGAAGCGAACAAAATAGATGCATTTAAGAGGAAGCTAGATAAGTACATGCGGGAGAAAGGAATGGAAGGATATGCTGATCGGGTTAGATGAAGTAGGGAGGGAGGAGGCTCATGTGCAGCATAAACACCGGCATTGACCTGTTGGGCTGAATGGCCTCTTTTTCAGTGCTGTACATGCTACGTAATTCTTTGCAAGAGAAGCAGTTTCACAGCAGTTGTACAATTCCAAAAAAAAAAGGCAACTCCATGCAATGTGTAGTCAACCGTGAGAGGTTATGACCTGGAATGCGCTGCGCCTGAAAGGGTGGCGGAAGCAGATACAATCGTAGCTTTTAAAAAGCAATTGGATAAGTACTTGAAGGGGAAAAACTTTGCAGGGCTACGGGGAAAAGAGCAGGGGAATGGGACGAATTGGATTGTTCTTACAAAGAGCCAGCATGGGCTCAATGGCCCGAATGGCCTCCTTCTGTGCTGCAACAATTCTATAATACAGTTCCGGGAGTATCCACTGTTTTGAAGTGTACTCACTGCCCTACCTTGTTTTCAGCTGTGTTATTTCGCTTGGTTTCTTCTAAAATGGTGATAAACTGCACATATTCAGGATTGGTCCATCGTCCCAAACCTAGCAAACAGCAAGGGTTACACTCATTCAGATCACAACAGGAAGGAATGGGGTGGGGGTTTGGGGGGTTGCTGGGGTGTACGTTTCCTCCCCGTACACTTTCATCACACTTATCTTTTATCGAGAAACCCAGGTGGAGGGCCATGGTCCACAGTGCAGGACACACAGGAAAGGAGGAGAAAATGAAGCAATTAGATTCCAACCAAGCTTGGGTTTTAGTGATCTGTAGATTGCAGAAGGAAGGGAAGGCTGAGAGAGGTAAGGAGTTAAGAACATAAGAAATAGGAGCGGGAGTAGGCCATCCGGCCCCTCGAGCCTGCTCCGCCATTCAATAAGATGATGGCTGATCTTCGACCTCAACTCCACTTTCCCGCCCGATCCCCATATCCCTTGATTCCCTTAAGAATCCAAAAATCTATCGATCTCAGTCTTGAATATACTCAACGACCTAGCATCCACAGCCCTCCGGGACAGAGAATTCCAAAGATTTACAACCCTCTGAATGAAGAAATTCCTCATCTCAGCCCTAAATGGCCGATCCCTTATCCTGCAACTATGCCCCCTCGTCCTAGACTCTCCACAGGTCTGGGGTCCTGGAAAAGAATGAAGCAATTTACTGGTGAGAAATACAACTTAAGAAATCTCCTACCTCTGAGACAGGCCACACCAGTAAGCATCAGCAGGAGAACACTTGCATAGGGAGTGGCAGGGACGATCTTTGACATACACAGGTAACCTAAACAAAGAAAGCAAGCACAAGATAAACACATCACAATGGCTTTCGCAACAACCTGCTTGGTAAAGGCACCGTGCATTACTTGGGCTGGGATGATCTTAAGTTTGATCTCCAGTCTAATTCGTGCTTTGTGCTGACTGTAACCAGGAGGCAAACTGGGGGGGGGGGGGGGGGGGGGGGCAACAATTGGCTTTGATGCCCTGGGCTGAAGGTTAGAGAGGGAGGGTGCGGGGGGAAGCGGGGAGAAAAAGCGATCATGATTTGTACACCTATCCTGATTAATGCAATTGATAATAGCAAACACCAAGGCCGTCGCCATGTTGGTATCTAACAATTTATTAGTTTGGCAGTGCTTTGAGCTTCTGAGAACCTTACACAGTCCTTTAGAGAAATGGCTGAGCAAACAACATACCAGCCAAAAGAAATCAGGCAAAGACTGTTATGCATGATTTGATTGGTTGGTTTTGTCACGATTGCTAGCTCCTGATTGGTACCTTTGAAAAAGGTTGGAGTGACTTGATTGGTTGCAATTTTTCCCTCCCGGTTTGTGATTGGTGGGGTGAGCCGACCTATCTATAATTTAAGCGAATCCAGCAGACTTAACTTAATAGGCGGCAGTTTTTTGAGCCAATTTAACGCAAGTGCGACAAACACTTTTAAAATGTGACGCACACTTCCCGAATGCACAATACTCACCCGCAAGATGCAAAACTTTTAACAATCCAGATTTTATTTTTCAACGCAGCGAGTTGTTATGAACTGGAATGCACTGCCTGAAAGGACGGTGGAAGCAGATTCAATAGTAACTTTCAAAAGGGAACTGGATAAATACTTGAATGGGGAAAAATTACAGGGCGGTGGGAGAAAAGCAGTGGTGGGGAGGGGAAAAAAAGAGTGGGGACTAATTGGATAGCTCTTTCAAAGAGCCAGCACAGGCAGGATGGGCCCAATGGCCTCCTTCTGTGCTATAAGATTGTGTGAACCAAGGAAAGCGATAGTAACACTTTTTTTTTTACACGGCATGTAAACACACGCTTTATGTGTTTTCCCAAAAGTCTGTTGGGGAATTTCCATCACTCAACACCACCCCCAAGCTGTGAGAGCGAGCCAACGTTCAAATGCACAAGTTTCAGTCACACCTCTTACCTTTCCTGTAGCAGTACAGCAGTAATAATGGGGAGGTGTAGTAGGATACAGACCACAGGATATATGCCTGCGTGGAATCAAACAGAACAATTAGCTGAAGAGTTTTGTCATTCCAGCAGGCAGTTGTGAACTTCATGGTTGACAGGCTAACATTGGGAGTCAGAAATGACCAGGTAAACTGGACATCTTCAGCCTTTGAAAGAGATGCCTCAGGTGGAACTGTTTACAGATTTAGAAGAGACCAAACAGGACACACAAGTTAAACACAGCACAATACTGTCACAGCAAGTTCAGGCCCGTGAAGCATTTCCTACATTACAACAATGACTACACTTCAAAAGTACTTCATTGGCTGTAAAGCACTTTGGGACATCCTGAGGTCGTGAAAGGCGCTACATAAACACAAGTTCTTTCTTTCTTTCTTTACACGGAGTGACCAACATCAGGGACGGTTTCCACGAAGGGCGATGACAGTGGATTCATTTAAGACAGTGTCTGACCCACTGTACCACACAGTCCCAGAGGGGGGAAAAGGACAGTGTCTGACCCACTGCATCACCCAGTCCCAGAGGGGGAAAGGACAGTGTTTGACCCACTGTACCACCCAGTCCCAGAGGGGGAAAGGACAGTGTTTGACCCACTGCACCACCCAGTCCCAGAGGGGGAAAGGACAGTGTTTGACCCACTGTACCACCCAGTCCCAGAGGGGGAAAGGACAGTGTCTGACCCACTGCATCACCCAGTCCCAGAGGGGGAAAAGGACAGTGTCTGACCCACTGTACCACACAGTCCCAGAGGGGGGAAAAGGACAGTGTCTGACCCACTGCATCACCCAGTCCCAGAGGGGGAAAAGGACAGTGTCTGACCCACTGTACCGCCCAGTCCCAGAGGGGGAAAGGACAGTGTCTGACCCACTGTACCACCCAGTCCCAGAGGGGGAAAGGACAGTGTTTGACCCACTGTACCACCCAGTCCCAGAGGGGGAAAGGACAGTGTTTGACCCACTGCACCACCCAGTCCCAGAGGGGGAAAGGACAGTGTTTGACCCACTGCACCACCCAGTCCCTCTCTAGCAAGATTTAACCTTTACTCTGCCTATTTTCAAGCTTCCCAGAAAGAAACAGGATGAGTTGTGATTCTTCAGTTAATTAGACTTTAGACTTGTGAACTGTGGATCATTTCTGCTGGTTCAGCATGTTTCAACAGGTTGTCCAGTGGATTTCTTTCTAAACTTTATTTTCATGGGGACATTCTGCATGAATTTCCCTTCCTTTTCTACTTAGCAATCAGGAGCCAGGATCCTGCCTGATATCTCCTTCTCCCCCCAACCTCTGTAACCTCCTCCAGCCCTACGACCCTCCGAGATCTCTGCGTTCCTCCAATTCTGGCCTCTTGCGCATCCCCGATTTCCATCGCTCCGCCATTGGCGGCCGTGCCTTCAGCTGCCTCGGCCCTAAGCTCTGGAATTCCCTCCCTAAACCTCTCTCCTCCTTCAAGACGCTCCTTAAAACCTACCTCTTCGACCAAGCTTTTGGTCACCTGTCCTAATACCTCCTAATGTGGTTTGGTGTCAAGTTTGGTCTGATTACACTCCTGTGAAACATCTTGGGACATATTTCTATGTTAAAAGGCGCTATAGAAATGCAAGTTGTTGTTTCAGGTATTTACTTTTTATGGTTTTATGCTAACATCAATCACTGGCTGCCAACAGCACTCTCACCTCTGAGTACAGAAGGGCGTGGCTTCAAAGCCCACACTCAGACGTGAGCCCATATTCTAGGCTGACAGTGCAGCATTCCCTCAGTGTTGCACTGTCGGAGGTGCCGTGCCTCAGATGAGACATTAAACCGAGGCCCCATCTGAGCATTCTGGTGGACGCTAAAGGTCCTACTGGACGACGTAAAGCAATAAAGCTATTTCTGAAGCTTAAATTATAAAGGAAGATTTGCATTTATAAAGCACCTTTCATGACTTCAGGTCGTCCCAAACATTTTTACAGCCAATTGAGTACTTTTTGAAATGTAGTCACTTTTGTAATTTAGGCAGCTAATTTGCATACAGGAAGCTCCCAGATAATCTGTTTTAGTGGCATTGGTTGAGGGATAAATATTGGCCAGGACACCAGGAAGAACTCCCCTGCTGTTCTTCGAAATAGTGCTGTGGGATCTTTTACATCCACCTGAGGGGGCAGACGGGGCATCGGTTCAACATCTCATCCGAAAGACGGCACCTCCGACAGTGCAGCACTCCCTCAGCACTGGGTTGTGTGCTCAAGTCTCAGGTGTGGAACTTGAACCCATGTCCCTTCTGACTCAGAGGCGAGAATAAAGTCCACTGAGCCACGGCTGACATCCAGTTTAACGTCACTATAATATTAGCATTTATTTCAGTGTTATGTTGTGTGAACTCGAACAGATACAAAAAACAGACAGCCTGAGAATGTCCCTGGACCTCAAGGCAGTCTCAGAACTCAAAAACAGATACAAGCAACAAGGTGATTCCAAATCCCGCTGAAGTGTTTGTTCAGCTCCATGCACAGTCAGTGCCTTCAAAGGAGATAACTTTGAGCCTGCAGTCAATAACTATATTGCCTAAGTAATACGATGAACACGAAGAGTCTCTTTATTGGGAAGGAATAACTGCAAGATTCAGAGAAAGTAAATACCATTAAAAAAAGAGATCAAACACTTACCCATCCCAGGATGCTGTCCGAATGTTTCTCCATAATCTTCGGGAGATAGTAGAATCCCTGCTAATGAACAAATAGTTTGTGATTTAATATTACTATCACCTCACCAGGAAGCTACAGTACATTAAAAAACATAAGGGGACTGGGTGGTACAATGGGTCAGAAATTGTCCTTTCCCCCTCTGGGACTGGGTGGTACAGTGGTTCAGGCACTGACCTTTCCCCCTCTGGGACTGGGTGGTACAGTGGGTCAGACACTGTCCTTTCCCCCTCTGGGACTGGGTGGTACAGTGGGTCAGACATTGACCTTTTCCCCTCTGGGACTGGGTGGTACAGTGGGTCAGACACTGTCCTTTCCCCCTCTGGGACTGGGTGGTACAGTGGGTCAGACACTGTCCTTTCACCCTCTGGGATTGGGTGGTACAGTGGGTCAGACACTGTCCTTTCCCCCTCTGGGACTGGGTGGTACAGTGGGTCAGGCACTGTCCTTTCCCCCTCTGGGACTGGGTGGTACAGTGGGTCAGGCACTGTCCTTTCCCCCTCTGGGACTGGGTGGTACAGTGGGTCAGGCACTGTCCTTTCCCCCTCGGGGACTGGGTGGTACAGTGGGTCAGGCACTGACCTTTCCCCCTCTGGGACTGGGTGGTACAGTGGGTCAGGCACTGACCTTTCCCCCTCGGGGACTGGGTGGTACAGTGGGTCAGACATTGACCTTCCACCACCGAGACCTGGGTTTGAATCCAGATCGAATTAAATGTGCCTGTATCTGCAGGCTGCAAGAGATCTATTTAGAATGATCTTGGGCAATCTGAACCCGTTTCCTAGTGGGCGTGGAGCCCACAGCCAAAACATGGCCCTAATTCATCACTAAATTGGCAATCTCTCTGAGAGACCAAAGGGCAGCTGGCATGAGAAGTGAAAATGTCACATTGGTGCAGTGGGGAGACCCCTCTGTACTTGGGACTAAGGCAAATTGCTGGGACACTGCAGAGGCAGGTTTGCTGTGCAGGTGACTGTGCTTGTTGCTGACATTAAAAGTGTTCAGTTCCCCAGCAGTAACTCCCCCGAGCCTTGCACCGCACATAACACTCACCAAAAAAACTTGCAAGTGGAAAATAGTGCAGAGAAAATACTGAAACTATAAAAAGGCAGCCACCTCTCAAATTCAGGAGGTAGCTTGATCTTAGCTGGCTTAAATGTATTGGCTGTACTTTCCTTCTCCCGTCCACTTCCCTTTTTTGAAATGTTCCAATGAAGCTCAACGGAAGCTCGAGGAACAGCACCTGATCTTTCGATTAGGCACTTTACAAACATCCGCCCTCAACACTGAGTTCGACAACTTCAGATCATAACCACTGCTCCCATTGTCTCGAATGTAAGGAATCTTACAACACCAGGTTATAGTCCAACAAATTTATTTTAAAATCACAAGCTTTCGGAGATTATCTCCTTCGTCTCGGACAGCAGGTGCTGGTAATGGTTCTGCTGTACCCATTTACACCTCTAGACCCATCTTTTGTTTCTTTACTTGTCCCATTACCACCCCCTTTAGCCTTACACCATCACTCCCTCCCTCCCTCCACCCTATCAGAGACCTTTCCTTTTGCTCTTCCCCCCCCCCCCCACTCCCTGGCTGTGTGCTTGCTTATAAACTGTTAAATCTCTAACTTCTTCCAGTTCTGTTGAAAGGTCATTGACCTGAAACGTTGACTCTCTCTCTCTCTCTCTCTCTCTCTCTCCACAGATGCTGCCCCGACCTGCTGAGTGTTTCCAGCATTTTATGGTTTTATTTCAGAATTTCAGGAGCTGCAGTATTATGCTTTTGTAACATTCCCCAACAGTTTTCTCCCCCCCCTCTCCTGAAGGCACTGACTCAGGCTAGGAATATGGTTCCACAGACACCAGCTGACTTCTGTTACCTAGAACCTTGCAGCGCAGAAAAAGGTCGTTCAGCCCATTGTACCTGTGCCATCTCTCTGGAAAAAGCTTTCCACTGAGTCCCAAATCCTTTTTCTTTTACAAATACTTATCCACTTCTCTTTTAAAAATGATTGTGGATTCTGCTTCCACCACCGTTTCTGGTTGGGCATTTCATGTCTTAACAACCCTCTGCGTAAACAAAAAATTCTCCTGGCCTTTCCCTTCATTCTTTTGGCCTTCAGCCGTGACTCATGGGCAGCATTCACCCCTCTGAGTCACAAGGTCATGGGTGCAAGACCCACTCCAGAGATTCGAGCACATAATCGAGGCTGACACTCCCAGTGCAGTACCGAGGGAGTACTGCACAGTCGGAAGTGCCGTCTTTCGGATGAGACGTTAAACCGAGGCCCCATCTGCCCTCTCAGGTGGGCATAAAATGTTCCAATGGCATCATTTCAAAGAAGAACTGGGGAATTCTCCCCAGCATCCTGGCCAACATTTATCCCTCATCCAACACCTAAAATTAAAGTGAATGGTAGAAGGATTATGAGGGAGCTGAGAAAAAAAAATTCACCCAGAGGGTGGTGGGGGTCTGGAACTCACTGCCTGAAAGGGTGGTAGAGGCAGAAACCCTCAACTCACTTAAAAAATACCTGAATGTGCACCTGAAGTGTAGTGACCTACAGGGCTACGGACCAAGCGCTGGAAAAGGATAGGGAGGGGCCGGAAATAAAGGTTCTAAATTGGGGGAAGGCCGATTTTAATAGGATAAGGCAGGATCTGGCCAAAATGGACTGGGATCAGCTGCTTGTAGGAAAATCCGCATCGGAGCAATGGGAGTCTTTCAGAAGGGAGATTGAGACCATACAATGGCAACATGTTCCCGTAAAGGTCAAGGGTGGTTCCAAGAACTCCAGGGAACCTTGGATGTCAGGGGATATACGAGAATGGATTAGGAAAAAAAGGAGGGCTTTTGGCAGATACAAAAGGCTAAAGACGGAGGAAGCCCTAGTGGAGTACAAAAAGTGCAGGGGGATACTTAAAAAAAGAAATTAGGAGATCAAGGAGGGGCCATGAAATAACACTGGCGAGCAAAATAAAGGAAAATCCTAAGATGTTTTATAAGTATATTAAGGGTAAGAGGATGACTAGGGAAAAAATAGGGCCCATTAGGGACAAAAATGGCAATGTGTGTGTGGAGCCGGCAGATGCAGGAGGGGTTCTAAATGAATTTTTTGCATCTGTTTTCACTATGGAGAAGGACGATGTAGACATAGAAATACGGCAGGGGGACTGTGATATACTCGAACATATTAACATCAAGCGGGAGGAGGTATTGGCGGTTTTAGCAGGCCTAAAAATGGATAAATCCCCAGGCCCGGACGAAATGTATCCCAGGCTACTGTGTGAGGCAAAGGAGGAGATTGCGGGGGCTCTAACACATATATTCAGAACCTCTCTGGCCACAGGGGATGTGCCAGAGGACTGGAGAACCGCTAATGTAGTACCATTATTCAAGAAGGGGAGTAGGGAAAAACCGGGGAACTACAGGCCAGTGAGCCTAACATCAGTGGTAGGAAAATTATTGGAAAAAATTCTGAAGGACAAAATTAGTCTCCACTTGGAGAAGCAAGGATTAATCAGGGATAGTCAACATGGCTTTGTCAAGGGAAGATCATGTCTGACTAATTTGATTGAATTTTTTGAGGGGGTGACTAGGCGTGTGGATGAGGGTAACGCAGTGGATGTGGTATACATGGATTTCAGTAAGGCCTTCGATAAAGTCCCCCACAGGAGACTGGTCAAGAAGGTACGAGCCCATGGAATCCAGGGTGCCTTGGCACTTGGGATACAAAACTGGCTTAGTGGCAGAAGGCAGAGGGTGATGGTCAAAGGTTGTTTTTGTGACTGGAAGCCTGTGGCCAGTGGGGTACCACAGGGATCGGTGCTGGGTCCCTTGCTGTTTGTGGTCTACATTAATGACTTGGATATGAATGTAAAAGGTATGATCAGTAAGTTCGCTGCTGATACAAAAATTGGTAGGGTGGTAAATAGCGAGGAGGATAGCCTCAGTCTGCAGGACGATATAGATGGGTTGGTCAGATGGGCAGAACAGTGGCAAATGGAATTTAACCCGGAAAAGTGCAAGGTGATGCACTTTGGAGGGACTAACAAGGCAAGGGAATACACAATGAATGGGAGGACCCTAGGCAAGACAGAGGGTCAGAGGGATCTTGGTGTGCAAGTTCACAGATCCCTGAAGGCGGCGGAACAGGTAGATAAGGTGGTAAAGAAGGCATATGGGATATTTGCCTTTATTAGCCGAGGCATAGAATATAAGAGCAAGGAGGTTATGATGGAGCTGTATAAAACACTGGTTAGGCCACAGCTGGAGTACTGTGTGCAGTTCTGGTCGCCACACTACAGGAAGGATGTGATCGCTTTGGAGAGGGTGCAGAGGAGATTCACCAGGATGTTACCAGGGCTGGAGCGCTTCAGCTATGAAGAGAGACTGGGAAGATTGGGTTTGTTTTCCTTGGAGCAGAGGAGGCTGAGGGGGGACGTGATTGAGGTGTACAAAATTATGAGGGGCACAGATAGGATGGATACTGAGGAGCTTTATCCCTTCGTTGAGGGTACAATAACAAGGGGACATAGATTCAAGGTAAAAGGCGGGAGGTTTAGAGGGGATTTGAGAAAGAACTTTTTCACCCAGAGGGTGGTTGGAGTCTGGAACTCACTGCCTGAAAGGGTTGTGGAGGCAGGAACCCTCACAACATTCAAGAAGCATTTGGATGAGCACTTGAAATGCCATAGCATACAAGGCTACGGACCAAATGCTGGAATATGGGATTAGAGTAGACAGGGCTTGATGGCCGGCGCGGACACGATGGGCCGAAGGGCCTCTATCCGTGCTGTATAACTCTATGACTCTATGACTCAAGTGGGATTAGGCTGGGTGGCTCATTTTCAGCCAGCGCGGACACGATGGGCCGAATGGCCTCCTTCTGTGCCGTAAATTTTCAGTGATTTTAAAATCAGATGATCTGGTCATTATCTCACCGCTGTTTGTGGGACCTTGCTGTGCACAAGTTGGCTGCCGCATTTAATAAATTACAACAGTGTCTACGCTTCAAAAAGTACTTTGTGGGCTGTAAAGCACTTTGGGACACTCTGAGGTCGTGAAAGGCGCTGTAGAAAAGCAAGTTCTTTCTTTTGGTGGTGATCTTAAAGTTATGCCCTGAATTTACCTCACCGTTATTCATGTACGAGTCTTGGCGCTGAGTGGTGGATTTTGACATTTCTGAAGAAAATTGCAAGCGGTGACGGCCCATGATTTATTTTCGGAGGGGGGGGGGGGTAACCTCTGGGGGCAGGAACATTCCATTTTAAGACACTTTACATGCCAGCTATTCCAGAATTTGAGAATAAACCATTTAAATATACATGCAAATATTTTACACTATGAATATTACTCCAAGGGGGCAGCACAGATTCACCAGAATGATACCGGGGCTAAAAGGGTTAAATTAGGACAGGTTGCATAGACTAGATTTGTATTCCCTCGAGTATAGAAGATTAAGGGATGATCTAATTGAAGTGTTTAAGATTTGTTAAAGGATTTGGTAGGGTAGATAGAGAGAAACTATTTCCTCTAGTTGGGGGGGGGGGGGGGGGGGGGGGGAAGGGAAGAGTCGGGAGTCCAGAACAAGGGGGCATAACCTTAAGATTAGAGCTAGGCCGTTCAGGGGTGATGTCAGGAAGCACTTCTTCACACAAAGGGGAATGGAAATCTGAAACTCCCCCAAAAAGCTGTTGAGGCTGGGGGTCAATTGAAAACGCCAAAACTAAGATGGATAGAATTTTGTTAGGCAAAGGGTATTAAGGGTTATGGAACCAAGGCGGGTAGATGGAGTTAAAGTACAGGTCAGCCATGATCTAACAGAACTGCGGAACAGCCTCGAGGGGCTGAATGGGCCTCCCCCTGTTCCGATGTTCCAAACGACTTGGTTCAGTGTTGACGTGAGAGAATATATCCCAGCACAGCTGAGAAACCCAAGCAGCTTTTAATTGTACCAAAGCACCTTTGACACAACACCAGAATCTGAAAACGTTTAAAAACAACCTTAAGTTCCACTTGTGCCAGTTCAGTCCAAGAAATACACTTCAGTCACTAAATCTTCCACAGAGTGAGTGCGTGTGCGTGCGTGCCCGAAACTCGGGGTCATAAATTTAAGATAGTCACTAATAAACCCAATAAAGAATTTAAGAGAAACTTCTTTACCCAGAGAGTGGTTAGAGTGTGGAACCACAAGGAGCGGTTGAGGCGAATAGCATAGATGCATTTAAGGGGAAGCTAGATAAGTGCATGAGGGAGAAAGGAATAGAAGGATATGATGATAGGGTTAGATGAGGTAGGGTGGGAGGTGGCTGGTGTGGAGCATAAACACCAGCATGGACCAGTTGGGCCGAACGGCCTGTTTCTGCGCTGTAAATTCTATCTAATGTACTGTGGAACGTCACAGCCAAACTCAATCCTGGTCTAGCCACATGTTACACGCACGTGCAGCGATCAGGAGCGGGAAATGCTGGCTGATTTTCCTACTTCCCAACCCAGGGATCATTTGGTTCCTCTACCAAGCTGTCCAGCTGAGATCGACTTAATCAGCGTCTGTCGGAACCTGGCACCTTCTCCTCTGTACAGCTCAGTACTAACCTGGGCATCATCTTTACTCACCAGGGCATCAGAGGCGGGCACTTTCTGGGCTGCATTAGATTTCCCAGGTGTAGACTGGGATGATGAATCGAGAACAAATTCATGAACGAGTTATAGTCAGTGTCAGGATACAAAAAAAGAAACAGTATAAAATGGGTTTTCATACTGTTATCCATTTGAGCCATACTTCAAACATGTGTATATTATTTTTTTTTTAAATCTTTCATAAAGTGCACACTCCCTGTCTGCAAACGTTAATTCTTTTTCTAACAATTTTTGACCATGCTTTTGTAAATTGAAATATCAACGTTACCCATTCAATTTTACCAAGTCAACGGTCACGGTGTAGTTGCAAGCTCTGGCCACTAGTTGGCTCTGTGCAACAAGTTTCTGAAGTCTCTCTCCCAGCTCCCTTCCCACCTTGCATTAAAAAAAAAACACATATTCTACTGACCGTGGGCGACATCAGGAGCAATTTACTTGTTACTCTGGAAACGAGCCAGGTAAAGCACTAATAACGGTCTGCTAGTCCACCATATCCCTTTGTGATTTGATTCCAATATCAGTATGGAGGCAGCGTGAGTTTATTGAGAAAGCTAGCCCAGGAATTAGAATGTGTCGTCATCGGCATTGAATATTATTCATGCTATCACTACACTTTGAGTAATACAGTACGCCACTAACACATTTTCTTGGGAACTGGGTGAGTCAGATACAGCCTTTCATCTCTGAGATCTGGGTTTAAAGTCAGCCTAGGATGTCTGTATGCAAATCTCCTCTGCCTGCTGAAACAAAGGGGCACATGTATATAAATCACTAAAAACTAGTGGACAGGTACAAAGGCTGGAATACAAAAGGGTGGAAGTTACGCTTCCGTTGTATAAAGCTCAGGTTAGACCCCCATCTGGGCACCGCACCTTAGGAAGGATACACTGGCCTTGGAGCGGGTGCAGCATAGATTCACCAAAATGAAACCGGGGCTAAAAGGGGTTAAATTATGGGGACAGGTTGCACAGACTAGGCTTGTATTCCCTTGAGTATAAAAGAATAAGGGGTCATCTGATTGAGGTGTTTAAAATGATTAAAGGAGTTGATAGAGAAAAATTATTTCCATTGGTGGGGAAGTGTCTAACCCATGCTGCACATGATCTGGTAGAGTTTGACAGGACAGTGTAGAGGGAGCTTTACTCTGTATCTAACCCATGCAGTACCTGCCCTGGGAGTATTTGATGGGACAGTGTAGAGGGAGCTTTATTCTGTATCTAACCAGTGCTGTACATGATCTGGGAGAGTTTGACAGGACAGTGTAGAGGGAGCTTTACTCTGTATCTAACCCGTACTGTACCTGCCCTGGGAGTGTTTGATGGGACAGTGTAGAGGGAGCATTACTCTGTATTTAACCTGTGCTGTACCTGCCCTGGGAGTGTTTGTTGCTGATACGGAGTCCCTGAAATAGGAAAATTATTCAACATTGACAATCTAGAAATGAATTCTAGTGCTGAGTGCAACAACCACCTACAGTTACAATAAAAAATAAACCAAAATGAAAGACTCATTTACACAAACCATTAATCTCAGATACTGACAGATCTGGAGAATACTTCCAGCATTTTGTTTTTTTGCAATTTTCCTCAAATGAACAAAACATTAAAGGGAAAACACAGTGAGTTAAAATGCTGGGTCATCTTATTTCACAACAAAACTGAAAATTTTGCTTGGCTTTTAATTTTTTTTTATAAAACAGATTATTAACTGTGTGTTTTAAGCCCTCCCCACTGCAGCTTTTCTCATTCCCCCAGTGCAGGCCCTCTGCCCCACTGCAGTTTCTCTCATTCCCCCAGTGCAGGCCCACTGCCTCACTGCAGTTTCTCCCATTCCCCAGTGCAGGCCCTCTGTCTCACTGCAGTTTCTCCCATTCCCCCAGTGCAGGCCCACTGTCTCACTGCAGTTTTTCTCATTCCCCCAGTGCAGGCCCACTGTCTCACTGCAGTTTCTCCCATTCCCCCAGTGCAGGCCCACTGTCGCACTGCAGTTTCTCCCATTCCCCCAGTGCAGGCCCTCTGTCTCACTGCAGCTTCCCCCAGTGCAGGCCCTCTGTCTCACTGCAGCTTCCCCCAGTGCAGGCCCTCTGTCTCACTGCAGCTTCCCCCAGTGCAGGCCCTCTGTCTCACTGCAGCTTCCCCCAGTGCAGGCCCTCTGTCTCACTGCAGCTTCCCCCAGTGCAGGCCCTCTGTCTCACTGCAGCTTCCCCCAGTGCAGGCCCTCTGTCTCACTGCAGCTTCCCCCAGTGCAGGCCCTCTGTCTCACTGCAGCTTCCCCCAGTGCAGGCCCTCTGTCTCACTGCAGCTTCCCCCAGTGCAGGCCCTCTGTCTCACTGCAGCTTCCCCCAGTGCAGGCCCTCTGTCTCACTGCAGCTTCCCCCAGTGCAGGCCCTCTGTCTCACTGCAGCTTCCCCCAGTGCAGGCCCTCTGTCTCACTGCAGCTTCCCCCAGTGCAGGCCCTCTGTCTCACTGCAGCTTCCCCCAGTGCAGGCCCTCTGTCTCACTGCAGCTTCCCCCAGTGCAGGCCCTCTGTCTCACTGCAGCTTCCCCCAGTGCAGGCCCTCTGTCTCACTGCAGCTTCCCCCAGTGCAGGCCCTCTGTCTCACTGCAGCTTCCCCCAGTGCAGGCCCTCTGTCTCACTGCAGCTTCCCCCAGTGCAGGCCCTCTGTCTCACTGCAGCTTCCCCCAGTGCAGGCCCTCTGTCTCACTGCAGCTTCCCCCAGTGCAGGCCCTCTGTCTCACTGCAGCTTCCCCCAGTGCAGGCCCTCTGTCTCACTGCAGCTTCCCCCAGTGCAGGCCCTCTGTCTCACTGCAGCTTCCCCCAGTGCAGGCCCTCTGTCTCACTGCAGCTTCCCCCAGTGCAGGCCCTCTGTCTCACTGCAGCTTCCCCCAGTGCAGGCCCTCTGTCTCACTGCAGCTTCCCCCAGTGCAGGCCCTCTGTCTCACTGCAGCTTCCCCCAGTGCAGGCCCTCTGTCTCACTGCAGCTTCCCCCAGTGCAGGCCCTCTGTCTCACTGCAGCTTCCCCCAGTGCAGGCCCTCTGTCTCACTGCAGCTTCCCCCAGTGCAGGCCCTCTGTCTCACTGCAGCTTCCCCCAGTGCAGGCCCTCTGTCTCACTGCAGCTTCCCCCAGTGCAGGCCCTCTGTCTCACTGCAGCTTCCCCCAGTGCAGGCCCTCTGTCTCACTGCAGCTTCCCCCAGTGCAGGCCCTCTGTCTCACTGCAGCTTCCCCCAGTGCAGGCCCTCTGTCTCACTGCAGCTTCCCCCAGTGCAGGCCCTCTGTCTCACTGCAGCTTCCCCCAGTGCAGGCCCTCTGTCTCACTGCAGCTTCCCCCAGTGCAGGCCCTCTGTCTCACTGCAGCTTCCCCCAGTGCAGGCCCTCTGTCTCACTGCAGCTTCCCCCAGTGCAGGCCCTCTGTCTCACTGCAGCTTCCCCCAGTGCAGGCCCTCTGTCTCACTGCAGCTTCCCCCAGTGCAGGCCCTCTGTCTCACTGCAGCTTCCCCCAGTGCAGGCCCTCTGTCTCACTGCAGCTTCCCCCAGTGCAGGCCCTCTGTCTCACTGCAGCTTCCCCCAGTGCAGGCCCTCTGTCTCACTGCAGCTTCCCCCAGTGCAGGCCCTCTGTCTCACTGCAGCTTCCCCCAGTGCAGGCCCTCTGTCTCACTGCAGCTTCCCCCAGTGCAGGCCCTCTGTCTCACTGCAGCTTCCCCCAGTGCAGGCCCTCTGTCTCACTGCAGCTTCCCCCAGTGCAGGCCCTCTGTCTCACTGCAGCTTCCCCCAGTGCAGGCCCTCTGTCTCACTGCAGCTTCCCCCAGTGCAGGCCCTCTGTCTCACTGCAGCTTCCCCCAGTGCAGGCCCTCTGTCTCACTGCAGCTTCCCCCAGTGCAGGCCCTCTGTCTCACTGCAGCTTCCCCCAGTGCAGGCCCTCTGTCTCACTGCAGCTTCCCCCAGTGCAGGCCCTCTGTCTCACTGCAGCTTCCCCCAGTGCAGGCCCTCTGTCTCACTGCAGCTTCCCCCAGTGCAGGCCCTCTGTCTCACTGCAGCTTCCCCCAGTGCAGGCCCTCTGTCTCACTGCAGCTTCCCCCAGTGCAGGCCCTCTGTCTCACTGCAGCTTCCCCCAGTGCAGGCCCTCTGTCTCACTGCAGCTTCCCCCAGTGCAGGCCCTCTGTCTCACTGCAGCTTCCCCCAGTGCAGGCCCTCTGTCTCACTGCAGCTTCCCCCAGTGCAGGCCCTCTGTCTCACTGCAGCTTCCCCCAGTGCAGGCCCTCTGTCTCACTGCAGCTTCCCCCAGTGCAGGCCCTCTGTCTCACTGCAGCTTCCCCCAGTGCAGGCCCTCTGTCTCACTGCAGCTTCCCCCAGTGCAGGCCCTCTGTCTCACTGCAGCTTCCCCCAGTGCAGGCCCTCTGTCTCACTGCAGCTTCCCCCAGTGCAGGCCCTCTGTCTCACTGCAGCTTCCCCCAGTGCAGGCCCTCTGTCTCACTGCAGCTTCCCCCAGTGCAGGCCCTCTGTCTCACTGCAGCTTCCCCCAGTGCAGGCCCTCTGTCTCACTGCAGCTTCCCCCAGTGCAGGCCCTCTGTCTCACTGCAGCTTCCCCCAGTGCAGGCCCTCTGTCTCACTGCAGCTTCCCCCAGTGCAGGCCCTCTGTCTCACTGCAGCTTCCCCCAGTGCAGGCCCTCTGTCTCACTGCAGCTTCCCCCAGTGCAGGCCCTCTGTCTCACTGCAGCTTCCCCCAGTGCAGGCCCTCTGTCTCACTGCAGCTTCCCCCAGTGCAGGCCCTCTGTCTCACTGCAGCTTCCCCCAGTGCAGGCCCTCTGTCTCACTGCAGCTTCCCCCAGTGCAGGCCCTCTGTCTCACTGCAGCTTCCCCCAGTGCAGGCCCTCTGTCTCACTGCAGCTTCCCCCAGTGCAGGCCCTCTGTCTCACTGCAGCTTCCCCCAGTGCAGGCCCTCTGTCTCACTGCAGCTTCCCCCAGTGCAGGCCCTCTGTCTCACTGCAGCTTCCCCCAGTGCAGGCCCTCTGTCTCACTGCAGCTTCCCCCAGTGCAGGCCCTCTGTCTCACTGCAGCTTCCCCCAGTGCAGGCCCTCTGTCTCACTGCAGCTTCCCCCAGTGCAGGCCCTCTGTCTCACTGCAGCTTCCCCCAGTGCAGGCCCTCTGTCTCACTGCAGCTTCCCCCAGTGCAGGCCCTCTGTCTCACTGCAGCTTCCCCCAGTGCAGGCCCTCTGTCTCACTGCAGCTTCCCCCAGTGCAGGCCCTCTGTCTCACTGCAGCTTCCCCCAGTGCAGGCCCTCTGTCTCACTGCAGCTTCCCCCAGTGCAGGCCCTCTGTCTCACTGCAGCTTCCCCCAGTGCAGGCCCTCTGTCTCACTGCAGCTTCCCCCAGTGCAGGCCCTCTGTCTCACTGCAGCTTCCCCCAGTGCAGGCCCTCTGTCTCACTGCAGCTTCCCCCAGTGCAGGCCCTCTGTCTCACTGCAGCTTCCCCCAGTGCAGGCCCTCTGTCTCACTGCAGCTTCCCCCAGTGCAGGCCCTCTGTCTCACTGCAGCTTCCCCCAGTGCAGGCCCTCTGTCTCACTGCAGCTTCCCCCAGTGCAGGCCCTCTGTCTCACTGCAGCTTCCCCCAGTGCAGGCCCTCTGTCTCACTGCAGCTTCCCCCAGTGCAGGCCCTCTGTCTCACTGCAGCTTCCCCCAGTGCAGGCCCTCTGTCTCACTGCAGCTTCCCCCAGTGCAGGCCCTCTGTCTCACTGCAGCTTCCCCCAGTGCAGGCCCTCTGTCTCACTGCAGCTTCCCCCAGTGCAGGCCCTCTGTCTCACTGCAGCTTCCCCCAGTGCAGGCCCTCTGTCTCACTGCAGCTTCCCCCAGTGCAGGCCCTCTGTCTCACTGCAGCTTCCCCCAGTGCAGGCCCTCTGTCTCACTGCAGCTTCCCCCAGTGCAGGCCCTCTGTCTCACTGCAGCTTCCCCCAGTGCAGGCCCTCTGTCTCACTGCAGCTTCCCCCAGTGCAGGCCCTCTGTCTCACTGCAGCTTCCCCCAGTGCAGGCCCTCTGTCTCACTGCAGCTTCCCCCAGTGCAGGCCCTCTGTCTCACTGCAGCTTCCCCCAGTGCAGGCCCTCTGTCTCACTGCAGCTTCCCCCAGTGCAGGCCCTCTGTCTCACTGCAGCTTCCCCCAGTGCAGGCCCTCTGTCTCACTGCAGCTTCCCCCAGTGCAGGCCCTCTGTCTCACTGCAGCTTCCCCCAGTGCAGGCCCTCTGTCTCACTGCAGCTTCCCCCAGTGCAGGCCCTCTGTCTCACTGCAGCTTCCCCCAGTGCAGGCCCTCTGTCTCACTGCAGCTTCCCCCAGTGCAGGCCCTCTGTCTCACTGCAGCTTCCCCCAGTGCAGGCCCTCTGTCTCACTGCAGCTTCCCCCAGTGCAGGCCCTCTGTCTCACTGCAGCTTCCCCCAGTGCAGGCCCTCTGTCTCACTGCAGCTTCCCCCAGTGCAGGCCCTCTGTCTCACTGCAGCTTCCCCCAGTGCAGGCCCTCTGTCTCACTGCAGCTTCCCCCAGTGCAGGCCCTCTGTCTCACTGCAGCTTCCCCCAGTGCAGGCCCTCTGTCTCACTGCAGCTTCCCCCAGTGCAGGCCCTCTGTCTCACTGCAGCTTCCCCCAGTGCAGGCCCTCTGTCTCACTGCAGCTTCCCCCAGTGCAGGCCCTCTGTCTCACTGCAGCTTCCCCCAGTGCAGGCCCTCTGTCTCACTGCAGCTTCCCCCAGTGCAGGCCCTCTGTCTCACTGCAGCTTCCCCCAGTGCAGGCCCTCTGTCTCACTGCAGCTTCCCCCAGTGCAGGCCCTCTGTCTCACTGCAGCTTCCCCCAGTGCAGGCCCTCTGTCTCACTGCAGCTTCCCCCAGTGCAGGCCCTCTGTCTCACTGCAGCTTCCCCCAGTGCAGGCCCTCTGTCTCACTGCAGCTTCCCCCAGTGCAGGCCCTCTGTCTCACTGCAGCTTCCCCCAGTGCAGGCCCTCTGTCTCACTGCAGCTTCCCCCAGTGCAGGCCCTCTGTCTCACTGCAGCTTCCCCCAGTGCAGGCCCTCTGTCTCACTGCAGCTTCCCCCAGTGCAGGCCCTCTGTCTCACTGCAGCTTCCCCCAGTGCAGGCCCTCTGTCTCACTGCAGCTTCCCCCAGTGCAGGCCCTCTGTCTCACTGCAGCTTCTCCCATTCCCCCAGTGCAGGCCCTCTGTCTCACTGCAGCTTCTCCCATTCCCCCAGTGCAGGCCCTCTGTCTCACTGCAGCTTCCCCCAGTGCAGGCCCTCTGTCTGCCCCACTGCAGCTTCCCCCCAGTGCAGGCCCTCTGTCTGCCCCACTGCAGCTTCCCTCATTCTCTCTCTCTCTCTCTCTCCTCCCACCCACCAAAAGGTGCCAGTCACACTAACTATACTGAAAAAGGCGGGGGAGAAACACAGTAACAACCTAACCTAACCGAAGCAATTGATTGACAACCACTGCAGCCAATCGGCGCGGCGCCTCCTAGCGACGCAACCTCACGTCCAGCCAATGGCAGGCGGGGAAGGGCGGGACTAAGCGCCGAGCGGGGCTGTCCCGCGACCGACTGACTGGCCGAGGGGAGTTATCGCTGTCCCCGGCCTGAACCCCAATATAACCTCCCCCTCTCCCCACAGTTAAAGTTTGTAAACGTTCCCGCCCGAATCCGGGCCCCGCTTACCGAGCCGTCGGCGCCGCGATGAATGCGGAGCAGTTTGGGTCCCCGAACATAGCGCATGAAGCCGGGCGCCATTGCTGTTGTCTCGCCGACTGCCGACTATGGCGGCGCCGGGGGGACACGTGGGGACTGAAGGAAAACGCGACCGCAAGCACTTCGATACGGAGCGTCAGAATAAAGAGCAGGGCACACTTTTATTGTCTCAAATGTAATCTTTTTTTTTACTGCGAACGATATGAATATTGGGTGGGGTGGGTGGGGAATGAAACGATTTTTTTTTCAATACCACCATCAATGTCACCTGTAGTATTAGGTTAAAGAAGGAATTTACATGGCTAACTTGATGTACTTATGAACAATTTTACAACACCAAGTTATAGTCCAACAAATTTATTTTAAATTCCACAAGCTTTCGGAGGCTTCCTCCTTCCTCGGGTGAACGGTGTGGAGTACTTGATGTACTTAATCAGGAAAGGCTACACAGGCTGGGGCTCTTTTCTCTCGAAAAGAGAAGGCTGAGGGGTGACCTGTTAAAATTATGAAGGGGTTGGATAGGGTAGACGTGGAGAAGATGTTTTCACTTGTGGGGGAGTCCAAAACTAAAGGTCATCGATATGAAATAGTTGCTAATAAATCCAATAGAGAATTCAGGAGAAACTTCTTTACCCAGAGAGTGTAAGAATATGGAACGTGCTGCCACAAGGAGTAGTTGAGGCAAAAGGCATAGATGCATTTAAGGGGAAGGTAGATAAGCACAAGGGATAAAGGAATGGAATAAACACCAGCATAGACCAGCAGGGCTGAATGGCCTGATTCTGTGCTGTAGTTTTGATGTAAATTGATATAACTCCACATGGTTTGGTAACAAATACAGCACTCGAAAAAAAAAAGGAAGGAACTTGCATTTATAAAGTGCCTTTCACAACCTCAGGACGTCCTAAAGCGCTTGTACGGCCAATGAGATATTTTCTGAAATGTGGTCACTGTTGTAATGTAGGAAACGCGGCAGCCAATCTGCACAAGGTCCCACAAACAACAATGAGATAAATGACCAAATAATCCGTTACGGGATAAATATTGGCCAGGACACCAGGCAAATTCCCCTGCACTGCTTCAAAATAGGATCTTTCGCATCCATCCGTCAGAGGAGGCAGGACCTCAGTTTAACATGTAATCTGAAAGACAACACCTCCGACAGTGCAGTACTGCACTGGGAGTGTCAGCCTGGATTACATACTCAAATCTCTGGAATAAGGCTTGAAACCACAACCTTCTGCCTCAGAGGCGAGAGTGCGACTGAGCCAGTGCTGACCACAACAATCCGGCTTATAAAGTAGATTGAAAAGGAGATAATGGGGTTGATTTTAAACTCCAAGAACGGGTAGGGGGAGTTGAAAATAATTGTTTTTTGGGTCGCGACCGCAACCCAGCTTTATTTCCGGGTTTAACCTCAGCGCGTAAAAGTCCAGGCTTCCCACTGGGAATGCAAAGTCCAAAAATTTTGAGGTTGCGTCCAAAAAACAACAATTATGGGGGCCATTTTAAACCCCAACAACTCACCGTTCTCGGGGTTTAAAATGGCCCCCAATGCGTCAGGGACACTTAGGAGGTAAATGGAGTTGATCATGTGGGAAGTGGAAAGCTACAAGTAAATTCCGCTGGTTAAATGCCTCTTTAAGTGTTTAAAAAACAAACAAAGCTGATGCTATGGGTCTGCTATAATCAGGTCAACCTTAGAAGGAAGAGAATTTGCTCCATGAAGTGAAAGGAAGGGTCGGTAAGAACCAGAAAGTTATTTTAATGGGGATTTCAAGCAACCAAATACAAATTGGGAAAACCCAAATGAGCTAGTAACATGATTGAATTTGATGTAAAGTTTGAGAGGGAGAAGGGAGAGTCACTAACCAACGTTTTAAACGGTACGGTAGCATAGTGGTTATGTTTCCGGACTAATAATCCAGAGGCCCGGACTAATTATCCGGAGTTATGAGTTCAAATCCTGCCACGGCAACTGGGGAATTTAAATTCAATGAATAAAAAAATAAAATCTGGAATTAAAAAACTAGTATCAGTAATGGCAGCCATGAAACTACCGGATTGTCGTAAAAACCCATCTGGTTCACCAATGTCCTTCAGAGAAGGAAACCGGCCGTCCTTAACTGGTCTGGCCTATATGTGACTCCAGACCCACAGCAATGTGATTGATTCTTAACTGCCCTCTAAAATGGCCTAGCAAGCCACTCAGTTGTAAAATATCGCTAAAAGAAGTCATAATAAGAATAAAACTGGACGGACCACTAGGCACCGGACACGACAAAGGCAAACCAAGCCCAGTCGACCCCGCAAAGTCCTCCTCAACTAACATCTGGGGACTTGTGCCAAAATTGGGAGAGCTGTCTCACAGATTAGTCAAGCAATAGCATGACATAGCCACACTCACAGAATCATACCTTGCAGCCAACGTCCCAGACTCTTCCATCACCATCCCTGGGTATGTCCCGTCCCACCGGCAGGACAGACCCACCAGAGGTGGCGGTACAGTGATATACAGTCAGGAGGGAGTGGCCCTGGGAGTCCTCAACATTGACTCTGGACCCCATGAAATCTCATGGCATCAGGTCAAACATGGGCAAGGAAACCTCCTGCTGATTACCACCTACCGTCCTCCCTCAGCTGATGAATCAGTCCTCCTCCATGTTGAACACCAATTGGAGGAAGCACTGAGGGTAGCAAGGGCACAGAATGTACTCTGGGTGGGGGACTTCAATGTCCATCACCAAGAGTGGCTCGGTAGCACCACTGCAGGCTGAGTCTTGAAGGACATAGCTGCCAGACTGGGCCTAGGGCAGGTGGTGAGCGAACCAACACGAGGGAAAAACTTACTTGACCTCGTCCTCACCAATCTACCTGTCGCAAATGCATCTGCCCATGACAGTATTGGTAAGAGTGACCACCGCACAGTCCTCAGGGAGACGCAGTCCTGTCTTGGCACTGAGGACACCATCCAATGTTTTAGTGTGGCACTACCACCGTGCTAAATGGGATAGATTCAGAACAGATCTCGCAGCTCAAAACTGGGCAACCATGAGGCGCTGTGGGCCATCTGCAGCAGCAGAATTGTATTCGAGCACAATCTGTAACCTCATGGCCCGGCATATTCCTCGCTCTACCATTACCAACAAGCCAGGGGGTCAATCCTGGTTCAATGAGGAGTGTAGAAGAGCATGCCAGCAGCACCAGGCGTACCAAAAAATGAGGTGCCAACCTGGTGAAGCTACAACTCAGGACTACATGCATGCTAAACAGCAGAAGCAACATGCTATAGACAGAGCTAAGCGATCCCACAACCAACGGATCAAATCAAAGCTCTGCAGTCCTGCCACATCCAGTCGTGAATGGTGGTGGACAATTAAACAACTAACGGGAGGAGGAGGCTCTGCAAACATCCCCATCCTCAATGATGGCGGAGTCCAGCACGTGAGTGCAAAAGACAAGGCTGAAGCGTTTGCAACCATCTTCAGCCAGAAGTGCCGAGTGGATGATCCATCTCTGCCTCCTCCCGATATCCACACCATCACAGAAGCCAGTCTTCAGCCAATTCGATTCACTCCACGTGATATCAAGAAACAACTGAGTGCACTGGATAAAGCAAAGGCTATGGGCCCCGACAACATCCCAGCTGTAGTGCTGAAGACTTGTGCTCTAGAACTAGCTGCGCCTCCAGCCAAGCTGTTTCAGTACAGCTACAACACTGGCATCTACCCGACAATGTGGAAAATTGCCCAGGTATGTCCTGTCCACAAATAGCAGGACAAATCCAATCCGGCCAATTACCGCCCCATCAGTCTACTCTCGATCATCAGCAAAGTGATGGAAGGTGTCGTCGACAGTGCTATCAAGCGGCACTTACTCACCAATAACCTGCTCACTGATGCTCATTTTGGGTTCCGCCAGGACCACTCGGCTCCAGACCTCATTACAGCCTTGGTCCAAACATGGACAAAAGAGCTGAATTCCAGAGGTGAGGTGAGAGTGACTTCCCTTGACATCAAGGCAGCATTTGACTGAGTGTGGCACCAAGGAGCCCTAGTAAAATTGAAGTGAACGGGAATCAGTGGGAAAACTTTCCAGTGGCTGGAATCATACCTAGCACAAAGGAAGATGGTAGTGGTTGTTGAAGGCCAATCATCTCAGCCCCAGGGCATTGCAGCAGGAGTTCCTCAGGGCAGTGTCCAAGGCCCAACCATCTTCAGCTGCTTCATCAATGACCTTCCTTCCATCATAAGGTCAGAAATGGGGATGTTCACTGACGATTGCACAATGTTCAGTTCCATTCACAACCCCTCAAATAATGAAGCAGTCCGAGCCCGCATGCAGCAAGACCTGGACAACATCCAGGCTTGGGCTCATAAGTGGCAAGTAACATTCACGCCAGACAAGTGCCAGGCAATGACCATCTCCAACAAGAGAGAGTCTAACCACCTCCCCTTGACATTCAATGGCATTACCATCGCCGAATCCCCCACCATCAACATCCTGGGGGTCACCATTGACCAGAAACTTAACTGGAACAGCGACTTAAATATTGTGGCTACAAGAGCAGGTCAGAGGCTGGGTATTCTGCGGCGAGTGACTCACCTCCTGACTCCCCAAAGCCTTTCCACCGTCAACAAGGCACAAGTCAGGAGTGTGATGGAATACTCTCCATTTGCCTGGATGAGTGCAGCTCCAACAACACTCAAGAAGCTCAACACCATACAGGACAAAGCAGCCCGCTTGATTGGCACCCCATCCACCACCCTAAACGTTCACTCCCTTCACCACCGGCACACAGTGGCTGCAGTGTGTACCATCCACAGGATGCACTGCAGCAACTCGCCAAGGCTTCTTCGACAGCACCTCCCAAACCTGCGACCTCTACCACCTAGAAGGACAAGAGCAGCAGGCTCATGGGAACAACACTACCTGCACGTTCCCCTCCAAGTCACACACCATCCCGACTTGGAAATATATCGCCGTTCCTTCATTGTCGCTGGGTCAAAATCCTGGAGCTCCCTTCCTAACAGCACTGTGGGAGAACCTTCACTACACGGACTGCAGCAGTTCAAGAAGGCTGCTCACCACCACCTTCTCAAGGGCAATTAGGGATGGGCAATAAATGCCGGCCTTGCCAGCCATGCCCACATCCCATGAATGAATTAAAAAAATGAAGTAACTTTGAAAGAATGAGGCTTAAAAGGACCACAGTAAACTGGGCCGAATTGTTAACGGGTAAACCTGCAGACAGACATGGGAAGTATTCAAAGAAAGGCCAAAAGATGATTTGGAAAATGTCACACTGGCAAATTCGGTTGGGGCTGGACAACGGGTTAGGAAAGAGTCAAGAAGCCTCATGCTTAACTGTGCTGTACCTGCTCTCCTTCAAATAATGCCGTGGGATCTTTTGTGCTCACCTGACTGGTAAAACGGGGCCTCGGTTTAACGTCTCATTCAAGAAACAGCATCTCTGAATTGTTAGTCTGGATTGTTATGATCATAGTTATGATCTGCAATTCGCTGCCTGAAAGGACGGAGGAAGCAGAGTCAATAGTAACTCTCGAAAGGGAATTGGTAAACACTTAAAATGGAAACGCAATGCAGGGCTATGGGGCAAGAGCAGGGGGAATGTGGGACTAATTGGATAGCTCTTTCGAAGAGCCGGCACGGGCATGATGGGCCGAATGGTGTCCTGTGCTGTAACATTCTATGATCCTAAGTATTTGGTACAAGACCAGTGCACATCCCTAAAAGGCAAATGCTCCACTTGTGTAGTTAGGCAGCCATGGTCAACAAATGAGGTAAGGGCCAGCTACAAAAGGCAACAAAGGGACACAGAGTAAGTATTAAGAGCTGCAAAAAGGGAAAAAAAGACTTGCAAGGGATATCAAGGCTATCAGTAAAAGTTTTTATGAAGACATTAAGAGAAAGAGAATGGCTAAGGGAAATGTGGGCCCATTAAGGGCAGATGCAGGTGATACTGTAATCAACAATAAGGATATGGCAGACTTGTTAAACGAGTACTTTCCATCCATTTTCACAGTAGAGGAAGAGAACAAAATATCAGCAGCATGATTGGAAAATTGCAAATGTTTCTCCATTACTTAAGACAGGTGGGAGAGAGAAACCAGGTAACTACAGAATTGTCAGTCTAAAGTCAGTTATGGGGGAATTACTAAAACCTGTCATTAGGGACAGAGTGATAGAGCACTTAAACAAATTTGAGGTGATCAGAGAGCATCAACATGGATTTGTGAAGGGTAAGTCATAGCATCATAGGAGGAGGCCATTCGGCCCATCATGCCTGTGCCGGCTCTTTGGTCGAGCTATCCAATTAGTCCCACCCCCCCTGCTCTTTCCCCATAACCCTGTAAATTTTTTCCCTTCAAATATTTATCCAATTCCCCTTTGAATGTTGCTATTGAATCTGCTTCCATCACCCTTTCAGGCACCTTAAATCTGCGTCCTCTGGTTACTGACCCATCTGCCACTGAAAGCAGTTTCTCCTTATTTATTCTATCAAATCTCCTCTTAAACTTCTCTGCTCATGTCTAACTAATTCAGTCAAATATTTGAGGAGGTCACTAACGTGGCAGATAAGGGACTGTTACGAATATTACCTATATTGACTTCCAGAGGGCATTTGATAAGGTTCCGCACAACAGATTTTTAGCAAAAATGAAAGTGCAAGGAATTGGAGGCAGCCTTGTGGCTTGGGTTAGAAATTGCTTGGGAGGTGGAAGATAGAGAGTCAGGCTATAGGTGCCAGCTGTGGCTTGGTGACAGCAGTCTTGCCTGTGAGTCAGAAGGTTGTGGATTCAAGTCCGACTCCAGAGTCTTGAGCACAAAATCTCGGCTGACTTTCCCAGTGCAGTTCTGAGGGAGTGCTGCACTGTCGGAGGTGCAGTCTTTCACGTGAGATGTTAATCCGAGGCCCTGTCTACTCTCTCAGGTGGATGTAAAAGATCCCATGGCACTATTTCAAAGAAGAGCAGGGGAGTTCTCCCTGGTGCCTGGCCAATATTTATCCCTCAACCAACATCACTAAAAAAAGACAGACTACTGGTCATTATCACATTGCTGTTTGCAAATGGGTGCTGTGTTTTCTACATTACAACTGTGACTACAATTCAAAAATACTTAATTAGCTGTACGGCACCTTGGGACATCCAGAGGTCATGAAAGGCACTGTATAAATGCAAGTTCTTTTTATTGCTTTATGTACTTTGTATTGCTTTATGTACTTTTTATTGCTTTATGTACTTTTTTAGAGAATTGTAGATCAAAGTTTGCAGATGAAGTTGGGAGGCACAATAAGTAGTACAGAGCTGGGAGTAGAAAGTTACAAAGGTACACTGACAGATTAAGTGAGTGGGGAAAACAGCGGCAAATGGAGTTCAATGTGGGGAAGTGTGAGGTCATCCGCTTTGGATCCAAGATATACAAGTCAGGGTATTTTCTAGATAGTGTGGAGCAGCAAAGATACAAGTCGCTGAAGGTTAATGGACAGGTACAAAAAGCAATCAAAAAGGCGAATGGAATGTTGGCCTTTATCTCAAGGGAGCTGGAATACAAAAGGGAGGAAGTTATGCTTCAGTTGAATAGAGACTTCGTCAGAACCCATTTGGAATACTGCATTCAGTTTTGCGCACCTCAGGCAGGATATATTGGCCTTGGAGGGGGTGCAGTGCAGATTCACCAGAATGATACAGGGGTTAAAAGGGTTAAATTATGAGGCCAGGTTGCGTAGAATAGGTTTGTATTTACTTGAGTGTAGGAGATTGGGGAGGTGGGGGGGTGATCTAATCGAGGTGTTTAAAATGATAAAAGGATTTGATAGGGTAGATACAGAGAAACTAATTCCTTTGGTGAGGGAATCCACAGCAAGGAGGCATAATCTTCAAATTAGAGCCAGGCCATTCAGGAGGGAAATCAGGAAGCACTTCTTCACACACAGGGTAGTGGAAAATCTGGAATTCTCTCCCCCAAAAGGCTGTGGATACAGGGAGTCAACTGAAGCTTTCAAGACTGAGATTGATAGATTTTTGTTAGGTAAGGGTATTAAGTGATAGGGATCAAAGGCAAGTAAATGGGGTTGAGGTACAGGTTAGCCATGATCTAATTGAATGGCGGAACAGGCTCGAGGGGCTGAATGGCCTCCTCTTCTTCCTACATTCCTTTGTTTCTCCAACACAATGAGGACATTAAAGTGCCACCTTCCGAATAAACAAAGTGAAACTTTGAGACAACACCACCACACTCAAAACAATAGAGTTTGACCCCTGGATACCAACTGGAGAATGAGAGGCTACAATTATAACTGCTTTTCAAGTTGCTTCCTTGGTTTCTTTCTTCATCTCCATTTGGCAAGGTAAATACTCTCCTGCAGTGTTCACTGGGACAATGCAATCTCCCGCTACATGTTTACTGCATGTGAGGACTTGACACCACAAACAGGTTTAAAAACACTCCTAGAGAGGCTTCTGAGCAGCCTTAAACTCTTCTGCATCTCTCACCAGGCAGTTAGCAGCCATGGCAAAATATTGATAAACTTTACAGCTACATAAATTTTACGTGTCGGTTAACTCTTTCCTTTCTAGAAACAGTTCAACTGCTAGTGCAGACAACCCAACACCGTGGGGGAGCGGGCTGCATAGCAGCAAGTCTGGATCAGGCAGCCAGCATCGAGGTTACAGTCGTGGGTCCAGGTCACAGTCACAGGTCCTGATCACAGCCATAGGTCCTGGTCACAGTAACAGGTCCAGGTCACCGTCACAGGTCCTGGTCACAGTAACAGGTCCTGATCACCGTCACAGGTCCTGGTCACAGTAACAGGTCCTGGTCACAGTAACAGGTCCTGATCACCGTCACAGGTCCTGGTCACAGTAACAGGTCCAGGTCACCGTCACAGGTCCTGGTCACAGTAACAGGTCCTGATCACCGTCACAGGTCCTGGTCACAGTAACAGGTCCTGATCACCATCACAGGTCCTGGTCACAGTAACAGGTCCTGGTCACAGTAACAGGTCCTGGTCACAGTAACAGGTCCAGGTCACCGTCACAGGTCCTGGTCACAGTAACAGGTCCTGGTCACAGTAACAGGTCCAGGTCACCATCACAGGTCCAGGTCACCGTCACAGGTCTTGGTCACAGTAACAGGTCCAGGTCACCGTCACAGGTCCTGGTCACAGTAACAGGTCCTGGTCACAGTAACAGGTCCAGGTCACAGTAACAGGTCCAGGTCACAGTAACAGGTCCTGGTCACAGTAACAGGTCCAGGTCACCGTCACAGGTCCTGGTCACAGTAACAGGTCCTGGTCACAGTAACAGGTCCTGATCACCGTCACAGGTCTTGGTCACAGTAACAGGTCCAGGTCACCGTCACAGGTCCTGGTCACAGTAACAGGTCCAGGTCACCGTCACAGGTCCTGGTCACAGTAACAGGTCCTGATCACCGTCACAGGTCCTGGTCACAGTAACAGGTCCAGGTCACCGTCACAGGTCTTGGTCACAGTAACAGGTCTTGGTCACAGTAACAGGTCCAGGTCACCGTCACAGGTCTTGGTCACAGTAACAGGTCTTGGTCACAGTAACAGGTCCAGGTCACAGCCACAGGTCCAGGTCACAGTCACAGGTCCTGGTCACAGTCACAGCTCCTGGTCACAGTCACAGGTCCAGGCCACCGTCACAGGTCCTGGTCACAGTAACAGGTCTTGGTCACAGTCACAGGTCCTGATCACCCTGGTTAGACCGCACCTGGAGTACTGTGAGCAGTTCTGGGCACCGTACCTTCGGAAGGACATATTGGCCTTGGAGGGAGTGCAGCGTAGGTTTACTAGAATGATACCCAGACTTCAAGGGTTAAGTTACGAGGAGAGATTACACAAATTGGGGTTGTATTCTCTAGAGTTTCGAAGGTTAAGGGGTGATCTGATCGAAGTTTATAAGATATTAAGGGGAACGGATAGGGTGGATAGAGAGAAACTATTTCCGCTGGTTGGGGATTTTAGGAGTAGGGGGCACAGTCTAAAAATTAGAGCCAGACCTTTCAGGAGCGAGATTAGAAAACATTTCTACACACAAAGGGTGGTAGAAGTTTGGAACTCTCTTCCGCAAACGGCAATTGATACTAGCTCAATTGCTAAATTTAAATCTGAGATGGATAGCTTTTTGGTAACCAAAGGTATTAAGGGATATGGGCCAAAGGCAGGTATATGGAGTTAGATCACAGATCAGCCATGATCTTAACAAATGGCGGAGCAGGGGCGAGGGGCTGAATGGCCTACTCCTGTTCCTATGTTCCTAGGTCACAGTAGTGGGTTCAGATCAGCATTACAGAAGTGTGGGTGCATGAGCTCTGTATAATACAGATGATCTCTGTCTTTTAACAGTTCCCTTGTGGTCAGTGGGTGGAACTTATGCAGTGTCTGAGGCTACTGACCTCATAAACAGAGCTGCATTTATGAAATATTGAGCTCATAGGGAAATTTTTAATATTTTTAAATTCCAACACGAACGCAAATTTTGCAAAGGTTCTTTTTAAAAAAAAATCCTTGAATGATTGTACATGTTATGGTTTACATCATTGGTAGGGTTCCATTTTCTGGAATTTTCCGGGAGCGAAGAGTGGAAACTTAAGAATTATCTCCTGGGAGCCTAAAGGATTAGTGATCCTGTATGTTAGACTCTTTATATAACTCATGTAGGGCATGGAGCAATTTCATGCCAACGTGTTTCAAATTACGCAGAGAGTGAGTTTCACCCACAGGCTGGACAGAGCCCATCATAAGGGTGAATGGTACACAATTGGTGGAATGATTAGGCTAACTGGGCTGAATGCCCTTTGCTCTGTGCTATTCCAAGGTTCTGATTTAAGTACCACTCTGATAAGTGGAAGCGTCTTCACCTTCGACATGGGAAACATACTCATCACTGTCAGTAAGACCTGGTGTTAATAACCGTCACTCCCGGTCTCTGCTCCCTGTCTCTGTCCCTCTCCCTGTGTATCTATGCTTTTCACTCTCCCTATTTATTCATACTTCTCTCTCTATGTGTCCATGTTTCTCTCTGTCTCTCTCTCTCTCTGTCCATGCTTCTGTCTTCGCCTCCCTGTGTGTCCATGTTTCTCTCTCTCCCTGTGTGTCCATGTTTCTCTCTCTCTCTGTCTCTCTCTCTCTGTCCATGTTTCTCTCTCTCCCTGTGTGTCCATGTTTCTCTCTCTCTCTGTCTCTCTCTCTCTGTCCATGTTTCTCTCTCTCCCTGTGTGTCCATGTTTCTCTCTCTCCCTGTGTGTCCATGTTTCTCTCTCTCCCTGTGTGTCCATGTTTCTCTCTTCCCCTCCCTGTGTGTCCATGTTTCTGTCTCTCTCTTTATCTCTGTCCATGTTTCTCTCTCTCCCTGTGTGTCCATGTTTCTGTCTCTCTCTTTATCTCTGTCCATGTTTCTCTCTCTCCCTGTGTGTCCATGTTTCTGTCTCTCTCTTTATCTCTGTCCATGTTTCTCTCTCTCCCTGTGTGTCCATGTTTCTCTCTCTCCCTGTGTGTCCATGTTTCTGTCTCTCTCTTTATCTCTGTCCATGTTTCTCTCTCTCCCTGTGTGTCCATGTTTCTGTCTCTCCCTGTGTGTCCATGTTTCTCTCTCTCCCTGTGTGTCCATGTTTCTCTCTCTCCCTGTGTGTCCATGTTTCTGTCTCTCTCTTTATCTCTGTCCATGTTTCTCTCTCTCGCTGTGTGTCCATGTTTCTGTCTCTCTCTTTATCTCTGTCCATGTTTCTCTCTCTCCCTGTGTGTCCATGTTTCTCTCTCTCCATGTGTGTCCATGTTTCTCTCTCTCCCTGTGTGTCCATGTTTCTCTCTTCCCCTCCCTGTGTGTCCATGTTTCTCTCTCTCCCTGTGTGTCCATGTTTCCCTCTGTCGCCTCTTCCTGTGTTTCTATGTTTTTCTCTCTTCTTGTGTACCCATGCTTCACCTTATCTGAATCTATCTCTCTGAACAGAGCCCAGTGCTTTATCACCGATCACACTGCTGTTACCACTGGTCCTGTAAAGGGAGAGGGAGATCATAGAATCATTGAAACATAGAAAGTTACGGCACAGAAGGAGGCCAGTCAGCCCATTGTGACTGTGCTGACTAAAAAAGAGCCATCCAGCCTAATCTCACTTTCCAGCTCTTGGTCCGTAGCCTTGTAGGTTATGGCACTTCAAGTGCATATTCAGGTATCTGTTAAATAAATTGAGGGTTTCTGTCTCTACCACCCTTTCAGGCAGTGAGTTCCAGACCCCCATCAACCTCTGGGTGAAAAGATTTCTCCTCAACTCCCCTCTAATCCTTCTACTAATCACTTTAAATCTATGTCCCCTGGTTATTGACATCACTGCTAAGGGAAATAGGTCCTTCCTATCCACTCTATCTAGGAGAAGCAAGGGCAGATAGGAAGAGAGAAACGCTTTGAAACACAGGAAGAGGAGACAGAGAGATACATGGACACACAGATAATGATAGGTATACACAGGGACAGTGAGAGAGAACCATAGGTACACACGTGGATAGAGAGAACCATATGTACACATAGGGAAAGAGAGAAAGCTCATAGGTATACACAGGGATAGAGAATGATAGTTACACACAGATAGAGAATGATAGTTACACACAGGGATAGAGAATGATAGTTACACACGGATAGAGAGGGAATGATAGGTACACACAGGGATAGAGAATGATAGTTACACACAGATAGAGAGAGAATGATAGGTACACACAGGGATAGAGAGGGAATGATAGGTACACACAGGGATAGAGAGGGAATGATAGGTACACACAGGGATAGAGAATGATAGTTACACACGGATAGAGAGGGAATGATAGGTACACACAGGGATAGAGAGGGAATGATAGGTACACACAGGGATAGAGAGGGAATGATAGGTACACACAGGGATAGAGAATGATAGTTACACACGGATAGAGAGAGAATGATAGGTACACACAGGGATAGAGAGGGAATGATAGGTACACACAGGGATAGAGAATGATAGTTACACACGGATAGAGAATGATAGGTACACACAGGGATAGAGAGGGAATGATAGGTACACACAGGGATAGAGAGGGAATGATAGGTACACACAGGGATAGAGAGGGAATGATAGGTACACACAGGGATAGAGAGGGAATGATAGGTACACACAGGGATAGAGAGGGAATGATAGGTACACACAGGGATAGAGAGGGAATGATAGGTACACACAGGGATAGAGAGGGAATGATAGGTACACACAGGGATAGAGAGGGAATGATAGGTACACACAGGGATAGAGAGGGAATGATAGGTACACACAGGGATAGAGAGGGAATGATAGGTACACACAGGGATAGAGAGGGAATGATAGGTACACACAGGGATAGAGAATGCTAGTTACACACGGATAGAGAGAGAATGATAGGTACACACAGGGATAGAGAGGGAATGATAGGTACACACAGGGATAGAGAATGATAGTTACACACGGATAGAGAGGGAATGATTGGTACACACAGGGATAGAGAATGATAGTTACACACAGATAGAGAATGATAGGTACACACAGGGATAGAGAATGACAGTTACACATGGATAGAGAGAGAATCATGGGTACACACAGGGAAAGAGAGGGAATCATGGGTACACACAGGGAAAGAGAGAGAATCATGGGTACACACAGGGAAAGAGAGGGAATCGTTGGTACACACAGGGAAAGAGAGGGAATCATAGGTACACACAGGGAAAGAGAATCATAGGTTCACACAGGGAAAGCGAGGGAATCATGGGTACACACAGGGAAAGAGAGGGAATCATAGGTACACACAGGGAAAGAGAGGGAATCATGGGTACACACAGGGAAAGAGAATCATAGGTACACACAGGGAAAGAGAGGGAATCATAGGTACACACAGGGAAAGAGAGGGAATCATGGGTACACACAGGGAAAGAGAGGGAATCATAGGTACACACAGGGAAAGAGAATCATAGGTACACACAGGGAAAGAGAGGGAATCATGGGTACACACAGGGAAAGAGAGGGAATCATGGGTACACACAGGGAAAGAGAGAGAATCATAGGTACACACAGGGAAAGAGAATCATAGGTACACACAGGGAAAGAGAGGGAATCATGGGTATACACAGGGAAAGAGAGGGAATCATAGGTACACACAGGGAAAGAGAATCATAGGTACACACAGGGAAAGAGAGGGAATCATAGGTACACACAGGGAAAGAGAATCATAGGTACACACAGGGAAAGAGAGGGAATCATGGGTATACACAGGGAAAGAGAGGGAATCATAGGTACACACAGGGAAAGAGAGGGAATCATAGGTACACACAGGGAAAGAGAATCATAGGTACACACAGGGAAAGAGAGAGAATCATGGGTACACACAGGGAAAGAGAATCATAGGTAGACACAGGGAAAGAGAGGGAATCATGGGTACACACAGGGAAAGAGAGGGAATCATAGGTACACACAGGGATAGAGAGGGAATCATAGGTACACATAGGGAAAGAGAATCATAGGTAGACACAGGGAAAGAGAGGGAATCATAGGTACACACAGGGAAAGAGAGGGAATCATAGGTACACACAGGGATAGAGAGGGAATCATAGGTACACACAGGGAAAGAGAATCATAGGTACACACAGGGAAAGAGAGGGAATCATGGGTACACACAGGGAAAGAGAGGGAATCATAGGTAGACACAGGGAAAGGGAGAGAATGATAGGTAGACACAGGGAAAGAGAGAGAATGATAGGTAGACACAGGGAAAGAGAAAGAATGATAGGTACACACAGGGAAAGAGAGAGAATCAAAGGTACACACAGGGAAAGAGAGGGAATCATAGGTACACACAGGGAAAGAGAGAGAATGATAGGTACACACAGGGAAAGAGAGAGAATCATAGGTACACACAGGGAAAGAGAGAGAATCATCGGTACACACAGGGAGAGAGAGAGAATGATAGGTACACACAGGGAAAGAGAGAGAATGATAGGTACACACAGGGAAAGAGAGAGAATCATAGGTACACACAGGGAAAGAGAGAGAATGATAGGTAGAGACAGGGAGAGAGAGAGAATGATAGGTACACACAGGGAGAGAGAGAGAATGATAGGTGGAGACAGGGAGTGAGAGGGAATGATAGGTACACACAGGGAGAGAGAGAATGATAGGTGGAGACAGGGAGAGAGAGAATGATAGGTACACACAGGGAGAGAGAGAATGATAGGTACACACAGGGAGAGAGAGAATGATAGGTGGAGACAGGGAGAGAGAGAGAATGATAGGTAGAGACAGGGAGAGAGAGAGAATGATAGTTACACACAGGAGTGGAAAGGACTACAAATACAGATAGGGATCGAGTTAGTGACAAAGGGTTGAATACATTAAACAGCAAACATTAATGGTGGCTCTGCTTCCTTATAGTCACGAATGTTCTGTGCGAATGATCTGGGTGTGAAGGTGGGTTTACCAATTATAACAATAACATCATTTTGTTCCAGAGCTTCGGAAAATTTGCTCCAGTAAAATTGGTTGTGCTCAGTCCGCAGGTTTGTCTAGCCCGACTTGACTCAGCTCGGTATGACTTGTGTGTCAGGGGGAGCACATGAGTCAACCCCATGAACAAACTGACACACAGCGGGAAATGAATATGGTCCAGTGGCCGAGAAGGACATATAAGGCAGTCAGTATGTGTGTGATTTATATATAGAGTCAGTCTGAGGCGAAGCAGACAATAATAAGAGACACACGCCCGGACGGGCGGGGGAGGCTAGTCTTGAACCGCAGAGTTGTAACAGGACTCTTGTCTTCAGGTTTGCTGACCATGACACACATTCTCCAACCTTAGTCCAAACGGCTACAATGAGTTCTGTCCGCCGACTCCCTGTTGGGGGTCATTGTAAAGAGGAAATATAGATGGGGGTCATTGTAAAGAGGAAATATAGATGGGGATTTTTTTAAATATATGGTAGCGGGATTTCCAGGCAGGGGAATTCCGAGACGCCCTCTAGTGACAGGGGAAATCTCAACTTTAGAAACTCGGGGCTCTGAGTTGCCCCTGGAGCGAGTCATGCCACCGCGCTAAGAATACTGAACTACCCACTCCAGTCATACAGTAAAAAGGCCTGGTAAGTACCTCTATACTCCTTCGGTGCACATTCCCCTTTGCTCCCATGATCTCTGTGCTTCTCTTAGTTAGGGCTAGGTTGTACATGTCTACGTCCGGACTTAAGAGAAGGAGGGAAAAAAACAGAGCTGTACACACACATATACATACACACAAAAGATGAAGATATCAGAAATAGGGAGAGATCCTGGTTGGTGTCCAGGCAGAGAAAGCAGGAAAAAAAAACTAGAACAGAGGAAGAGATAGAGGCAGACAGACTGAGAAGGTAAGAGGGAGAAAGAGATTGAGGAGGGCGAGAGAGACCTGCAGGAAAGAAGAGGGGCTAAGAGAGGTGGGGGCAGGGAATGATAAACTGAAGGAAGGAGAGAGGGAGGGAGGAGGCGAGAGAGAAAAACAAAGAGAGGGAAAGAGGCAGAGGGAGGCTGAGGGAGGTAGGGGGAGAAAGTGGCTAAGGGAGGGGGAGGGAGCGAGTCAGGGAGAGGGAGAGAGATTGGGAGACGAAAGGAGAGAGGCAGAGGTAGAGAGCCTAGGAGAGAGAGATAGGGGAGGAAGCGACTAGGGGAGTGACAGTGGGGGAAAAGGGGGACAGAAAGAGGAAAAGGCAGGAAGAGTCACTGAGGAGGGAGAGAGACTGAGGAGGGAGAGAGACCGAGGGAAAAAGAGAGAGGGAGAAACTCGGGGGGCGGGGTGGGATATTGAAGGAGGAATAGAGACCAAGGGAGAGAGAGAGAGAGACAGAGACTGAGGGAGAGCATTGTGGCAGAGGGAGCAGGAGAATGAGAGAGATTAAAGCAGGGAATGCAGCCGAATGAGAGAGACTTGAGAGTGAGAGACTGAGACAGAAAGGGAATGGCAGATCTCGGGAGAGGCTGCCTTTATCTATCCAATTGGGGAGGGGGCTGCTTGTCTGTACTGTTTAACATTACAGAGTATCCAGAGACACGGAAAGATAGTGTGCGTGTGAGAGAGAGAGGAGACAGTCACAAAGGCCAGACGTCCCTGTCTGTGTGTCTGTCGCTTACCAACTAGTGTACACGACTGACTGACAAAACCCGGAAATAAACTGGATATCGTACACTCAATAAAACTCACGGAAGTCCAATCAAAAGCAACTTGAAAAAGAAAGCCCCCGTCTAAACTGGAATTTCCAAGCGGCGCTGTACATATTGGGTGTATAACACACCCCGCTTCTCTATTAACACACAACTGGTCCCGAACGTATCTGTCGGCGCTCCTTCTGCACAGGGTGAGTTAACAACACAACGCTGTATGTAGAGAAACGACCGTAGGCACGATTTGGTGCGAGACCGTTCAGTTACTATGAAACGTAAGGCGAAGTGTGTTATGTACCATCTGATCTCTATACTAGATGAGTTTGAGGTCAGTTTAAACTGTTTTTAAGAGTTTACACAGGACATTAGTGGCGAGTTTCTCTCCCTCTGCCTCAGTCTCCCTCGGTTTCTCTCCCCTTTGTCTCTCTCCCTCAATCACAGACTCGCTCCCTCTTCCCCCCCCCCCCTCACTTTTGCTCTGTCTCAGGCTGTCTCCGCCTCTGACTCCATTTATTGGAGCTGTCAGCATTTATTTAGTTGCTTTCAATGTTTACAAAGAAAACCAAAGATGCTGTTAAATGGAACTGTGTTCAAGATCGGGAGGGTAAGACGATTCTGCAGTCCCAGCCACGAGATAAAAGGACAAGGCCTTAGAGTGTGGGGCAAGTGTTGGTCCATGGGGCAAGTGTTGGTTCACGGGGCAAGTGTTGGTCCACGGGGCAAGTGTTGGTCCACGGGGCAAGTGTTGGTCCACGGGGCAAGTGTTGGTCCACGGGGCAAGTGTTGGTCCACGGGGCAAGTGTTGGTTCACGGGGCAAGTGTTGGTCCACGGGGCAAGTGTTGGTTCACGGGGCAAGTGTTGGTTCACGGGGCAAGTGTTGGTTCACGGGGCAAGTGTTGGTCCACGGGGCAAGTGTTGGTCCATGGGGCAAGTGTTGGTCCATAGGGCAAGTGTTGGTTCATGAGGCAAGTGTTGGTTCATGAGGCAAGTGTTGGTTCATGAGGCAAGTGTTGGTTCATGGGGCAAGTGTTGGTTCATGAGGCAAGTGTTGGTTCATGGGGCAAGTGTTGGTCCATGGGGCAAGTGTTGGTCCATGGGGCAAGTGTTGGTTCATGAGGCAAGTGTTGGCCCATGGGGCAAGTGTTGGTTCATGGGGCAAGTGTTGGTCCATAGGGCAAGTGTTGGTTTATGGGGCAAGTGATCTGTTATCACTTAGATGCCTCCAGGACTTTTGATGCAATATTGTGATAAATCGCATTACACACTGTAGTTTGTAGGATCTCTCATGGGATGATAGACCACTTGCCCTAATCATTGACATTACAATGTCAGCCCGCAGGTGCTCACTGCCTAGAGCCATAGGTCAATAATAGCCAATTGGGTGAAGCTGGTACTGCCCATTCCCCATATCTTGACCAAAGTCAACATCTTCAGGAGAGGAGAACTGGAAGAAAGAGCAGCTAAGAAGTGACACAAGTGGAAAATGACCAGCGACTCTTGGTAGATTTCTAGGTTTTTTTTGATTGCAACTAATTGCGGTAGTAGTGGGGGGATTACAAGTGGTTTCAATACCTCCGGGCTAAGGAGGGGAGAAATCAGCCAGACTTCCTATTCCTGATCACTTTTCTGTTGGAGATGTCAGACATTGGTCGGGCCCATCCCCATGGTCAATAGACCGCCCGGACTTAGCGGGGTAATTTTAACCTAACCCGCTTGTTGAGAAACTAACGGGATGGGGTGCGACACTGGTTTTACACCCCGCCCGATTTTACTCTCCACTGAAGTCAATATTGGACGGGGTGTAAAACCAGCATTCCACCCGATCCCGTGGGATTTCCGCCCGGCGAGTTAGGTTAAAATTAGCCCAATACTAATCAGGCTGTTATGTGTCATTTGGACTAGGTCCCAGAAAGCTGTCAGTGTCTGTGGAACTGTCCCTCGGCGGGAGTTACAGTATTCAGTACAGCAGAGGAGGAGGGAACTTCAGAAAAAAAAACCTTCAATAAACATTTTTTTGGAGGGGGTTATATTTCATGCACTATTTACAATTTCAGGTCCTGACGAATGCACTGAGCCTTCACCCATACCCATAACACACAACAACTACCTATACTTATTAGTGGCCCGGGCATCTCCATGATGCCAGACCCAGTGCCAGTTTCAACTGTTTGCTCTTTCAACAGTCTTAACCAGCTTCTCAATGCTGGAGAATCAGTGCTTGGCCATGTGAGTCAATCATTTTCGCTGGCCCTGAGTTTCAGGGGATGAGTGAGCTGCTGACATGGTCCACCCTGATGGGTTGTAAGGAATTCTGTAGAAAGTACATCATTGCAGGCATAAAGAAAGGAGGACATCACTGATTGAGAAGACCTATGGTATGGTTCAAGAGAGCAGGCAAACTCCTACTTGCGCACAGTCACTAAACATCTCTGCGCACTTGCTGAAGGAGAAGAGGAAGAATCCCTGGGATAGGTGGTTCATTGTAGTGGGGTTGGCGGAAAATCCCTAATTTCCTAATGTGATAATTCCAGCCAATCCAGAGGATTGTAATTCAGTAAGTGGCCATCTCTAGATTACATAATGTGATTGGGCAACAGATAAGTGTACAATGAACACTTGTTTTATTTCTAGAGAAGAAGGGCCACCTATAGGGGACAACCTTGGAAGGTATTGGAACACACAGGTGGTCTGAATCCGGCACAGGCTCGGTGGGCCGAATGGCCTCCTTCTGTGCTGTAACAATTCTATGATTCTATGAATCATAGGACATCTGTTTTGAACCCTAAGTGGATGGAGTAGTACTCAGATTTTGGGTAACATGGTTTACTCCAGGAAGGCCTTGCTCACCCTCATCAAGGTCTCGAGGAAAGTGAGTATTTGTTCCCAGGCTCCAATGACACGATGGACCATCCATAGCTATGAAAATCTGACCATAGATTGATAAAACAGCAGGGCACTTCTTGTTGGAATTTCCTGCACCTCTTCTGCAGCAGGCAAATGGAAAATATCACATCGGTGGAGGACTTGCCACTGTCTTTTGGCCATGAGGCTCGTTGGCATGGGGATGTTGCAGGATCCAGACTGGAACCTTTCATCATGCCCTGAGGCTAGAGGTGACCAACTAAGTGTCATATAATTAACGGGGACCAAATTGCATTGTGATACCTTTCCCAGGCTGATACAATGGACCATCCATCCACCAAATAACTAACTGGGGATACTCATAAATCTAACTCAGGCTCTGCGTCAGTTTGACCAATGAAACCTCTCTGGCCCAAGTTCCAGGTTACCGAGACCTCAGTAGTCTGTGTACCAAGCCCCCCAGTGTACCAAGCCCCCTAGTGTACCAAGCCCCCCAGTGTACCAAGCCCCCAAATGTACTAAGCCCCCTCCCAGTGTAGTGAGAAGGCGACCCGTTCCCAGCAAATGTTTACAAAACCTACTGGGGGAGGACAATGCGGAGCCATAGGATTCACTACACATATATGGATCCATGTACATTTACCTCTGTGCTTTGGTATCAATCTTTGTATGTATTGAATTCAAACTCACTGTGTTAAAATAAAGATACATCACACATTGTCTTCCACTCTAACCTGTCCGTCCCCTGATCTCAAAACTATTGCCCTTCTTGTTTCCCGTTGCTTCTACATTCTACTAGTTTTCAAAACTTTAGTTTTTCATTAACCTCCACTCCTCGATGTATCTCGTCTTCTCTCTCGCCTTTTTTTATCTGTATGGTGCCCTGGAATATGGCCCTTCATGTACGCTTCTCAATAGACAACACTGAATGAAAGAGAGGAACTGAGGATGTACTTTAGGAATAGACATGAAAGAATTTGCATTTATTCATCACCTTTCATGACCTCAGGATGTCCCAAAGCGCTCCACAGCCAATCAAGTAGTTTTTTGACGTGTAGTCACTGTTGTAATGTAGGAAACGCGGCAGCCAATTTGCGCACAGCAAGATCTCACAAAACAGCAATGTGAGAATGACCAGATAATCTGTTTGGTGATGTTAGCTGAGGGATAAATATTGGCCAGGACACCGGGGAGAAAGCCCCTGCTCTTCTTTAAAATAGTGCCATGGAATCTTTTATGTCCACCTGAGAGGGCAGACTAGCATGGAAACATCAAATTAATGCAAAGAAAATATTAACTGAGAGAAGTAATATTAAGTATTTTTTACAAAGTGAAAAAAAGTACTAATCCGTACATGTAGGTCACTGAGTACACACATCAGGTAAAGGTCGATTTAAAGGAAGTTTAATCCACACATAAACATGATCTTTCTGGAACTGACAAGATCTAGAGAGGACAAAGAGAAAGAGATAGAGAGACTGAAGCAACTCAGAATGAAACCGAAATTTAAGATAGTTTGTCCTTTCAGTTGAAATGCTTTGCTCGTGGGGCGATGATATTTCCAACCAAACTGGTACAGGGAGATTTTTTTTGGACTCATGCCCAAATGTAAATATTTGTGGGACTTTTTGTAGCGTCATGCTGTCCTGCACGGAACAATTCCTATCATGATAGATAGCAGAGGGGGGTGTACTATGACTTAATGAGTTTCGCTTTGATTAAACAAAAAAATACTTTTATTAAAATGCCCTTCTTTTACTGTAATTGATATTTAAGGATCCCCCTCCAAACAAAAAAACTCCCAGAGTCGATCAGAGACTTCAGTGGTTTTGCCATGAGCTTGTTCGCTCTGACACCTGGGGAAGGGCTCCAGAGTTACAAATCGGCTTGTGAGTGGAAAACTGCTCCCTGCTCGGAAGATGAGGAGGCCGGAGGCTACGTGACCAGCGCCGGCCGAGACTACGACTGCAAGTACTACTGCGGAGAGTGTGGCCTTCTGATGAGGGATCCAGTCCAGACGGAATGCGGGCACAGGTTTTGCGAAAGGTGTCACAGAAAGCTATTGTACGTTTCCACTGTAACCAGATATATTATTATTCTTAATTACCATATTTTCGCTGCGAATGGAATAGATTTGTGGAATAAGTTACCGGTTGAAACGATTTAATATTTAACGGGTTCAGGAAGAAACTAAGTGCTCTTCTGATCGGATCGAGGGTATATGGGGGCGGGTTGGTCAAACGGAAAAAAAGATGGGTTTGTTGTACTTAATGGCTTTTTCCGGTTCTTAAGGTGTTAAGCCGTGGCTCAATTGGTTGCACTCTCCCCTCTGAGTCAGAAGTGATGTGGGGATGCCGGTGATGGACTGGGGTTGACAATTGTAAACAATTTTACAACACCAAGTTATAGTCCAGCAATTTTATTTTAAATTCACAAGCTTTCGGAGGCTACCTCCTTCGTCAGGTGAACGATGTGAAAATCGTTCACCTGACGAAGGAGGTAGCCTCCGAAAGCTTGTGAATTTAAAATAAAATTGCTGGACTATAACTTGGTGTTGTAAAATTGTTTACTGAGTCAGAAGGGTTTGGGTTCAAAGTCCCCACTCCAGAGACTTGTAGTACACAATCCAGGCTGACACTCCCAGTGCAGTACTGAGGGAGCACCATACTGTTGGAGGTGCTGTCTTTCAGACAAGACGATAAACCAAGGCCCTTGGTGTCTGTCCTCTCGGGTGGATGTAAAAGATCCCATGGCCACTATATCGAAGAAGAACAGGGGAGTTCTCCCCAGTGTTCTGGCTGATAATTATCCCTCAATCAAAATCACTCATTATCTCATTGCTGTTTGTGGGATCTTGCTGTGGGCAAATTGGCTGCCGCGTTTCCTACATCACAATAGTGACTGCACTTCAAAATTACTTCATTGACTGTAAAGTGCTTTTGGGACGTGCTGAGGTTGTGAAAGGTGCTATATAAATGCACGTTCTTTCTTTTCTCTTCTAAAAGTTCCTGGCTGGAATTTTCTGAGATACCCCACCATAGGCGGGGCCTCGCGTGCAGTGGGCGGATCCATTGCCCACCATTATCCTTCCATTAATGTCAGTGGCGGGCAGTACACCCACGATCCAATGAGGCATCTGCCGTGTGCGAGGTCCCACTGGTGGCGCAAAATCGTGCCCCTTGTGTTTTTATGATGTAAATAGATTTTGATGCTTCTAATGGTGGAGGATCCCATGACATAGCCCGTGTTTTCATAGATGTGTGGGTGTGTGTATATGGATGTCACGGAGCAATTGGAATGTACGTCCTGTATTGGTGAGAAGCAGTTTTCTTGCAGGTTTCAATGAGCCTCCTCTCCTCTCTTGAGGGTATTAACGGCCAAGTGCCCATTATTCATGATGAACGCTCACAGTGAGTGATGGCAGGCTGTTTGACTGGACTGAGCTGAACCTTGTCCTCACGGATGCATTTTTCCAGCAGGTGTCACTAGATAGCAACCCAGAGAAGGGACATTGTCTGGTTTTCTCCCCTTAGTCCAGGTTGTGCCAATCATACTGCCACTCCAGCTGAGAACAGTTAACTCAGCACGGATTGGCACTTTGGGGCCTTCCTGACCAGCCACACCCCAGGCAAGCTCATCCAATGACCTGAAGTTGAACAGAAATCACTTCCCTTCAACGTTTCTCTAATTTTAAAATTCTCACCCTTGTTTTCAAATCCCTCCATGGCCTCGCCCCTCCCTATCTCTGTAACCTCCTCCAACCCTCCGAGATCTCTGCGTTCCTCCAATTCTTGCCTCTTGCGCATCCCGATTTTAATCGCTCCACCATTGGCGGCCGTGCCTTCAGCTGCCTCGGCCCTAAGCTTCGGAATTCCCTCCCTAAACCTCTCCACCTCTCTCTCCTCCTTTAAGACGCTCCTTAAAACCTACCTCTTTGACGGAGCTTGTGGTCACCTGTCCTAATATCTCCTTATGTGACTCAGTGTCAAATTATGTTACAATCGCTCCTGTGAAGCGCCTTGGAATGTTTCACTATGTTAAAGGCGCTGTATAAATGCAAATTGTTGTTGCTGTTGATGGTGTAAAGGCTGCAGCTTTGGACTGGTTGAAATAATCTACAATCTCTGTGAAGCTTTCAGATGGACTGTCGAACCGCATTGAGTTTAATATTAAATTGTTAGCAAAGAGCTGACCTAACATTTAAGAATTTTAATGGCATTTGGAGCCTTTTCGCATGTGTTTGAGTAAGCGAGCGAGGAGTGGACTTTACCTGATTAGAGAGTGGTGTAAGAGGGGAGTACAACTCCCAAAATGTCAGTGCTCCAAATGTGGCACTGATATTAAACTGCTGTTAGCAGTATCCGTACTATCACAGACAGACAGGCAGGTACCTGAGAGGTGCTGCATATTTGATCTTGTGTTTAAATTAACCCCTGAATTAATTTTTTTTTTGCCTTCTTTCGTCAACAGGAAAATATCCACGACATGTCCATCCTGCCTAAGGGATAAAGAAATAGTTGAGAATAGTTCAGTGGGCACATTGGAAAAAGTAAGCATACATGTTCTGTTTAAGATCAAGACACTGTATTGGAACTGAAGCATTTGATTTATTCAATTATCATGATTAGAAATTATGGGAATTTTCTTTTCCTATTTTCCACCTCTTGCCCAGCACATCTTATGCGGTGAATTGCAAGGGACGTTCATAAAAGATGCTACAGCACTGTGTATATACTGATGTATTGAAATAAATGGCCAAAATGTTCCAAGGCCCACACCATCAGTACAGCCTCGCATGTTGCGGCAGCTCATTGGTTGCAATCTTCCATTTATTAGTGTGAATGGATGGAAATTTACAGGCAGCCCACTTGGGGTTTTCCAACAAGACTGCATTTCAGGCTCTGTTGGTGGAGCGTAGCCTCAGAAAATTCCTCCCATTCCTGTGTACTTCACAGTGCCTTCATCAATGACATTCGACACTGCATCTAAACCCGATTCACGTAACAATAGACTGAGAGAATGTTCAGGGTATCAACATTCTAAACCCGATTCATGTAACAATAGACTGAGAGAATGTTCAGGGTATCAACATTCTAAACCCGATTCACGTAACAATAGACTGAGAGAATGTTCAGGGTATCAACATTCTAAACCCGATTCACGTAACAATAGACTGAGAGAATGTTCAGGGTATCAACATTCTAAACCCGATTCACGTAACAATAGACTGAGAGAATGTTCAGGGTATCAACATTCTAAACCCGATTCACGTAACAATAGACTGAGAGAATGTTCAGGGTGTCAACATTCTAAACCCGATTCACGTAACAATAGACTGAGAGAATGTTCAGGGTGTCAACATTCTAAACCCGATTCATGTAACAATAGACTGAGAGAATGTTCAGGGTATCAACATTCTAAACCCGATTCACGTAACAATAGACTGAGAGAATGTTCAGGGTGTCAACATTCTAAACCCGATTCACGTAACAATAGACTGAGAGAATGTTCAGGGTGTCAACATTCTAAACCCGATTCACGTAACAATAGACTGAGAGAATGTTCAGGGTATCAACATTCTAAACCCGATTCATGTAACAATAGACTGAGAGAATGTTCAGGGTATCAACATTCTAAACCCGATTCACGTAACAATAGACTGAGAGAATGTTAACGCTATAAACATTCACACCACTAAATGAACTAACCAACACTTGCACAACCTCCAACTGCATTGGAATCAAATCACAATGGGAGGTTTTGTACCAATGTGTCCCATTTGTTTAAAAAGAACTTTCTTTGCTTAATCAACTTTATAAAATTCTTTACCTAATTAATTTTTAACATATGGTTCGAACAGAAGACATTATAAAGACACATCAATTCGTTTATATCCAGCTTGTGGCATTGAACATAACTCATTGGTAATTGCATTGCTCATATTATTAGCCCACTGAAACAAATCATAACCCATGGGTCTTCACAATTCATAATCTTATAAAGTGCATGTCTCAAGAAAGTTTAATTAATGAAAAATATTAGAGAATATAAAAAAAATCTGACTTTGGTAGTGAAATTATCACAATATCAGAATACCACTGATGTAACACACTCCTATTATCCATCCGACGCAAATCAGGCTGATGATACTTCTGATGAATGGAGTCAGTGTTAAATTTTTTTATTCATTGTTACTTTCTGTGTATTATAGCGTTTTAAGGACAGGGCAATTGCAAAAGAGATTCTAAACCTGCAAGTATCCTGTCAAAACCAAGGCTGTACGTGGAGTGGTCCCCTGAGAGAGCTGGAGGTAAATCATATCTTAAAGTATCCAAACTTCTCATTGCCTTCGCCTCTTTTACCCTTTTCACCACAGATTTAAGGTGATTGGCAAAAGAACCAAAGGTGACATTAGGAAAATCTTTTTTACGCAGCTAATAGTTATGATCTGGAATGCGTTGCCTGAAAGGGTAGTGGGTGCAGATTCAATCGTGGCTTTCGAAAAGGAATTGGATAAATATTTGAAGAGAAAAAATTTGCAGGGATACGGGGAAAGTGCAGGGAAATGAGACTAACAGGATTGCTCTTTCAAAGAGCTGGCACGGGCTCGATAGGCCGAATGGCCCCCTTCTGTGCTGTATGATTCAATGATTCTATAATAAGAGGGGGAGGGAAATAAACTTCATAATTTACTTTGACTTATCTTTTATTTTCATTTCAATTAGTCATCATAAGTTTATTCTTGACATTCCAGGCAAAGCACAAAACGACTTGCGAGCAAAAGCTGCTGAAATGCCCCTTTAGCGTTGTTGGCTGCACAGAAATGGTGAGTGTCAAACTCTTAATTCAATTGAACAAATCTTGCAAGTGAAGCTAGATTCCTGGAAAGAAGAGGAGGGGCTGAATTTCAGAGCACATGAACTGAATATAAGAAGAAAGACAGAACTTGCATTTATATAGCACCTTTCACAACCTCAGGACATCCCAAATCGCTTTACAACCAATGAAGTACTTTTGTAATGTAGGAAACGCGGCAGCCAATTTGCGCACAGCAAGCTCCCACAAACAGCAATCTGATAAATGACCAGATCATCTGTTTTTTTAGCGATGCTGGTTGATGGATAAATATTGGCCAGGGCACCGGGAAGAACTCCCTTTCTCTTCTTCGAAATAGCGCCGTGGGTTCTTTTATGTCCACCTGAGAGGGCCGACGGGGACTTGGTTTAACATCTCATCCGAAAGACGGCACCTCCGACAGTGCAGAACCTGCTCAGTACTGCGCTGACGTGTGAGGCTAGATTTTATGCTCATTCTATTTTATAATTGAAAAACTCAAAAATCTTCGTCCTCACCTACTCAACCCCTCCATGGCCCTGCCCCACCTTTGTAACTTCCTCCAACTCTACATCCCAGTCTGCGTCCTCCACCCTTCTGAGTCTAGTCTACTGTCCACTCCGACATCAATGATAGTGCCTTCAGCCATCATGATCCTTAACTCTGAAATTCTCTTCCCCAATCACTTGATCCTTCCTCACGTTCAAAAACCTGTGATTGCTACTTTAATCGCCTCCCTTACTCTGTCCTAACTCCCGCTTGGTGTCGATTCCCTTCCCCCTCCACGTGACGTTGCTGATGTTACAGGTGCTACGTAAATGCAAGTCGTTGCTGTTGAATGTTGGAACCAGAAAGATGGGGTAATGGGTAGTTACTCAGATTGGCAAAAGGTGAGACGTGGTGTTCCACAAGGATCTGTGCTGGGACCACTGTTCACAATTTACATTTGGTAGGAGCAGGCTCATGTGCAGCATAAACACAGCATGGACCAGTCGGGCCAAATGGCCTGTTTTGTGCTGTACATTCTATGTAATTTGGACTCAGGAATCGGAAGTATACTTCCAAAATTTGCAGATGACACCAAATTGGGGGGTATAGTTAATACTGAGGAGGACTTAGACAAAATACATGAAGACATTAATAAACTTGCAGAATGGGCGTGTGATTGGCCTGTTTCTGTGCTGTTCTATGTAAAACCTGAAACAAAAGTACAAAATGTTGGAACTTAAAAAAAATAGATTTAGCTATGAGAAGTCTCAAAAATGCGTGATAGATTTTTTATTAGGTAAAGGTTTGGTTCAAAGGCATAGATGGAGTTAAGATACAGATCAGCCCTGATCTAATTGAATGGCGGAACAGACTTGAGGGGCTGAATGGCCTATGTGTTCCTGTGTTTCCTTTTCTCTGGGAACAAGAAAAACTTTCCCAAAACGTGAAGCTTTACGAGTCGCTGCCGATTATGTCTCTGCAGATTTCCAGGGACAAGATCCACGAACATAATCAGACCTGCACCCAGTACCACCTGGACTGCGTGCTCCAGAGCATACAGGACTTTGTGAAGGAGACCAGTGAATCGAGCAAATGTTCCAGCTTGGTGGAAATGATCGAGAGGCACAAGGAGAAGGATACAGAGTCCAACGGACGACGAAGGAGCAAGGAGTCGGAGGAAGACATCAAACAGGAGGAGCTGAAGGTGAAAGTGCAGACTTTTGAAAACATTGTCACCGTGTTAAACCGCGAAGTGGAAGACACTTCAAATACCGTGTTAGCTCAGGAGAAACGGCTCAAGGACCAGGAGGCAGTGACCGCGCAGCTAAAAAGCAAGGTAAATATTTATTAATGTGCAAGTTTATACCTTATTGGTGATTTGCCTGTATAGAATCATAGAAAGGTTACAGCACGGAAGGAGGCCATTCGGCCCATCGAGTCCGCGCCGGCTCTATGCGAGAGCAATCCAGCTAGTCCCACTCCCCCGCCCTTTCCCCGTAGCCTCGCAAATTTTTTCCTTTCAAGTACTTATCCAGTTCCCTTTTGAAGGCCATGATTGAATCTACCTCCATCACCCCCTCTGGCAGTGCGTTCCAGATCCTAACCACTCGCTGTGTAAAAAAGTTTTTCCTCATGTCACCTTTGGTTCTTTTGCCAATCATCTTAAATCTATGTCCTCTGGTTGTTGACCCTTCCACCAATGGGAACAGTATCTCTCTATCTACTCTGTGTAGACCCTTCATGATTTTGAATACCTCTATCAAATCTCCTCGCAACCGTCTCTGACCCAAGGAGAACAACCCCAGTTTCTCCAGTCTATCCACGTAACTAAAGTCCCTCATCCCTGGAATCACTGTATAATCACAGTCCTTGTATGTCAACTACTTTGAGAGGTTTCTGTGAAACGCAGTAAGGCTCTGTATAAATGCAGGTCCCTCTTCCTTTGCTGTGGGAGGGCACCTCACTCCTGTGGCTCTTCTTCACATGTAAGGCCGGATACTGAGTTGCTGGCAGGCTATTAGACTGTGAGGGGCATCCCAGCTGAGCCTGATTCTGTCCTCATCTGAAAATCCACACAAGTGCACTTTTTGGTATCGTCACCAGATAGCGATCAAGAGCGGGAACCCTGGCAGCTTCCCCTCCCCCCCCCCCCCCCCCACTCTTTCTGGTCCAGGGGCACTGAGGCAAATGTACAGTGGCGATGTCAGGAAGCACTTCTTCACATAAAGGGTAGTGGAAATTTGGAACTCTCTCCCCCAAAAAAGCTGTCAAGGCTGAGGGGGTCAATTGAAAATTTCAAGACTGAGATTGATAGATTTTTGTTAGGCAAAGGGTATTAAGGGTTATGAAACCAAGTAGATGGAGTTAAGATACAGATCAGCCATGATCTAATTGAATGGCAGAACAGGTTCGAGGGATTGAATGGCCTACTCCTGTTCCTATGTTCCTACAGCCCCTACTCTTGCCCCAGTGGATACGAGTTGACTCAGCACAGACCACATCAGAATCTGGGACCTTTGTGTTCTATGTGACTCTGTAAAACACTGGGTGGTGCATTTAACCACTGAGGGTTTTTGAAAAAAATCGATTTTTTTTTTTTTTGATTTGCCTGGGGCACCAACAATACAATACCAGCAAATAAGGACCCTGTTGTTATTTGGTTCTGATGGCACACTTCAGTTTTTACTATTTTAAAATACTTTCCAGGTGCGGCAGCATGAAAAATCACTTTGCCTCAAGGACTTAGTGATAGCTGACCTTCAGTTCCGTCTCGAAGTCCTGGAACACACCTCGTACGATGGCACTTTTGTCTGGGCAATCTCCGATCTCAGTCGCAAGATGCAGGATGCCATTGACGGAAGCGTTCCCTCAATTCTCTCCCCACGTAAGGCTTTATTACTGATTTGCAGACAGATGTAAAGGGATAAAAAAAGAAACAATGGTTTTCTGCAATGTGAGCTACTTAATCAATTTTTAAAAATTTATTATATCGAGAATATAATAAAATGGGACATGAGTGTGAGCTTTGTCCATAGGACTCTAAACAGTTACAAAAGCAATGTTAAAATGCTAGGTGCTTGTGGCCTGCCCTTCTGATCTGCAGTCTGAAACGGACAGCCCATTCCAAACTTCCCAGACCAAAGAAAGAAAGAAAGACTTACATTTATATAGCGTCTTTCATGACCTCAGGATGTCCCAAAGCGCTTTACAGCCAATGAAGTATTTTTGGAGTGTAGTCACTGTTGTAGTGTAGGAATAACAACAATTGAATTCTGAATGCCCTGAGCCGTTGTTTACTTAACAACAATCAGACCTTGTGGCCTTAAAGGGCCATAGATCCACCTTAGTAAAACAATATATGGTGCGTTAAAATAGCACAGCCCTCCTGTCCCTGTAAAGCGATGTATCGTCGGACTCACCATGAGCAATGCCACAGAAGATCTGCTATTATAGAAGTTTTACATCTATTGAACATTTGTCACAGTCTATATGTAACATTCCAAAGTGTCACGCATTGTTATAGATGTAAGACAATCTTTTTTTTTAATGGCCTTTAAAATCCAGGCTGGCATTGGATGCTTTTCTCATGCCCAGCGAGAGAAGGCTGCTCCCATTGCCTCACCGAAGGTAGTCATTTCATACTGGGTTCTTCTGACCTGGAGTCTGAAATTTACAAAGCCCTCTTAATTAAACCTCAGGAGTTTTACAGGCAGGTACAGCTGCCTGGATCTGCTGGTTTAGACCACTTCCCCACGCAGAGTACTTAAAGGGACAGGCCTGGTTAACAGCCGAACCTCACAATTGTGCTACTGACTATCCGTATGCAACTCCAGTGGGGAGTTCCGCTAAAGTATCTTTACATATCACAATCTTTTGCTTAGAACTGAGAATAGGTAACTGAAAAAATGCTGCTGTCTGTATATTAACCTGCCTTCAATATTCTTAATTTGAATGATAGGGGGTGTGTGTGAGTGAGTGAGAGAAAACGTATAATTTAATGGGAATGAAAACACTGGACTCCCTATCACCCCTAGAAATTATTTTTGTGTATAATTGAGAATCTAGCCCCAACTTCTCTCTCCACCGTGATCTTTTGTTTATCTATTTTTTTCCAATAAAGCTATTGCTCCTTTGACTTTCCTCTCATCGGCTTCCTCCTCCTTGCATTCTCACCGAAATCAAGACTCATTGCACTTGTTTCCTGCTCTGACTCGTTCCGTCCAAGCACGGACACTCCCAGTGCAGTACTGAGCGAGTGCTGCACTGTCGGAGGTGCTGTCTTTCAGATGCGACATTTAACCGAGGCCCCGTCTGTCCTCTCAGGTGGACATAAAAGATGCCACGGACACTATTTCGAAGAAGAGCAGGGGGGATTCCCCCGGTGTCCTGGGCCAACATTTATCCATCAACCAACATCACTAAAAAAACAGATTATCTGGTCATTATTTCATTGCTGTTTGTGGGACCTTGCTGTGCACAAATTGGCTGCCGCGTTTCCTACATTTCAACAGTGATTACACTTCAAAAGTATTACATTGGCTTTAGGACGCCCTGAAGTCGGCAAAGGCGCGATATAAATGAAAGTTCTTTCTTTCTTACGCCCTTCCTCTTGCAATTAACAGGCTTTGTCTTCTCTCCAACTCTTTTCAATTGTCCTGCAACCATCACTTGGGTTCTTCATGTAAAACAAAAGGTCAAAATTAAATGGTCGATCAATTTGCAGTAAGGTGAGAGCTCAATATCTACGTGACAATCTTTGCGGGTGTGGTTCCGCACAGAATATTTATCGCTCTGTTCTCTCTCTCTCTTTCAGCATTCTTCACATCTCACTATGGATATATGCTTTGCCTGAGGCTGTACCTGAATGGTGATGGATTGGGAGCAAACACTCATCTGTCACTTTTCCTGGTCATACTGAAGGGAAAATACGATTCCATTTTGGAGTGGCCATTCAGCAAGAAGGTAATTGAACTTTACAATACACTGGGGAATTAATGCAGGGAACTAAATATTGAATGAGGTGTTAAAACAGAAATGAAGTCCCCTGAGCATCAGTGGGTAAATACTCGAGGTGCTAAGCCATCTGGACCCAGGCTTTTCCTCTCCTCCTTTCCTGGAACACCGTCAACTCCCTCGCTGGGAGTGTGGTTGGTTCGCGGGTGCCGGCCACTCTCCGATATTTCGTCCAAGCAGCCGCGCAACCCTCAGCGGTGAGTGTAAGCGAGCTATCCAACTGTGGAGGAATCACGGCCAGGCCACTCACTGCCCACTGTCCACACATCCTCAACTTTTCGACATGGGCCGTTGGTTAGCAATGAAGAGCAGAAACCCCAGGTGATTCCTTATTCTGCCTGTCCTCCCTAGCCCGGGTGCAGAGGTCAATAGGAGCGCCCCCTACTGTCAAACTGGCTGATAGTGGCAGGGTCGGCATAGACGAGGGATCAAACCTAGGCCCTGGGGGCTCTTCCCCCCATTGCTTAGACCTAAAAGGGTTAAATTATGAGGACAGGTTGCATGGACTAGACTTGTATTCCCTTGAATATAGAAGATTAAGTGGTGATCTAATTAAGGTGTTTAAGATAATTGACGGATTTGATAGGGTAGATAGAGAGAATCTGGGGAGAGTCCACAACAAAATTAGAGTTAGGCCATTCAGGGGTGATGTCAGGAAGTGTTTCTTCACACAAAGGGGAGTGGAAATCTGGAACTCTCCCTCCCAAAAAGCTGTTGAGGCTGGGGGGGTCAATTGTAAATTTCAAAACTGAGATTGATAGATTTTTGTTGGGTAAGGGTTACAGAACCAAGGCGGGTAGGTGGAGTCAAGATACAGATCAGCCATGATCTAATTGAATGCAGAACAGGCTCGAAGGGTTGAATGGCCTCCTCCTGTTCCTCTGTTCCGAAAGTCACCATCTCAGAGCCTTACAGAGCAGAATTTGGGCTCAGCTGTGACATTGCTTGTGATTGATTAATCTGCTGACACTCCTTGAGGCAGAGATTTCTGTTCCTGCATCGAATACAAAAAAAAAACTGGGCGAGGAGGAGCGCAAGCCCCTCATGGAACCCGCCCTGTCTTCCCCTGTATTAGCTGTGCCGAGGCCCAGGCAGATCTGCCCTCCGCCCAACCTCCTCCCCCACCACCACCACCCCGCCATGTCTAAGCTCACTATGAGGAATGGCCACTTGGGCAAGGCACTGGCATGCAGTCGGCGCCACAGACCAGCCGGAAGTCAACGCTTTCAGGGCAGGAGTGGGAGAACGTAGAATTAGATAGAATTTACAGCACCGAAACAGGCCATTCGGCCCAACTGGCCCATGCCTGTGTTTATGCTCCACACGAGCCTCCTCCCACCCTACTTCATCCAACCCTATCAGCGTGTCCTTCTATTCCTGTCTCCCTCATGTATTCATCTAGCTTCCCCTTAAATGCTAATCGCCTCAACTACTTCTTGTGGTAGTGAGTTCCACATTCTCACCACTCGCTGGGTAAAGAAGTTTCTCCTGAGAAACAAAAATCTAGGCGTTTTTCCAAATGAGAACGGAACTCGAAGGGAGTGGGAGCGGGAGCAAAAAGTGACCATTTTGTTTTCTCTCTCCTTCTTTAACTCTAGGTAACCTTTAAACTGCTGGATCAGAGTGGGAGACACCATCAAGTGACTTCAGCCTTCAAGCCAGACATGAACTCTGCCTCCTTCCGCAAGCCTGTCCATTCTATGAATGTCGCCAGCGGCTGCCCGCAGTTCATCCCCCTCGCCCAGCTCCACGCCAACAGGAACGCCTACGCTACAAACGACATCATGTTCATAAAAGCCATCGTGGACCCTTGAGACTCTCGGGGCGGTTTTCCTTGGCGACCTCGGGGTTGAAGCAGGCCAGTTCGGATGTCGCAATTTTAAGAGTTGCATCTTAGCGCCTGGTCACGACATCAATTCCCGTCCAGCTGAAGAGTTTGCGATGATCTTTGGTGCGTGAGAAGCACAATTTGATGGTAACCTCCTACTGATCTGGCCCCGATGCATTTTTCCTTTTATATGTTGAACTCTTAACCACACTCAGATCAGGGATCTTAAATATTGTTTTTTATAATATCTGAGCCACAAGGGTAGAAATTGATTTTTTTTTATTAATATAATTGATATTATTTGTATATTTTATAGATAAATAATGATAGAGTGAGTGGAAGTAGAGTGGGAGGAGGCTCATGTGAAGCATAAACACCAACACAGACCAGTTGGGCCGAATGGCTTGTTTCTTTGCTGTAAATTCTACGTGATGCTATTCTTCAGTCCCATGGGGAGAAAGTTCAGGCTCTGCTCCACTTCGTACCGTTGCAGCCCACATCGACTGGGTGGGAAGACAGATGCCCAGTAGAGGTCGCAGTGTCTTGCAGCAGGAGGAGGGTGTTACATTGAAGGTTGCTCTGGCAGCTGAGTACAACGGGAATCGGTGGCCTGAGAGTGCACACACCAGAAGAGCCTGGGCTAGGAAGGGGTGATGATATTCAGTACCCGAACAGCACGGCTTACTGGTGACCTGGCTTTGGCGAGTTTTGTTTTAAATCGGGCTGAGCAGATGAGCAAAGAATTGCAAAAGACAAAAAAAAAAAGAGCCAAGTACCTTCTATCAGCAAAAAAAAGACAAGTTGTGAATCAGATGAGTTGTTGAGAGAAGGGCGGATATGATTGGATCATTTATTTATCGGAGTGAATATCGATACCGCTGTGTCAGCCAATGAGTTGGAGGCGGAGGCGGGACTTGTGGTTTTAATTTAGAGTCTCTGAACTCATGACCAAAACTACAGCACAGTCTCCCGATAAAAGCAGGATTATTTCTCCAGCAACATGCAGTGAGTGGAGGATAGGTACATAATACAAATTATGTGCGTAAAATCAATCCCAGTCACTTACTGCAGTGCAATGTCCAGGTGTGATTGATGGGGGAATAACCCAATCATTTCCATTCTCTCCTGGACTAGTGGTGTCACTATATGCAACCTTTATTTTTTTAATTTAACAAACTTGCTTTGATGTTATTGTTCTAATATTCTAATCTTTACACAATTGAAACACTAAAGTAACCAATTCTTTATTTAATCTCTAAGAAGTTAATTTTTATTTCATGTAAAGATCCATATAAAAGGATCATCATAGTCCCTCACTGGGCCTTAAAGACTATTATTATTGAAACCGCATAAACTGGACAGATTCAAACAAATAAATATGAAGATTAAAATCGTGATAAATCAGATGTTTTTCCTTCTGCTTTTTCTGCCAACTTTTCGCCTCCATTCCTGAAGGTGTTGACTCCTTGCTCAGATACATTGGTGCATTTTGGTAGGAAGAATGAGGAGAGGCAATATAAACTAAATGGTACATTTTTAAAGGGGGTGCAGGAACAGGGAGAGCTGGGAGGGGGGAGGTTCACATACACAAATCTTTGAAGTTGGCAGGATGATGAAATACCAAATATATGCAGTCGCTATAAGCTTAAAGGTCCTAATTATAAATGAACACTATTACTAAATGCATTCTCCCAAAAGCACTTGTAAGAATCCAATTTAATAAAAGTGGAATTTGACTTATTTGCTCACCGTAAGTTAGTGCCCCGGCTTATAGCTCTGTTTAAATGAACTGACCGGGTAAGGCAAACTCCCTTTTCTCATTCCATTCCCCTGCTGACTAGTCCTGGGTTACAGTTCCTTAAGTCCAGGGAGGGGAGGGTATGTGTGTCTCGGGGGTGGGGGTGGGAGTGGGGGATGGGATCTGTGCTCTCCAAGGAGCCCTCGGGAAGGGCTATCGCAACCAACCAAACAGCTTGGCCATTTAAAATGGTTAAGTGGGGCACCTCACACTGTAGTACCAAATGCGGAATTGTTATTATATTGACCTAGAACAACCACCTGCATTTATATAGCGCCTTTAATGTAGTAGAACTTCCCCAAGGTGCTGAGCAGGAGCGATTATCAAACCAAATTTGACACCGAGCCATATAAGGAGATATTAGGACAGGTGAGCAAAAGCTTGGTCAAAAAGGTAGGTTTTAAGGAGCATCTTAAAGGAGGAGAGAGAGGTAGCGAGGCGGAGAGGTTTAGGGAGGGAATTCCAGAGCTTAGGGCCTAGGCAGCTGAACAGTGCAGCAAACACCACCGTTAAACCACAACATCTGTGTCTTGTCCAGTTGTGTTTCAGCTTCTGTATAATACTCGGGTGTCAGCTGTGACACAGCGTGCACTCAAACAGCAATATATTTTTCACAAGTTCCAGCAGGTTCAAAGGGAAGTGTGACAATTTCCGCCTGTTTGCTGCCTGCTCACCGACTGTTGGTGAGCGATAAGCAGAAGAGCTCACTGCTTAAAGGAGATTTTAAAAAACCACCCGAAAATTGCTGCAGTACGAGAATACTTTGTTGTCACACAAAGAGTAACATAAATCTGGAATTCTTTCCCCCCAAATGGTGGTGGTTGCTGCGACAATTGGAGCTTTCAAGACTGAGATCGATAGATTTCTGTTGGGTATCAAGGGATATGGAGCAAAGGTACAGATCAGCCATGAACTAATTGAACGGAGGAGCAAGCTCGACGGGCTGAATGACCTCCTCCCATTTCTATGTTCCTAAGACACGGAAGACAGTAAACATCTGAAGGGTTTTGATAGAGTAAATAGGGAGAAACTGTTTCCACTGGCCGGAGGGTCGGTAACCAGAGGACACAGATGTAAGTTTTAATTGCCAAAAGAACCAGAGGGGGAGATGAGCAGAGATTTTTTTTTTATGCAGCAAGTTGTTATGATCTGGAATGCACTGCCTGAAAAGGGTGGTGGAAGCAGATTCAATAATAATTTTGAAAAGGGAATTGAATTCGTGCTTGAAAAGGAAAAGAATTTGCAGGGCTATGGGGAAAGAGCAGGGGGGAGTTTCGGACTGGTTGGATAGCTCTTTGAAAGAGCCGGCACAGGCAGGATGGGCCGAATGGCCGCCTTCTGTGCTGTAAGATTCTGAATTTACTGCTCCACATGGACCAGAAATTTTGCAACAGTCCACATCACGTGGCACACCAACAGGATATCATTGCTTGGGGGGGGTGGGGGGGGGAAAAACTGTTTACTGACAGTGGATGGTTTTCAGCTTACGACAGAAACCGGTTCTCGAGGGTTTAGTCCAGGCGAAGCTTTGCTCTCACGTTTTCTGACACCTGAGCCCACTAAACGGACCAGTCGGAAACTAGTCTCCTTATCGGGCATCACCGAGGGGGCCAGACCTGCACTGTGTCACCGGCTCAAACATCACTGTCCATGAAAAAAAAGCACACACATCTAAAGGCTGAGGTACAAGTTTAATTTCACTAAACACAGTGCACAGATAAAATCTACCCTCCCCACCCCAGATTGGATCAGTGTGACGTGTGGTCTAATATTGATCTAAATCAATACGAGAACCTGCAGCCATTCCAGACTGTTGTGAACTGAGCGTTATAGGCTGCCCTCGGTTACTTCATGATTTAAGAAGCGGTTGCTTCCCGTTTTCTGTCGGCAGTAAGATCAGTTTAAAAAATTTCCCGGCAATCTATTTTAAGCTTGACTTTGCAACCCCTGCAGTTCTAATCACGCCGCAGCAGCTGCAAAAACCACACACAGTGTGGAGCTACTCCCTGGAGAATGGAAGGACTTGCATTTATATAGCGCCTTTCACGGCCCCAGGACGTCGCAAAGCACTTTACAACCAATGAAGTACTTTTGAAGTGCGGTCACTGTTGTAACATAGGAAACGCAGCAGCCAATTTGCGCACAGCAAGATCCCACATACAGCAATGAGATAAATGACCAGATAATTTTTTTTTAAAAGTGATGTCGGTTGAGGGGTAAATATTGGCCAGGACACCACTGCTCTTCTCCGAAATAATGCCATGGGATCTTTTACATCCACCTGATGCTCCCTCAGCATTGCACTGGGAGTGCCAGCCTAGATTCTGTGTTCAAGTCTCTGGAGGGGGGACTTGAATCAATGACTTTCTGACTCGGAGGCAAGAGGGCTACCCGCTGAGCCATGGCCGACGGAGGTAGTCTTGCATTTTATGCCTCCCTGTGCTTTGATATAACTGCCCTGTGACGGACTGATGACGATTCACCAGCCAGTGGTTTCTTTTCCCTGACTCCAGCATGATTTGTGAAGCAAAGCACACAGCGTGGTTAATATGAATGAAATAGAAAGCTGAACTATAAACTCCAGTTGTCAGGCATTAGCTACAGGGTGGGGTCAAACCACGACAGATGCTGGCTGCTGCTCGACCTCTTTTACTCCCCAAAGGGAACCGCTGCTTTCAGAAACGCAGTAAAGGGGAACTGAAAGAGAAACTTTAGCAGGACACACGAGTTTCGTCACTGTGTCTCCAGCAAAGGATCAGCCAGGAGGTTCTTTTGTACCACGTCTGAAATTTAAAACACTGATTATTTGGTGCAAATCCATTCCCGGAGAAACAAGCCGTTAACAACGATGAAATAGTGCAAGAGAGGAGCAGCTTGCTACCCTACACGCCCCCCCCACCAAAATCGGGCCTACACCGAGCCCCCAATACAACCCCCAGCGACCTCGGCAGCACCTTCACCACCGCCCAACATCTCCCGTCTGCACATTAAGTGTTCCACCTCGCCCACCCGCTGCCTCTCTCTCCCCCCACTCTCAGTTCCCCGTTTTCCTCGGTATCCCTGCCCACAGGCCGCTGCCATTAGGGGCAATTTGAACCCTTGTCCCATCGTACCGGAGCGAGCGGTGTTCTGACTGGTCGCACCTTCAAACCTGCTCCGGAGTTCAATTGAACGAGGCTGCAATATATCATCAAGCCCCAGCTCTCTCTCACACACACTCACACACAGTGCGTCCTGAAACACAACCAGCCCGTCAAATATCCAGACCGGGCCGCTGGAGCCAACAGAATAAAATGACCAATGTTCATAACGGTCACATTGTGCGTTACACTTCGGGGAGTTTACCCCATCTCCGACTACTACTAAAGGGGCCTTATGAACTAAGAGAACTCATCCACCCTTACTATGGGTCGATCGTCCCAGTAACAGATGGCAGCAGAAAAGAAATCCCTCCAAAATAAATCAGGTTACGATCTTTAATGCACAAGGCATATTTGCAGATACAACACGCTCATACTCCAACATGGAGCGTCACGGGACCTGTGACCTGTAGTAGGAACACAATATACGGTCAGAGTTGGCGATCCGAACGTCATCTCCGACAGTTTGAGGCGCGAGTCCATCTCCAGGCAGCCAACCGTGTACCCCGGCTAATGAAAACACAGTAGCAGAGGGAGATCCCACCACGACATTAGAGGGAGACCCTTCGAGATGGGGAGACCATCATTTGCTCGATGAGAATAAAAGGCCGGCCGTCACCGCACGCTCTCGGACAACTTGTTCAAAGCCTGAGAGAGGGCCGTCACCGTGTCCAGGATTCGCTGGCGGTGCTCCTCTGCCAGACGTCCCCCGCAGCGCTGGGCGAACCTGTCGGGGTGCCAGACCGCCTGCTGCTGCCGCAGGTACCGACGGTAGGCTGCCCGGTCGCTCCGCTCCACCCCGTGGACGATGATCGCCGCCATCTCCTCCGCCGTCCCCTTGGGCTCGGGCCAGGGGATGTCCCCGTAGGCCAGCCGCGTGCCGGAGGCGGTCGGGCCGAAGACGGCGGCGCAGTTTCGCTCGTAGCGGCGCTTGCGGCTGCAGGTCAGCTCCTCTGCTTTGCGCCCGGCCTGCTCCTGGTAACGGCGGTGCTCCGCCTCCAGCCGCTCCTGGAACTCCCGCTGCTCCTTCTCCTTGCGCTGGCGCTCTTCCTCCTGCTGCCTGGGGGCTTCTCTCCGCTGGCCGCCGCCTCCCGCCCAGGCCCGCTTGCGAGCGTACTCCTTGGCCAGGCGGTCGGCCCACTCGTCGTAAGTCTGCGGCTCAGGGTCGGGTACGCAGAAATCCTCTAAATAAAACAAAAGCAAAAAGGTAAATCGGCCAAATCCATAATGTGTAGCCCTCACTCTGGGAAGGATATACTGGCTCGGAGGGGCGTGAAATTCAGCGAGGGAGTAAGATCTGCTGGCAGAGTCCACAGGGTCAGCGCTGGGAAGGGTGAGTGGGATGGGAAGGAGATTGGCAGGTGCGCTGGGCGTGAAATTCAGCGAGGGAGTAAGATGGGGCAGTTGGGGTTGCTGCTCGTAAGGAGGCAGCGACAAGTGCCTCGATGGGCCCTTCGGAGGAGGGGCAGTGCAGATTCACCAGAAGAGCTAAAAGAGTTAAATTATGAGGGCAGGTTGCATAGACTCGCGTATAGAAGATTAAGGGGTGATATGATAGAGGTGTTTAAGATGATTAAAGGATTTGATAGGGTAGATAGAGAGAAACTATTTCCTCTGGTGGGGGAGGAGTCCAGAACCTTAAAATTACAGCTCGGCCGTTCAGGGGTGATGTCAGGAAGTGTTTCTTCACACAAAGGGTAGTGGAAATCTGGAACTCTCTGCTCCAAAAAGCTGTCGAGACTGGGGCTCAGTTGAAAATTTCAAAAGCGAGATCGATAGATTTTTGTTAGGCAAAGGTATTAAGGGTTATGGAACCAAGGCGGGTAAATGGAGTTAAGATACAGATCATCCATGATCTAATTGAATGGCAGAACAGGTTCGAGGGGCTGAATGGCCTCCTCCTGTTCCTACGTTCCATCATCAGGCCCTACAGACCTCCGATGAATCTACCCGCCTTGGGTCCGTAACCCTTAATACCCTTTGCCTAACAAAAATTTATCAATCTCAGTTTTGAAATTTTCAATTGACGCCCCCCACCCCAGTCTCTACAGCTTCTCTTGCTGAGACTCTCACCACAATATCTTATCCATTATTGCACAGTACTGACTTCCCAGCACCATTTCCTCATCAAGCACCAGTCAGTTGTCCAACTGGTGAATCCGGCTGCAGTTAACAAGACCCACAAAAATAAAGTGCCTTTCCACCGCTGCCAAAACAAGGTAATGCGGGGCGGGCTTTGTATTTGCTGGTGGAGCTGAACAGTGTGCGTTTGACTTCTGTCACGATTCAAAAAGAAAGAAAGACTTGCATTTATACAGCTCCTTACATAACCTCGGGAGGTCCCAAAGCTCTTTACAGCCAATTAAGTGCTTTGTGTAGTGTTAGTCACTGTTGCAATGCAGGAATCGCAGCAGCCATTTTGCGCACAGCAAGATCCCACAAACAGTAATGTGATAATGACCAGATAATCTGTTTTTTTTTTAAAGTGATGTTGGTTGAGGGATAAGTATTGGCCCAGGACACGGGGAAGATCTCCCCTGCTCTTCTTTGAAATAGTGGCCATGGGATCTTTTTACGTCCACCTAAGAGGGCAGATGGGGCCTCGGTTTAACGTATCATCTGAAGGATGGCCCCTCCGACCTCAGTACTGCAACGGGAGTGTCAGCCTAGATTTTGAGCTCAGGTCGCTGAAGTGGGACTTGAACCCACGACCTTTTGACCCAGAGGAGAGGGTGCTGCCCACTGAGCCACGGCTGGCACCATTTTCTAACTTTCAGAATATCTAACTATGCATTCATGGGGGGGGGGGGGGTGAGTGGGGGCGAATACCCTGGCGTAATAAGTTTAAAATGCCATGACTGAGCTAAATGTAGTTCCCAAAGGGATAAATTCACAGGAGAGCAGGGACGGAAGATGTAGGGAGAGCCTGTAGAGATGGCCTTATCTGTGATTGACGTGATGGGAGCAGAGAGGACACGTGAGATGGCAAGGTCGAGGGGGTGGCTGTGAATATGGGTTGGGGAGTTGATATGGAGGGAGGGATTAAGGGAGGATAGGAGGGCAGTGAACTCAGAGGAGAGAGAGCACGATGAGTTGAGATGGAGGTTGAAGTCACCGAGGATGAGAAGTCACTCGGTTCAGAGGCTGAGGGAGGAAAGCAATGGATATCTCGGTGAGAAACTTGGCGTGGTATTTGGGCGGGCGGTAGAGAACGAGAATTTTAAAGGAGAGGTGAAAGGGGTGGAACAAAGTGAGATGCTCAAAGGAGGAGAAGGTGCCAGAGCAGTAGGGCGACAGACCAAGGTGTGATTTGGTGATAAGGGCCAAACCACCACCGCGATGGTCTGGGCGGGGCAAGTGGTGGAAGGTATAGCCAGGCAGGGAGGCTTCATGAAGGGGGAAGGTGTCATCACCCGTCAGCCAGGTTTCCATCAAGGCCACGATCCACAATAAGCTCATGATTGGCAAGGGCCTTGTTCACAAGTGAACGGACATTCTGGAGGTAGATGCGGAGACGGTGATGGCTGATCTGCTGGCAGAGTCCACAGGGTCAGCGCTGGGAGGGGTGAGTGGGATGGGAAGGAGATTGGCAGGTGCGCTGGGCGTGAAATTCAGCGAGGGAGTAAGATGGGGCAGTTGGGGGTTGCTGCTCGTAAGGAGGCAGCGACGAGTGCCTCGATGGGCCCTTCGGAGGAGGCCAGGAGAGGCACGGAGGGAAGCTGTAGGCTCATCTAAGAGGAAGTCAAGCCTGGGACGGCGGCAGGAGAGTAGGAAGGCCGGGGAGCGCTGAAGGGTTGGGGTAGGGATTTGGAGGGGCAGAGTGCCCGAGGGGAGAAATGAAAGGAGGCATGACGACAGGAGAGAAGGGGCTGGCGGGGGGGAGGGGTGGGGGGGGGGGAAGAGAAAAGAAAAAAAAAGGCGGAGGAAAAGCAGAAATAGAAGCGATGGGCTCGGGTCCAGAGCAGCAGCCAAAACGCACATGCGAATGGACACAGGGAAACTCATGTTACATAGGCGTGATTACATAGCAAAATTGTGATAGATATATCCTGGCAATAAACAGGGGATAGAGAGGAGACAGTAGCAGGGAGTCCAAAGTTAAAGTCAGGGGTCCCGTGGTGGGATAAAGTTGACGCAGATAGGTTGGAATCAGCTTGGAGCATCGACGAGCTGATATCCAGGTTCGGAGTCAGTTGTGGAGGGCGAGTGAGTCCAGAAGCTATCTGAAGGGTAGAGTATTGGAGGACGGGCTGCTGGAGGTACTTCCACGGGAATGAAGAGCCAGCAGGTGTGCAGAATCGATCGAGGGGCAGGAAAACGGTGGCGAAGTTGGAGGTCGCTATAAAGATCCAGGAGTGGCGGAGAAATGGACTACAGCCCAGGAGAGTGAATTTCTGACCGGGCACCCACACTGTAGCAAAATAAAGCTGAAAAATCAGTAGGCCCAGTAGGACGCTCATAACCTCAGCAGGTAACAGCAGCGGTGGGGGATGGGCTGTAGGCGGGACAAAGTTACCGTAAAACTTAAACAACTGAATAGCAGATCAGAGTCACAGCAGCTGAATCTTGCAGCGTAGTCCAGTAGAGTAGCGTACTCTTGACGGCAGAGAAGTCCAGGAAACTGGAAGCCAAATTTGAGTAAAGATCCAGTGCTGACTGGCGAAATCAAAGAGCAGGCCTGGTCGGGGGGATGGGCAGTGGGCCCAGGTAACTTTAAACTTGCAGTTTGAACTTGGAGTTCAGGCTAAAATGCGCCCACTATTACAGCCAGGGGAACTTAAACCGTGGAAGAGAGGAGATTGGGGGAAATCATAGAAAGGTTACAGCACAGAAGGAAGCCATTCGGCCCATCGAGTCCATGCCAGCTCTATGCAAGAGCAATCCAGCTAGTCCCACTCCCCCGCCCTATCCCCGTAGCCTTCCAAATCTTTACCTTTCAAGTACTTATCCAGTTCCCTTTCGAAGGCCATCATTGAATCTGCCTCCACCACCCCCTTGGGCAGTGCATTCCAGATCCTAACCACTCGCTGTGTAAAAAAGTTTTTCCTCATGTCACCTTTGGTTCTTTTGCCAATCACCTTAAATCTATGTCCTCTGGTTCTTGACCCTTCCGCCATTGGGAACAGTTTCTCTCTATCTACTCTGTCTAGACCCTCTGTGATTTTGAATACCTCTATCAAATCTCCTCGCAACTGTCTCTGTTCCAAGGAGAACAACCCCAGCTTCTCCAGTCTATCCCCGTAACTGAAGTCCCTCATCCCTGGAATCACCCTAGTAAATCTCTTCTGCACCCTCTCTAAGGCCTTCACATCTTTCCTAAAGTGTGGTGCCCAGCACTGCACACAATACAATACTCCAGTTGTGGCCAAACCAGTGTTTTATAAGGGTTTATCATGACTTCCATACTTTTGTACTCTATGCCTCTATTTATAAAGCCCAGGATCCCATATGCTTTTTTAACCTCTTTCTTAACCTGCCTGCTACCTTTAATGATTTGTACATATACTCCCAGATCTCTCTGTTCCTGTACCCTTTTAGAGTTGTGCCCTCTAGTTTATATTGCCTCTCCTTGTTCTTCCTACCAAAACGTATCAGTTCGCATTTTTCTGCTTTAAATTTCATTTGCCACATGTCCGCCCATGCCACCAGCCTGTCTATATCCTCTTGAAGTCTATCATAGAATCATAGAAAGGTTACAGCACGGAAGGAATAATTCGGCCCATCAAGTCCGCGCCGGCTCTATGCAAGAGCAATCCAGCTAGTCCCACTCCCCCGCCCTATCCCTGTAGCCCTGCAAATTTTTTCCTTTCAAGTACTTATTCAGTTCCCTTTTGAAGGCCATGATTGAATCTGTCTCCACCACCCCCTCGGGCAGTGCGTTCCAGATCCTATCCACTCGCTGTTTAAAAAAGTTTTTCCTCATGTCACCTTTGGTCCTTTTGCAAATCACCTTAAATCTATGTCCTCTGGTCCTTGACCCTTCTGCCAATGGGAACAGTTTCTCTCTATCTACTCTGTCTAGACCCTTCACAAAGGGAGAAAAGGCGAACATAAGAAATAGGAGCAGGAGTAGGCCAATCGGCCCTTCGAGCCTGCTCCGCAATTTAATAAGATCATGGCTGATCTGATCGAGTTGCACAGCAAAGGAGCTCCCTACGGAGCAGCCAGCCCAGGGGTCATTGAAGGAAGACATTTAGACCACTTGTGGGAGGAACGGATATCTTTCTACCCGGGAGGGTATCCATGGCAGCCGTAAATTTGGACCATCCTCACGTTCATAAAATAAATACGTCTTTAGCTTATGTGATCGATGGACATTGTGGTTGACTGGCTAAATCCTGCCACAGAACTTTGACTGCTACAAACTTGTACTTAAGCCCGATATTGTTGCTAGTCTGCTGCACACTGTATGATGTCAACCTTCTTTACGATTTAATTTTTCCTTATTTGTACGAGCCTGTGACACTGAGTAGGGTCTGTGGGAAGGTAGGCTGTTTTGTAAGGATTGGTGCATCATACCAAGTAAGCCACAGTGTAGTGTTTTGCTGAAACTGTGTAGCTTAGAGTGTCCCTTTAAAACCAGATGATGTCATCAATGTGCATCCCTGGGTCACTGAGAGGTCAATTGTCCTCAGCCAGACCTTTGGGTTAATTAGGGATCAGATTGGCTTTCTTTTATGTACCTTTTTGTCTTAAAAAGGTAGTTCCTGAAGTCTCTGGAATACGTTGCCGGCTGGTGTGGTGGGTGCTGACTGCCTGCATTGTCTTCAAGAAGGAGCTGGACTGGTTCTTGAATGGGGCAGAGATCACATCATATAGAAGGTAAGGGGTTTTAACAGATAAGACTTGGTCCATGTGATCTCCTGGACTGGTGTCGGTCGCGTGAGGTGGGTCGGAGAGGAATTTCTTTTCCTTATTGGGCCTGGGTTTTTTCTCTCCTTTTTTTGTCTCTCCCAGGTGATTACAATGGTGCGGGCGGTAGAGCGGTGGGAAGTGACTAGTCAGGACGGTCCAGCCATCATGAGTGTGGGACAGGCTTGATGCACCAATTGGTCTTTTCCTGCCCGTCATTTTCGTTTGCTCGTGAATCAGTCAGTCAGCAGGTACTTTCTGTTGATCGGTAAGTCTCTCTGTACGCTGGAAATGACTGGCTTGCTTTCTTTATATTTAAAACTTTTTAAGTATTGACACAAGTTCCCCTCGGCTACAGCTGACACCTGAAGTATTGCAAAACTTATAGATCACTCTCCTCCTACACGTGTTGCAGATGCTGCACCGTACGAAAGCAAGGAAGTTATGTTAAACCTTTATAAATCACTGGTTGAGGCCTCAGCTGGAGTATTGAGTCCAATTCTGGGCACCACATTTTGGGAAGGATGTCAAGGCCTTGGAGAGGCTGCAGAAGTGATTTACTAGAATGGTTCAAGGGATTTTTTTTTTTTTTAATTCATTCTCAGGATGTGGACATCGCTGGCAAGGCCAACATTAATTGCCCATCCCTAATTGCGAAGGTGGTGGTGATTCGCCTTATTGAACTGCTGCAGTCCGTGTGGTGAAGGTTCTCCCACAGTGCTGTTAGGTAGGGAGTTCCAGGATTTTGACCCAGCGACGATGAAGGAACGACGATGTATTTCCAAGTCAGGATGGTGTGTGACTTGGAGGGGAACGTGCAGGTGGTGGTGTTCCTATGCACCCGCTGCCCTTGTCCTTCTAGGTGGTAGCGGGCACAGGTTTGGGAGGTGCTGTCGAAGAAGCCTTGGCGAGTTGCTACAGTGCATCTTGTAGATGGTACACCCTGCAGCCATGTTGCGCCAGTGGTGGAGGGAGTGAATGTTTAAGGCGGTGTGTGGGGTGCCAATTAAGCAGATGCGGGGTTTCAGTTATGTGGAGAGACTGGAGAAACTAGGCTTGTTCTCCTTAGAACAGAGAAGGTAAAGGGGAGATTTGATAGAGGTGTTCAAAATCATGAAGGATTTTGATAAAGTAAATAGCAAAGTATCATAGAGGGTACAGCACAGAAGAAGGCCATTTGGCTAATCGTGCCTGTGCTGGCTCTTTGAAAGGGCTATCCAATTAGTCCCACTCCTCTGCTCCTTCCCCATAGCACTGTAAAAGTTTTCCCTTCAAGTATTTACTCAATTTCCTTTTGAAAGTTACTAATGAGTCTGTTTCCACCGCCCTTTCAGGCAGTACATGCCAGATCATCATAACTTGCAGCGTAAAAAAATGTTTCCTCATGTCGCCTCTGATTCTTTTGCCAATTCCTAAGGAGAAGCTTTCCAGTGGTAGAAGGATCAGCAACCAGAGGACACAGAGTTAATGTAATTGGCAAAAGAACCAGATGGGGGAGATGAGGAGAATCTTTTTACGCAGCGAGTTGTTATGATCTGGAATGCGCTGCCTGAAATGGCGGTGGAAGAAGATTCAATAGTAACTTTCAAAAGGGAACTGGATAAATACTTGAAGGGGAAAAACTGGGGAGTGGGACTAATTGGCTAGATTGTTCAAAGAGCCAGCACAATTGGGCCAAATGGCCTCCTCCTGTGCTCTATGATTCTATGAATTCAAAAATTAACATCAAAAGATTCAGTGAATCACAAATTCACACAAGCTTATGTTAACAATACGCATATTAGAATTTCGAACCTCAAACCTTCCAACAAACACCACTTAAGAAAATGAAGAGTCCAAGTTTGTCTCATTAATAGGGCAAGTGATTCATTATCGATCAGCAGCTGCCACTTTCATTGCCTCTGGGACATTTTTGTGCATAAATGGGAGTTTCTGCGAAGCAAATCACGCCATGTGCGTGCAAAGTGTAGAAAAAAAAACAAGGTTTGCTTCAATCATTAATTCAAAACAAACACACCTGAGCTGCAGGGTCGGGTGTACGTTCAGTCGATGTTAAAGGAAGAAGAGTGACGACAGGTGCCGAGCAGAGCTGGGATTTAGAAAGAATTTTGTGCTCAGAAACAGTGATCTAGAAGTGCTGAGCTGCTTTTTCGCTTGGTACAACGTTCCCGGGAAACAATCGGAAAGGGCGACAGATTTCTTTTTCGTCCCACGGACACATTTAAAATGTGACGCACGACACACGCAAAACGATGAATGTATTAGTTGGTGTTGCTCATCGTAAGTCAGATGACACGCTCGCTGTTTTATGGCAGGGGTGTTATAACATGCGACATGTATGTTGTTAAAGTGGGATCGTGTTTAAGCTGGCTTATCTCTTTAAGTTTAGTTACTGTAAGTTAACAAGAGTATAACTGCTCAGGCAATGAGGTGCGACATAGTTGAATAGCCTGTCAGCACTCACTTGGTGAGGCTTGAGGGCAGCCAACACCTGTGGAGCTCCATCCCGGAACGGTATCAGCACCTACAGGAGAGGAAAGGAGAAAACTGGGGGAGGGGAGGAGGGAGGGGGGGAGGGGGGGAGGGAGGGGAGGGGGGAGGGGAGGGGAGGGAGGGGAGGGGGGGGGAGGGGGAGGGGGAGGGGGAGGGGAGGGGGGAGGGGAGGGGGGAGGGGGGGAGTGGGAGGGGAGGGGGGGAGGGGAGGGGGGAGAGTGGAGAGGGGGGAGGGAAGGGGAAGGGAGGGAAGGGAAGGGGAAGGGAGGGGGAAGGGGAGTGGGGAGGGGGAAGGGGAGTGGGGAGGGGGAAGGGGAGTGGGGAGGGGGAGGGGGAGGGGGAGGGAGAAAGGTATTTTTATGCTGTTGTATTGCTCCAGATCCCAGAGCACGCACACAGCCCAATATAAAGCACCACCCTGGGCCATTCTTACATCCTTTCCATTCTTCTCACCTTCATATCGTCCACACTTTTGGTAGAATTCATCCTCGCACTCCCCAAAGAGCTTGTGATACCACTCTCTGTCAGCGTGCTCCTTCCTCGGGTCATTCTTCTCCTCAGTTGGTGCTCCTGGACACTGCAGTTATGTTTAAAAAAACAAAAATTGTACTGGAACGGTTTGTGCTTTTGTTTTGTATACAAGGCACATTTTCCTCATTACTGTAAATATTTTCACATACGTGGACGGAAATTTTGTGTTCATTTTCCAGTGGAGGGGTCGAGGGAGGTGGTTGTGAGGTAGAGTTGGGTGTCGTCAGCATACATGTGGAATCTGATGTTGCGTTTTCAGATGATGTTGCCAAGAGGCAGCATGTCGATGAGAAATAGGAGGGGGCCAAGGATCGATCTTTGAGGGACTCTGGAGGTAACTGTGCGGGGAGTGGGAAGAGAAGCCATTGCAGGTGGTTCTCTGGCTACGGCTGGATAGATAAGAAGGGAACCAGGCGAGTGCAGTCCCACCCAGCTGGACGACAGAGGAGAGTCGTTGGAGGAGGATGGTGTGGTCAACTGTGTCAAACCATGAAGGAAGAAGAGTTTCCCCGGTGGTTGAATCAATCAATGTGTCATATGGACCAGGAGGTCAGGAGTTCCATCCCCAGTCTGTGCTGAGCTAGCTCATTTCATCCCAGGCCGCAGCGAGTACATCACAACCCGCCTTGGTACCAGCTCCTCCCAAGAAAAATTAAGCTCGCCCGAAATCCGGATACCGGTTAAAATGTTATTGTTGTGAGGTCACTAACATTGAAAAGGAGTATCAGGCCAGACGGGGTCACTTAAGAAAGCGAGGTTACCTGATGTTCCGTCAGTGACCTGAGAATGTCTCTTGGAGTGACTCCATCCTCGTTCAGCACATCCATCGCAGCCGGGCAATGCTTTTCCAGAGGAACCACGAGATCCTCATAGACTGGAAAGGATGAGATTGCATACGGTTAGACAAGAGAGCTCATCCCTCTCTTATGGGTGTCAGCAGTGGGTAGCGCTCTCGCCTCTGTGTCAGGAGGTGGTGGGTTCAAGTCCTGCTCCAGAGACTTGACTACCTAATCTATGCTGACACTCCCAGTGCAGTACTGAGGGGAGCGCTGCACTGTCGGAGGTGTCGACTTTCAGATGAGACATTAAACCGAGGCTCCGTCTGCCCTCTCAGGTAAAACATCCCACAGCCACTATTGCGAAAAAGAGCAGGGGAGTTCTCCCCCGGTGTCCTGAGCTAATATTTACCCCTCAACCAACATCACTAACTGGTCATTATCACATTGCTCTTTGTGGGATCTTGCTGTGCGCAAATTGGCTACCGTGTTTCCTACAATAGCGACTACACTTCAAAAGTACTTCATCGGCTGTAAAGCGCTTTGGGACGTCCTGGGGTCGTGAAAGCCGCTGTATAAATCCACGTTCTTTCTTTCTTTTTATTTTCTCACCCCCAAACCCTCCATGTCTTGCGTCTGTTAGTACTCCAGAATCAATCCCAGAGGCCTGCTGTCACTTTCTGCCATGACGTCTGCTGATAGCTTCTAATTTATAAGCAAGGAGTGGAAGAATCGCACAGCTTCCCCTATGACTAACAGGCAAGCGTGTGTTTCAAAGATGGACCACAGCATAGGCTGGAAAAGCCTTGAATTAATGGATAAATGCACTGTCTGGTGTGGCACTGAGCCAGGATGACCCCCTCCTCCATTCCAATCCTTAGTCTGTGCCGAGCTAACTGGTCTCAACAAGTGCAGTGGGGGAGGACGGCAACGGCTCCTGTTCCTGACCGCTAACCAATGACCTCTGCCGGGAAACAAAGACCAGATGTTCCAGGCACAGATTCAGGTTTGTTTTTTGGCTAGTGTGGGAAATAGAAAAATGTCACACAGTGGCTGCTCTTCTAAGGTTTATGGCACATTACTGGTACAGAGCGAAGCTTGAATCTGTAGCTAGCCATGATGTACCTGACCTGTTTGATGGGACAGTGTAATGGGAGCTTTACTCTGTATCTAATCCGTGCTGTACCTGCCCTGGGAGTGTTTGATGGGACAGTGTAGAGGGAGCTTTACTCTGTATCTAACCCGTGCTGTACCTGCCCTGGGAGTGTTTGATGGGACAGTGTAGAGGGAGCTTTACTCTGTATCTAACCTGTGCTGTGCCTGCCCTGAGAGAGCTTTACTCTGTATCTAACCCTGCACCTGCCCTGGGAGTGTTTGATGGGACAGTGTAGAGGGAGCTTTACTCTGTATCTAACCCTGTACCTGCCCTGGGAATGTTTGATGGGACAGTGTAGAGGGAGCTTTACTCTGTATCTAACCCTGTACCTGCCCTGGGAGTGTTTGATGGGACAGTGTAGAGGGAGCTTTACTCTGTATCTAACCCTGTACCTGCCCTGGGAGTGTTTGATGGGACAGTGTAGAGGGAGCTTTACTCTGTATCTAACCCTGTACCTGCCCTGGGAGTGTTTGATGGGTCAGTGTAAAGGAAGCTTTAGTCTGTATCTAGCCCGTGCTGTACCTGATCTGGGAGTGCCTTATGCTGACAGTGGGTGGTTGAAATGGGAAATGTTCCAATCCCCAGCACCAGCATTCCTCATTTTGATAAGCACAATGTTCAGGTCCAAAAGAAACTGGTCCTTCCCGCCAGCTCGGAGCTCCCTCCCCAGGTCCCCGCCCCTTCAATCCCAGACGTCACATCACCTCTCTTTCCTTTCTTCACCGCCTCCCTGGCTGCCAGGTGCAGTGGAGTATTTCCCTTCTGGTCCTGGATGAAAGGGTCGGCTCCGTGTTTCAACAGCAGTCGGGCAGCGGCGTCGTCTCTCCGCGAGCAGGCCACGTGAAGCGGGGTGCGGCCCCTCCGCCCGGCGAACGTCACCCTCAGCTCGCGATGCTTGCGGAGGTACGACTTCAACTTCAGCACGCTTCCGTCCTCCACATAGTGCAGCAACTTCTGCTGCTTCCGGGAAACCATGGCAACGGTGAAAAGCCTGATTTATATTAAAAGAAAAATGGTAAATATAGACTTGTTCAGGAATAACCAAGATCACAAGGTCCAGAACAACCAGTGAATTATTTCAAGAGTTTCAGAAACCTGGGAGTGAGAGCACAGGAGGAGGCCGTTCAGCCCATCGTGCCTGTGCCGGCTCTTTGAAAGAGCTGTCCAATTAGTCCCCACTCCCCTGCTCTTTCCCCGTAGACATGTAACTTTTTTTCCATTCAAGTATTTATCCAATTCCCTTTTGAAAGTTATTATTGAATCTGCTTCCACCGCCCTTTCAGGCAGCGCATTCCAGATCAGAACAACTCGCTGCGTAAAAAAATGTTTCCTCATGTCGCCTCTGGTTCTTTTGCCGATCGCCTTAAATCTGTGTCCTCTGGTTACCGACTCTTCTGCCACTGGAAACAGTTTCTCCTTATTTACTCTATCAAAACCGCTCATGATCTTGAACACCTCTATCAAATCTCCCCTTAACCTTCTCTGTTCTAAGGAGAATAACCCCAGTCTGTAACTGTTTATGACACAGAAATGGACCATTCAGCCCAACCGGTCAATATTCTTATCTTCCACATGAGCAGCCGTCCTAATTCCATGTGCCTGCCCTGTTCCCATATGTTTACTCCTCTTTCCTTCAACCTCCTATCTAACCTGTTCTTAAATGAGTGATTGTTGCTTCATTCACTATCGAACAGCACTGCACAGCCTCACAAGTCTTTGTGTAAAGATAAAGTTTCTCCTGCTCTCCGTCCTAAATCTCTTCCAATTAATCTTATACCTGTGTCCCCTCAATCACTGGAACCAGACTGTTTCCATCTACACTCTCCCATCCCTTCATAATTTTAAACACCTCTGTCAAATCACCCCTCAGTCTCCTCTATTCTATTAAAAACAGCCCCAATTTTTCCAGGTCTTTTGCCATTTTTTTTTGTATTTCCTCACACCAGGCGGCATCCCAGTGAATCCACGCTGTACCCTCTCTATTGCCTCAGCATCCTTCCTGCAGTGCGGAGCCCAAAACCACACAAATGGCCGTTACTCACCATTTTCTTCGATTCTAACGCCATTTGCAATTTGCTTGCACTCTTGGTCACACCAAGCTGCCCCTCGTCACTCTGACCGTGCATGAGATAAGCAGTGGGATGAGGCGTGTTTATTTTCTGGGAGCATGTTTACTGACCTTTGATAAACAGTGGATGATTATTACCCATTTAGATAATGTTTTCTGACTCTAATGACATTTCCGATTCAGAAAAAAAAAGTCTTGTCAAGGCTCAATTACTTTTCTTGCATTAAGTTCTCCGTAGTTCACTGTACATTCATTAGTGTCAGAAAATAATGCATTAAATGTGCATCCACAACAACACTGGAGCAACAACACATGACATGCTGCTGAAGTCTTGATCTCAGTCGTCTGCAGGGTGGGTGGAGTGGGGAAGAACAGCACTGAGTGCAACCCACAGACCTACTCCATTGTTCTCACCCCCCCCCACACCTGGCTCTGTACTTGCTTATACACAACAACTACTTGCATTTATGTAGCACCATTAACATAGTAAAAAAAAAATCCCAAGGTGCTGCACAGGAGCCTTATCAAATAACATTTGACACCGAGCACGTAAGGTTTTATCAGGACAGGCTTGGTCAAAGAGGTAGGTTTTGAGAAGCATCTTAAAAGGAGGAGAGAGAGAGGCGGAGAGATTTAGGGAGGGAATTCCAGAGCTTAGGGCCGAGGCAGCAGAAAGCACGGCCGTGATTAAAAATCGGGGATGGGCAAAAGGCCAGAATTGGAGAAGAGCAGAGATCTCGGAGGGTTGTAGGGCTGGAGGAGATTACAGGGACTGGTAGGGAGCAAGGCTATGGAGGGATTTGAACACAAGGTTGAGAATTTTAAAATCGAGGCCTTGCCAGACCAGGAGCCAATGTAGGTCAACGAGCACAGGGGTGACGGGTGACGGGGGGCGGGGGGGGGGGGGGGGGGAAACAGGACGTGGTGCGAGTTAGGATATGGGCATCAGAGCTTTGGATGAACTCACTTCTTCCAGTTCTGATGAAAGGTTATCGACCTGAAATGTGAACTCTGTTTCTCTCTCTCTCCCCATGGATGCTGCCTGGCCTGCTGTGTGTTTCCTACATTTTCTGTTTTTATTCCAGTTACCTTCCAGATAGGGGAAGGGGGGAGGGAATAAATAAATAAATAAATAAGATGAACTGTTACCCGGGACAGATCTCACAAACTGCCCACCCAGCCACCTTCCAAACAAGACATATAGGGGCCTAATAACGACAGGATGCACACGTACTGGTAAACCATAGTTTACAGAACAGGAGGAATCCACACAGCCCGTTGTGTACGTGACTGCACTTTGCTAGAAAAACTAATCCCACTGCCCTGCTCTCTCCTCGTAGCTCTGTATCGTCCCCTGCTTTGAATACTTATCCAACTTTCCCTTAAAAGATGCAATGTTCTCTCTCTTCCAAACACTCCCTGTGGCAAACCGTCCAGTGCTCCGGTAACCCTCTGTGTAAAGAAATTTCTCCGAACTTCATTCCTTGCTCTTTCGTTGATATTTTTTAAAGTGACGACCCCCTTCATCACTGACTCCCCAACCAGAGGACAGTCTTTTCCTATTCACTCTGTGAAGGCCATTTAAAAAGAAAGATGTGTTTACAATAATCAGTCTTCCCGCAACTTTCCAAAACAAACTTTTCAGGCCAATAATGTCCATTTAATGAAGAAAAAGAAACTACTGATCCCACCATAAGGACCAAGCAGTCTAGATTTGGAGCAGGAAGTAGATCTGGGGACAAGAGAAGGGGCTGGATTCCAAAAATCTTATCGAACTTAAAACTTTCCACTTTGCCTGTTCATCTTGCAGGCGTGAAGTCATCAGTTTATAGGAACAGGAGGAGGCCATTCAGCCCCTCGTGCCTGCTCCGCCATTTCATAAGATCATATGTAAGTAATCTTACAACACCAGGTTATAGTCCAACTGTTTTATTTGAAAAATCACAAGCTTTCGGAGGCTTTCTCCTTCGTCACACTCACCTGACGAAGGAGAAAGCCTCCGAAAGCTTGTGATTTTCAAATAAAACAGTTGGACTATAACCTGGTGTTGTAAGATTCCTTACATTTGTCAACCCCAGTCCATCACCGGCATCTCCACATCATGATAAGATCATGGCTGATCTGTGATCTAACTCCATATACCCGCCTTTGGCCCATATCCCTTAAAGTTTCAATTGATTTTCATCAGCAGCAAAAATTAAACACTTAAAAACTGAGACTTTAAGTCAGGAATGACCCCACCCAAGTCCCCACTGTGCAGCTCTTTGGACTGGGGGGAAGGGCAGGGGGGGCACCCCTAAAACAACAATAACAACATTACTCACCAACACAACCAGTAAATGTGACAACTAATATCACCAGAAATTAATATGAATAGACAGCAATTATCATAACAAGGTAAAGTCGCTCTGGGGGGTGTTTGTTGATACCTGTGGCCTCCGCGAGGGGAAGTATTTCACAGCCGGAACCGGTCCTCCTTTCAATACGGTCTGAGTGAAACACGCTCCGCAACGATTGTTCCCACCGTGGAGTGAGAGAGACTCTGACAGGAGACAGAAGCGCCAGGACGCTCAAACCCCAGATCAGGATTTAATAACTAAATCGCAACAAACGTTTGCATTGAAAAAAATAAATAATATACACATAACTAAATATCGCAAATATATCAAATAATATATTAAAACATGGTCTTGTTTGGGGTTTTTTTTTGTTTGATGACCCCAGTGTCTCCTTATTATGTAAAAAAAAAAGGCAAAACTCGATCTCTTTCCCCAGAAGACTTTGGGTTATCGCAATAACCATAAAAATGAAGTCAGGAAATTTGTTTTTTTTTCGTCTCGAAGGCAAGAAGTGAGAAAGCCCGAGGCCTTGTTGCTGGTTGCCAGGGGGCTGGTTTCCAAGGCGGCGCGGTCGTCACTTCCCGCCGGCAGCGGAAGTTGGGCCTGAGCGGAGTTGGGGGGCGAGCGCGCGGACCGGGAGTGAGGACAATCCGGGGAATCGCGGACCCTCTGGCTGGTTGTTAGATTCTCTCACACACACGCACACAAAAAAAATTAAAAACAGCGACTCTCCTGACTGGTAAATCTTTTACAAATCTTATGTATTTCTTTCTATTTATGTCACCAAACCCTCCAATGGAAAATGCTAGCGATTTAAATCGGAGAGCTGCGTTAGCCAAAGCAGGTAGAAAAAAAAAATAGACTTTTTTTTAAAAAAACAAAGAAATGAAGCGATTAATTTTTAGTTCTGTCTCTCTCGGTGTGTCGGTCGGCGAAGCCTGTCTGAACTAGGCCACGTTGCTAAGGGGAAGGGAGGGGGCGACAACCTAGACTGACCACCGAGGAAGGTATGTCCCGCCTCCTCCCCCGCTCCTGGCCAATAGCAAGTGGGATTCAAGGGGGCGGGTCGACGCTGATTGGATTACCGCGCTGTCGGTCAAGTGCACCACGTTTCCGGTAGTCAAGATAGGTCGACCCGTACCCGAGGCTGGTAGATTTTTTTTTACCATATATTCTATTTTTAATTTACCAACGCTTTTGTGTTTCTAACGGTCGGGTTTTAAAATAGGCGGTAATCTTAAATTATCGTTGTGTGTTATGTCGAAAATACGGTTTAATCGGGCCGAAATATTCAAGCGTCGAGCGAACCGGCGGGTTGGTGGTGGTGAGGGAGGAGGCAAGTCTCCAACGGCGCATGACGGAAGTTGTAGTTCGGTCGGCCCGAGGTGTGGGCCGTGGCGGGAAGGGTGACGGGCAGCGCTGGACTACAAATCCCAGCGTGCACTGCGCTCACCTGCCCCCGAGCGCAGGCGCAGTGGGCGGAGTACCGCATTCTTCTCTTTCTGCCCCCCCCCCCCCCCCGCCTCCTGCCATTCCAAGGAGAGCACAGCCACATTTTGTGGCACTTGAGGTATTGCCGAATAGTTAGCCGGCCCTTTTGGTGGCCAAATCACCAAGTTCTCGCCTATAAATTGAAAGATTTATATGTGGGATATAGCGCCTGACCATCTCCCGCTGCTTTCCCGACCGATACATTAGGACCTGAGTGTTGTTTTGCTCTCATTTGTGAGGTATTGCTCTTAACTTCTGTATCCATTTCATCATTATCTGTTTCCGATTTGTTAATTTTTTGGGGGTGGGGGAGTGTTGTAGGTCTTTGAGGTGAAACTCTTATGGAGGGGTTTGATAGCAGCAGCCAGAAAATTCAGTAATTATAAGGGTTCGTGGTATTACAAGGTGAGTTTTTAATTTCATAGCAATATAAATGTAGAAGCATTTTAATTAAAATGTTTAATTAATATAAATGCAGCCTTGTACGTAATTAGAGGTTTCTCTTGAATGAAAAATACTTCACTCAGATAAATAATTTCTATGAACCATAAGGGTTTTCTCTCTGCTGGTTGTTTAGTTTATTTGTGTGTGGACTGACTGCTCATGTTCAGATCTGCAATCCTGTGATGTTTTTTGTTGCTTTAATCTCAAAATAACGTTTTACTGTTGGAAGTAGAGGCCTTTTAGTTATTGCTGTATTTTTAGATGCACGACATGATCTCATAATGTTAAGTGTTTTCAGTATTTTTAGTCTGTAAATAACTTATTGAGGCAGTTTCTGTAGTTCATAAAAATGTGACTTAAAAATCTATCCTCTTGGGGTTGGGGGTGAGATCTCTTTCAGGGTCATAGTGGCTCCAAGATGATACACATTTGCGATGGCAAATTCAGAACTATGTCAACCATCTGTGGCAGTCTTGGTAATCCAATACGTGAACTAGGCAGGTCTGCAGTACTTTGGGCAGTGTTTGATTGACCATCCAGCCTGGCTCACTAATGTAATGCGAAGGTTACATTAGACCTTTCACAGGGCCTGGAATTCTTCCCACTGGGTGGGCTTTGGTGTACTCTGCATGCCAGCACCTTAACAGGTCCGACAGCGGAAAGCTTACCAGCCCTCTGTATTGGTAAACTGTGTGGGTTTAACTGTTTAACCTCTAACAGTGCACTCGCATTCATTGTGAGCCTGTGCCTGCCCTAATCTCTGAACTTGGTTTGGTGAGTTGTATTACTACAAGGAGAGATTGTGCAAACAGAAACTGTACAGGTGCTGATTTCTCGGTAGCTTGCTTTGGCAACTTTCAAATGTGACTTTCACAAGTCAAACACCTGGCTGACTAAAAGTTTTTAGAATGTTATGTAGCTTTCAAGATTTTATTATTGTGGAAACAATATCTTATAAGTAAGATCCATGAAATTTCACATGTCAGTTTTTTAAACAGTAACAACACCAAATTTTAGTTTAAAACTAACCATAAAGGAAGATAGGGAAACTTTGATAGAATCAGAAAATGGTTACAGCACAGAAAAAGGCCATTCGGCCCATCGAGCCCATGCCAGCTCTTTTGTAAGAGTAATCCAGTTAGTCTCATTCCGCTGCTCTTTCCCTGTAGCCCTGCAAATTTTTTTCCCTTCAAGTATTTATCCAATTCCTTTTTGAAAGCCACGATTGAAGCTGCTTCCACTACCCTTTGAGGAGATCATAACTATTCTCTGCGTTAAAAAGTTTTTCCTCATGTCGCCTTTAGTTCTTTTGCCAATCATCTTAAACCTGTGTCGTCTTGTTTTTGACCCTTCTGCCCATGGGAACAGTTTGTCTCTATCTACTCTGTCTAGACCCTTGTGATTTTGAACAACTGTATCAAATCTCCTCTTAACCTTCTGTACTCTGAGGAGAACAACCCCAGCTTCTCCAGCCTATCCACGTAACTGAAGTCCTTCATCCCTGGAACCATTCGAGTAAATCTTTTCTGCACCCTCTCTAAGGCCTTCACATCCTTCCTAAAGTGCGGTGCCCAGAATTGGACACAATGTTCCAGCTGTGGCCGAACCAGTGTTTTATAAAGGTTCAACATACCTTCCTTGCTTTTGTACTCTGTCTCTATAAAAACTACTTTTTCGACTTGTCCTGCCACCTTGAAATTTGTGCACATATACCCCCACCCCCCCCCAGTCTCCTTGTTCCTGCACCCCCTTTAGAATTGTACCATTTAGTTTATATTGCCTCTCCTCATTCTTCCTACCAAAATGTATCACTTCGCACTTCTCTGCATTAAATTTCATCCGCCATGTGTCCGCCCGTTTCACCAGCCTGCCTATGCCCTCTTGCAATCTATTACTATCCTCCTCACTGTTTACTACACTTCCAAGTTTTGTGTCATCTGCAAATTTCGAAATTGTGCGTTGTACACCCAAGTCCAAGTCATTAATATATATCAAAAAAAGCAGTGGTCCTAGTACCAACCCCTGGGGGACACCACTGTACACCTTCCTCTAGTCCAAAAAACAACCGTTCATCACTACTGTTTCCTGTCACTTAGCCAATTCCGTATCCATGCTGCCACTGCCCCTTTTATTCCATTGGCTTCAATTTTGCTGACAATCCTTGTTTTCATATCCTTCCATGGCCTCCCCCTCCCTATCTCTGTAACTTCCTACAACCCTCTGAGATCTCTGCACTCCTCTAATTCATGCCTCTTGCACAACCCCGATTGTGATCGCTCCACCATTGGTGGCTGTTGCCTTCAGCTACCTGGGCCTTAAGCTCTGGAATTCCCTCCCTAAACCTCTCTGCCTCTGCCTCTCCCCCTTTAAGACAGACACTCCTTAAAACCTACCTCTTTGACCAAGTTTTTGGTCACTTGTCCTGGCTCGGTGTCAAATTTTTGTTTGGAAGTAGCTCCTGTGAAGCGCCTTGGGATGTTTTACTACTTGAAGACGCTATATAAATGCAAGTTGTTGGGTGGGAGGCTCCTGTTCTTAGGGGTAGGATTATCCCAGCTCCCATACAGTGAGTGGGTAGGTCCTGTTATTGGGGGCATGTTATGTCCACTGGGTGTTCACGTGGTCTCCTGAAGTTTAGCTTCAGCTCTTCGAACTTCCCAGCCTGGAGGACTGCTAAATGCCGCTTATCATTGGTACAAGCACCTTTCATTGGTCTAAATCCACCAATTGGATATTTTAAAGAGCGGAGGCTGCAAGCTTTTCATTGCAGGCAAAGTAGGAACGGCAGACCGGCTAACAGGATCTCATGGGTCGGCATCAATCCGCATGCCTTTCATTGGATACTCCGGGTACAAATAGAAAAATGCTTATTGTGTGAAACATTCCCCTGCCCATTGCCTTTCACTGAAATCCCGGTGACAGCACTGTGATGTACTGGAACTCCTGGAGGGAGCCTGGAATAACTGAGTAAAGAATTGTATGGTACATTTGGGAGGGAAAAGGGAGGCGAACTTGGCAGAGGGAAGCAGTTTTTACTGAAACAAAAGTATTTTGGAAAATATATATTACCTGTCCCTATACCTTCAGGTATTGAAGGGTTGAAGGCAATTAAATTCTTCCCCCATGTGTAGCTGACATGACAGCAGCTGCAGACAGGCTGACTGTGCACTAGGATCTTTTCATGTTTGATTAAACCCTCCCCTATTTAAAGATCCATTTAAGCTGATCTCTGCTTTTTGCACAGTGGTCCTGTTTGATCAAATGCCGCAAACCTAGCTGGGAAGCTTGTCCCAGTGCTACTGAGCAATCAATGTGTACTTGTTCACCTTTCTCTCCTCTTCCTATCTGTGTTTTTGTTCAGTGAAATTCTACATTCAATGTTGTCACTAGGCATGTTTCGTGCAATGGCACCAATCAGAAGTATCAAACGTAAGCCAATACATGTTAACGTGTGATGCTCTTAATTTGTCACCTCAAACTGCTTGCATTGACTCACTGGTAACGCACTCGCCTCTGAGTCAGAAGGTCATGGGTTCAAGCCCCACTTGAGCGGCAAATCGAGACTGACACTTCAGGACAGTACTGAGGGAGTGCTGCACTATTGGCAGTGCCGTCCTTTGGGTGAGATATTAAACAGAGACACCATCTGCCCTCAAGTAGATGTAAAAGATCCCTTGACCCTATTGGAAGAAGAGCAGGGGAGTTCTCCTGGTGTCCTGGCCAATATTTATCCCTCAACCATCACTAAAACAGATCTGGACATTTGTTTAAGTGCTGTTTTGTGAGTTCTTGCTGTGCACAAATTGGCTGCTGCGTTTCCTACTTTACAACAGTGACTACGCTTCAAAAAGTACTTAATTGGCTGTAAAACGCTTTGGGACTTTGTTAAGCTATGAAAGGTGTGGTATAAATGCAAGTTGTTTGTTTCTTTTGACAAACCTGTAACCTACACAACCTTGTCCTAGTGTTTGTTTTGCAGCTCAGATAGTGCTTCCTTCAGTCGCAGCCCAAGTTTGTGACTACTGCTGAGTGTTTATCACAGTTCATGTGGAGACAGCATGAACATTTCACACACCTTACCAATTGCTGAAACCCTTGTTGCGACATTGATAAATTGTCTCTGCTGTTTCGTTCAAACTGTATTCAGGTGACAAGTTTTGAGAGTTGGGAAGTACAGTATTCCTTGCTCTACTAGCAGTCCTATTTTTTTGCAATGAAGTGATTGAAAAGGAAAAATTTGCAGGTCTATGTGGAAAGAGCAGGGGAGAGGGACTAATTGGATAGTTCTTTCAAAGAGCAGGCACGATGGGTCGAATGGCCGCCTTCTGTGCTGTATGATTCTAAGTTGATCCTTATATCTTGCTGCTACAGGGGTCTCGGTCCTGGTGGCCTCTGCTGCTGCTGCTACAATTGCGACATGTCAACCAGTGGTTTCCTGCGAGGTGGAGTTGCAGTTTTGATTGAAGGAGCAGAGTGAGGCAGAGTCCATGAGCCAGATTTTGTCCCTTCCAGTATGTCAGTGAATAAAGAATGGTGATCAATGTCGTCACTAGGATTTCAAAGAAGTGTAGTAGTGAGAGCGTGAGATTTATGTGCTGTGCCCATTTTGATTGTGCAAAACACACAACACAGCAGTGATGGTTCTGTCCATACTTTGGGGCTATGTCTGCAGAACATTTTGAGCTATATAATGCAAGGGTTAAATACTGGTGGTTATGGGTCCTTCGCTGTTGGTGGATATAGTAAGGACAATTTAAGGTGATGAATTAAGGGTAACAAAAAAAATGCATTACCCAACATTAAATATATTGGCAGAAGTGTAGTTCCTGCTGTAATATGTTGTTGATATTAATGTGCTAAATAAGTCTAGTGATGCTACTGACCATGAAGATACAGTTGGATAAATTACACGGGAGAATATTACTTTGAAGCTGAACGCATGCCACTGTTGGGACGGGGGAGGGGTGGGAGAGGGAAGCTTTATTTGAGAGCTCAGATTTAGAACCAGGTTGACAGCTGCAGTTGTCAACAAGACTTTGGTTTTGCGATGGGTGAGTGCGCTGCTTGTTATACTGAGCAGTACAGATGAAGAGGTTCCTGGATTCGATCTTCAGTCAGTGCTGGGTTAGCTAGTCTCACCTGGGGCAGCAGTAGGAGACTCGAGAGTTGGACTCGGCATCCTGAGGCGAGGGATGAGGAAAAACTCAGCCAGCTTCTAACTGCTGGAAAGGGCTGTTGTGTGGATTCCATGATGAAAAAGCATACCGTTACTTGCTATCTGGACCCTTGTATGAAATGGCCATTTGGCCAAAATAACAGCTGGCAAATTTAATCCAATTTTCTACTTCACTGCAGAAAGTCGTGTGCCAGCGATGCAGAAGGTCCCAGCTGGCACATTCCGCATGCTAGAATAGAGAGCTGGGCTCGCTCGAGGCACTACTTTCAGCCCAAGTTGTGCGGTGTCGTTATCATTTATAATGGAAAGACTGTAAATATCACTTAACAGGTGGAATTCAGTGCTTGCCAGCTCTTTTTGGGGGTGAGGCACTGATTGTTACAGGTCCGTTGCCCGGCGGTGAGAGCAATTTTGAGGTGACGAATGAAGAGCATTGCAGTGGAAGTGCAGCACGTCCCAGAGCGTTGTGATCAGCCCGGTGACATCACTGCCCTGACTGCAATGTGACATCACTGTGATTACATAGAATTACATCGAATTTGGTCAACGTTGGTGTTTATGCTGCACACGAGCCTCCTTCATCTCACCCTATCAGCATATCCTTCTATTCCTTTCTCCCTCATGTGTTTATCTAGCTTCCCCTTAAATGCATCTATTCTATTCGCCTCAACTGCTCCATGTGGTAGCAAGTTCCATGCTCTAACCACTCTCTGGGTAAAGAAGTTTCTCCTGAACTCCCTGTTGGATTTATTAGTGATTATCTTTATGGCCCCTAGTTCTGGTCTCCCCCGCAAGTGGAAACATCAAATCCATGTCGACCCCATCAAAACCTTTCATAATTTTAAAGACCTATCAGGTTACCTCTCAATCTTCTCTCTTCTGGAGAAAAGAGCCCCAGCCTGTTCAGTCTTTTCTGATAGATGTAACCTCTCAGTTCTGGTATCATCCTAATAAATCTTTTTTGCACCTTCTCCAGTGCCTCTATATCCTTTTTATAATATGGAGACCAGAACTGGTCACCGATCAGCTGGTGACATCAGCCAGCTGCACCCACTGTGTTATCGCTGTGATCAGCTGGTGACATTGCTGCCCTGTCTGCACTGTGACATTGCTGTGATGAGCTAGTGACATCACTGCCCTGCCTGCACTACACTTGATACTTGCGACCAGGAAACCGCCACCCTCTACTGTTAAGGCTTCAGTAAACCATGCCCAGGCACAAGACGATGGATAATTCTGTTCTGCACGGAGCCCAATTTCAGCCCATGGCCTCTTCTGAAAGATATAGTAGGTTATTTAACATGGAAATCACCAGTTTCAAATATACATGTGGAGCAGATTTATATCTTGCACATATGTGAAAACTGGATTTAAGGTAACGTGGTTAGGGGTACTTCTTGACCTCGCTGCTCATACCAAAGATCTGTTGCTTTGCCTGTGCCACTGTCTTGCAGTTATACTGCACAAACTAGCCTGAGACGAGTTGATGCACTGCAATATGATCTTGAATGCACTGTCTGAAAGGGTGGTGGAAGCAGATTCAGTAATAATTTTCAAAGGGGAATTGGATAATTACTTGAAGGCGGAGAATTTGCAGGGCTATGGGAAAAGAGCAGGGCGAGTGGGACTAATTGGATAGCTCTTTCAAAGGGCCGGCACAGGCACGATGGGCCGAATGGCCTCCTTCTGTGCTCTATAACTCTATGATTTGAAATGTTTTATGAGATGTGTGTACACTTTTACCACTGTCTCTGACCCACTTTATGCTGCAGTTTGGTACAGCAGTGACTATTTGATTGGAGCCTGGTACCAGAAGTGGGGTATAGCTGCTTTGGTACGTGGTATTGGAAGAAAGTGCTAAGTGGTCTTCTTGAGAGGCTGAAATTAACGCCAGACTGTTCAGGTTTAGGGGCATTGTCTGTCCCTTAATGCCTTGCACACAACATCATGTGGTGACTTGTGTGTCGAACCTAAAACAACTTTCGTGTCCTTCTCTCCTGTTTCCTCTTCTGAAAGCTCTGACCCGTGCCTGGGTATGGCAGTAAGCTGCAGTCTAGACGTAATTCAAAGCTGCTTAATTTAAGTTAATCTGATGTTTCAGTTTTAGTTTAGTACTAAATTTCCCACTTTGAATTAAGCAAGGCAAATAACACAAGTGTTTTTTTTTGAAGTGCAAAAGATAACTTTGAATTATCCAGGGCGAACTGTATTCAACCGTAGAGTGTCTCGCATCCAAGCCCCTTCCTTTCCTTACGCAAAGTCCACATAGATGCATTTCCAGCAGGAGTCAAGATGGGGAACAGAGACTGTGGCTTTCTCCTGCCCCATCTCCAAGACAAACCCAAGACCAACTGTAGCACCCCAATCTCTGTCCTGGCTAAGATCAACTAACTCCGCACAATCTGGAACTCCAAGCTGCTGGTTGGAGGCCCCAGCACCCCGGGCGCAGACATTTCATGCAGGATCCTTCCCACACCACTCTGTTGCTGCACAACATCTGCCAATACAGCCCTCTGCTGTTGGTGGAAGAGGGGAATCAATTACTGGGGGGAAAAAAAATAAGTTGCTGGAATTTCTATGAATTGTAAGTACCACACTTGTGGATTAACACCAGTGAGTTAACCAGACCAGAAGTGTCCTAGATTGAGTGCTCAGTCCATGCTGGGCCTTGGAGTGGGGGGAGTTGCTATAGTTGGTCTTAATGCCCCTAATCGGGGGTGGGGGCAGGTGAAGAGAAGTGAGGGGATTATCTGATTCTGATCGCTGTTCAGGCACTCCTGCTGAAAAGTAAGTATGGAAGTCAGGTGGTGCCATCATCGGACATTGTTTGCGATGGTCCTTGTGATCAAATAGGCTGGGAGTGGAGAAACGTGAAGGAGAGAGTCCCTATGAATTTAGAACATGGAAACCTTGCTTTCCACCTGAGTTTTAAGCGTTCTATCTGTTCTTTTTTTTTTCCCCTGATTGAGAGGTACGTGGAGCTGAAAGTTTGCTGAAGCCCACAAGTGATGTGGCGATGGGCAGCAAAAGGTCTCTGAGCTGTTTGTTGATTACCCTCTTCCAGTTATAGAATGGTACAGCACAGGAGGAGGCCATTCAGCCTATCGTGCCTGTGCAAGCTCTTTGAAAGAGCCACCCAATTAGTCTTTCCCCCATTGCCCTGCAGATGTTTCCTTTTCAAGTATTTATCCGATTTCCCTTTTGAAAGTTACTATTGAATCTGCTTCCACCACCCTTTTAGGCAGCGCATTCCAGATCATAACAACTCGCTGCCTAAAAAAAAAAATTCTCATCTCCCCTTTGGATTTTTTTGATAATTATCTTAAATCTGTGTCCTTTAGCTACTGACAGATACTAAACAGTTCTCTCCTGTTCGAGTTTGCCTGCTGCCTTAGTGCATCAATTGCAAGGGTTAGCTTTGTTTCAGACTGCGGGGCAGCAGGGGGGCTATAATCGGCTCCATATTTCGAGAGAGAGCGTGTGTGTGTGTGTGTGTGTGTGTGTGTGTGTGTCTTTTGAGCGTACGGAGCGAAAACTGACTTCTCCATCTTACCCCACAGCAGGCATGGTTCCTGTCAGCTGATCAGAGGGATATTGGTGCGGACAGTTGGGCAGTAAGTTTGAGAGCATTTCACTTGTTGCCCATCCTCCCTGCTGAAAGAGGATGTGTGGTGGTGAGTTCAGTCATTATGATTAGGGTGGAGTGATTATCACGGGAACAAATCAGGGTTTCCAATCACACAGTCCCTTGCTCTTAATTGCTCAAAATTGCAAGTTTCTACGTATTCTGATTCTACAGTCCGTGCTTGCTGTGCCAGTGATTTTTCTCCATGATCTTTCTTTCGTGTCCGGAAGAGTTGAAATCAAATATTGCAGCAATAAGAAACAATGGGCAGGGGCAGCCGTTATTTTTTTTCAGTATTTAGTGAATTTGTTTAAAAGGAGCAGTGTTTCTGTGGCAGGGTGTTGGGGTGGGAGTGCCATTTTTTTCTAAATGGAACTTGGCTGAGTAGATCCACCGCTGGGAACTGGGAATCTGTCCCATCTCAAATGGCTTGGCTGTGTTGCTCCCTGCTCCAGTATCCTGCCAATACGTCACCTGCCCTGGTGTACGCATGAACGGCCGCTGGAGTGAGGCATTGGGGTGAGTCGCACTGGTGGAGGCTCCATACCCCAGTAAGGAGTCAATATCCCTTCATGGGGGTGGAGGGACTGATTATGGTCATTGGCAATGTGTTGCGACTGGGTTCATTCCTGTCTTTCTCTCTTTCCTCGCCCCCTCCCCCACCCTCCCACCACCACTTTTCTAGTCAGAGAATGGCTCATGAAGGACATAGTGTAGGAATACCATTTTTTAATGTGATTTTTTGTTTTCTGCTTCAACAACGACTTGCGTTTATATAACGCCTTTTATGTCGTAAAACATCCCTAGCTGCTTCACAGGAGTGTTAATCAAACAAAATTTGACACCGAGCCACATAAGGAGATATTAGAACAGATGACCAAATGCTTGGTCAAAGAGGTAGGTTTTAAGGGCCGTCTTAAAGGAGTAGAGAGGCGGAGAGGTTTCGGGAGGTAATTCCAGAGCTTGGGGCCCAGGCAGCTGAAGGCACGGCTGCCAATGGCAGAGTGATTAAAATTGGGGATGCGCAAGAGGCCAGAATTGGAGGAGTGCAGCGATCTCGGCGAGTCGTAGGGCTGGAGGAGGCTGAAGAAATAGGGAGGGGGCGAGGCCATGGAGGGATTAGAAAACGAGGGTGAGAATTTTAAACCGTATAACCTCAGGGTTGTCAGCAGCGCTTGACAAAGTGAGCTTCTCTAAAGGTATTAAAATAAATTGGTCTTAAAGATCTATTTTTAAAATAAAACTGGCTACTTTTCTAAAAGCCAATTCCTCATCACCATGAAGTAGCTAGACCGGGGAGAGTTCTTTTTTAGGTTTATGTCCAGCCAGCGGGAAAGATGTCAGGCACTGCCCCACAAATTGATAGTTAACCCCGGAGGTGACTGTTTGTTTAGAATGCAGTGCCCATTGGCGCAGATGCTGCCACCACAGTCCTTGGTGCCAGTCGTATAAACGTTGAGTCAGTTGATGGTTCGGGATACGGTAACAGAATCTTCTTGCAAGCTCCAACCTTGGGCACCATTACGAGGGTGTCAGCGAATTGGCGTGATGGGTGTGAAATTATTATACCGGGGTCAGTTGAAGTGTGAATTAACCCAGTCGTCAAACTTAAGTTGTATCCGAAGAGCGCGTTTTAAGCTGTGTTAGCATTAGGGCAGTTGTGGGTTTCTCACTGGTGATGGAAGCAGTCTGAGATGAAGAAGTAAGAGTATCATACGTTGAAGTGTGTTGGATTAAGTGTCGTCTATTGTAGGCCAAGTAGCTGCAGTGATAGAGCACTGCACTCGTTGACTGTGTTTATTTGAAGATGTCACTGTGACATTTCTTGTTGATTACTGCACCTTCTTGTTCTTAAACTGCGCAGTAGGATGAGGGAGGTGGTTTAATAACTATTTAGTCCTTGAAATCATGGAATTTGAGTTTTAAAAAACTAGATCTTTAATCTGTCAGCAAAAAAATGGAGACTTCTATTTTAAGCCACGTCGGCAAATGGTGGCTAGGCACCAAACTAATTGGCAAGCCTATAATTTCCTAGTTTATCTCTCTTAACCTTCTTAAATAGTGGAGTGACTTTGGCAGTTTTCCAATCTAAGTGGACAATTCCTGAATTGAGTGTGTTTTAGAAGATCACGACTAACACGTCAACAATTTTCTCATCTACTTCTTTTAATACCCTGGGGTGGAAACTATCAGGTCCTGGAGATCTGTCTATCTTTAATAACATTAATTTCTCCATCACCATTTTTTTTTACTAATATTGAATCTAGTTAGTTCCTCCCCTTGATTTATTTTTAGTTTTCCTTGTACCTCTGGTATTTTGTCCTCATCCTCTACTGTGATGATGTAGCTGTTTCCTGATGTCCAGTTACAATATTATCTGCATCATTAAGGGGCTCATGTTACTCTTAGCCACCCACTTTCTCTTAGTATATTTGTAAAAATGTTTAGTGTTGTCCTTGATATCTCGCGCAAGCTTTTTCTCGTATTTCATTTTTGCAGTTCTTACCACGTTCTTTGTATCTCTTTGCTGTTCTTTATATCTCTCCCAGGCCGTGAGATCGTACTGTTCTTCACCTTCGTATGAGCCCTTTTAGTTTTATACTATCTCTCACTTCCCTTGGTGACCAAAGTTGTTTAATTACACAAGTAGAGCTCTTGCTCTTTAGGCGTATGTACAGATCTTGTATTCTACCAAATACTTTTTTGAACACATCCCACTGTTCATCCGCAGTTTTATCCGTTAATAATTCTGCCCAGTCTGTTGTGGTCAATTTCTGCCTCATCCTTCCAAAGTCAGCCTTACCTAAATTTAAAACCTTGGTTCGTGACTCACCTTTCTCCCTCTCAAACCTGACATTGAATCCGATCATATTATGATCACTGTTAGCTAAGTGTTCCCTCGCTGTTAGATTATTGACTAACTCACGCTCATTGCTCATTATTAAATCTAAGATGGCCTGTCCTCTTGTTGGTTCAAGAACATTTTGTTCCAGAAAACTGTCCCGGATGCATTCAAGAAATTCTTTGCCTTTGGGACCCGAGCTGTTCTGCTTCTCCCAATCTGTGAAAAATAGAAGTCTCCCATTATAACTACTCTGTTTTTGCAACTAGCTTCTCTGATCTCTGCGTTTATGTATCCCACTACTTTATCACTGCTATCTGGAGGTCTATAAACATTTCCCACCAGAGTCTGGCATCCTTTTCTATTCCTTAGTTCTACCCATAGTGTTTCTACTGCCTGCTCACCCTTAATGATATCCCCTCCTTCTGCCGGTCTTCCTGGCATCCCGTTCCAGCTGTTGATCACCCTCTGTGTAAAGAAGTACTTCCTGATATCTCCTAAACATCGCAGCCTTGAACCTGGGCCCTCTTACCCTTGTATCAGAAAGCAATGTTGCAGTTTTACATCACCCCATTAAGTACTTTCTGCCCCTTCGGAGGTGTCTATTTTTGAAGTTAAAGGGCAATAGAGACGTGCACAGGAATGTCTGCTTCTGGCCAGCATTTCTGAAGGAGCAAACAACATGATTGAGACACAAGAGATAGCCTTTTATATCATAACATTTATTGGGCAATTCAGATTACTGCCCCCATTCAAAATTCCATTTGCCCGATAACTCGTGGACTTAGTTCTGTGCAGTTGGATGTCGTGCTCCGCATGCCTTGCAAATTCCTGTTGCTGTTTTAACATGCGCATTCAAAAGTTCACACTCGGTAAGTGGCTTACCTTGATGCAGAGCGGATTGTGATAGAATCCAGTAATTTTGTACTGGGAGGCCCAAGGACTAGTTTATGGCTTCACTCTGCAAACCAGGTTAGTGGTGCTTTTGTTTTGTCCCATGCAGGTGAATCACAGAGATAATTTGTGTAACAAAGAGAGTGAGAGAGAGACTGATGTAAGCTCCTCTGGTTTCATATTCTGAGCCTAGCCTAGTGTTTTGTGCACGTGTAGTTGTCTTGCCCTAGCGGGTTGAGGAAATGGCTGGGAAGCGGTGTAGAGTCACTTTACAATATGGCTCCTTCAAACACTGAAAGTCCCAAAGGGGAAAGGTTAAAAGCCTGCCGCTGATAGCTGTGGTAACTGTGCTACCGGGTTTGATATCAGTACCAGTGATACTCTGCTCAGTGCTGAGTTAACTCATCTCAGCTGGGAAGGCAGTAGTGGCTGTGTAATAGACACCCAGTGCTCCTGGGATGGGGAGGTGCAAGCTCAGCCAGTTCTCACTCCTAGCTACTCAGTGACCCTCCTGAGAGGATGAGGGCAGGATTGGGCTTGGCTGTGACACCCTTCATGGAAGAGTATAACCGATTAAATGTCTAGGCTGACCCGCAAAGAATGACCAATCGAGGTACAGGAGGACGCCTGGCGACCATCACGAGAAGCACCTTCAGGAGAGGTGAGAAAAATGAAGGAGGGGAGCATAGGAACAGCAGGAGGCCATTCAACTCCTCGAGCCTGTTCCACCATTCTATTAGATCATGGCTGATGTATCTCAGCTCCATCTACCCGACTTGGTTCCATAACCCTCAATACCCTTTGCCTAACAAAAATCTATCAATCCCAGCCTCAACAGCTTTTTGAGGGGGAGAGTTCCAGATTTCCACTACCCTTTGTGTGAAGAAACGCTTCCTGACATCACCCCTGAATGACCCAGCTCTAATTTTAAGGTAATGCTCCCTTGCTCTGGACTCTCCCACCAGAGGCAATAGTTTTTCTCTATCTACCCTGTCAAGTTCTTTAATCATAAATACTTCAATTAGACCGCCCCTTAATCTTCTATATTCAAGGAAGTACAAGCCTAAAAAGGGTGTTTGGTGGGTGGGGGTGCACAGGTAAGGCCAAGGAGCACAGTGCTGAGGACGAGTGGAATCTCCAGGCTCAAATGTTTTAAGTTCAGGAGCAGGCATGGGTGTAGGGGAGCTACGAGGAGACTTTGGCTTTCATGGTTACTCACGCTTTCTCCTTCTGTCACTGCTTTCAGAGGATACAAAAATGAGCAGCTCGGAGGAAGTGTCGTGGATCTCCTGGTTCTGCGGACTGCGTGGCAACGAGTTCTTCTGTGAGGTGAGTTTGAGAAGGAGGCCGGCGTTGCTGCTGGGCCCCATTTGGTTCAGGCTGGTGCAGTAACTGGCTGCTCAAGGGGAGGGAGCGCTGGTCTTTTTACACACTTTCCCCACGGGCCTGAGCTCATCAGAGCGGTCCAGTTTTTTGTTGGGGTGGCCACTTCAGTCGACAGCACGATGCATTTGGATTGGAAAGTCAGTGGGAATTTGTAAATATTCGAAGTATAACACAACCTTACAATACCGTACCAGCTGTCATCGTGTGGTTCTAATGACGCAGTTGGGCAAAGGCACCATGTGGTGTGGTACTGAGCCCAAGAAGGTTCTCTGGTTCTTCCAGTCAGCCGCAAATGACCTGATTTATTACGTTCAGTTTCACAACTTGGAGTACTGTGCACAGTTCTGGTCTCCATATTATAAAAAGGATATAGAGGCACCAGAGAAGATGCAAAAAAGATTCACAAGGATGATACTAGAACTGAGAAGATATACTTAATCAGGAAAGGCTGAAAAGGCAGGGGCTCTTATCTCTAGAAAAGAGAAGGCTGAGGGGTGACCTGATAAGAGGTTTTTAAGATAATGAAAGGGTTTGATGGAGTAGATGTAGAGAAAATGTTTCCATTTGTGGGGGAGTCCAAAAGTACAGGTCTTAAATTTAAGATAGTCACTAATAAATCCAATAGGGAATTCAGGAGAAACTTCTTTACCCAAAGAGTAATAAGGAACTCGCTACCGCAAGGAGTAGTTGAGACGAATAGCATAGATGCGTTTAAGGGGAAGCTAGATAAGCACGAGGGAGAAAGGAATAGACGGGTATGCTGATAGGGTTAGATGAAGAGGGTTGGGAGGAGGCGCGTGTGGAGCATAAACCTCGGCACAGACCAGTTGGGCCGAATGGCCTGTTTCCATGCTGTAGACTCGATGTAACTTTCCATGGTGGGATTTGAACTCGCAACTTCTGTTGTGTAATGTCACTTGCCCATGATGCCGATGTTAGCCATTTTCTATGATTGTCTCTTCAATCATTTTAACCAGTTAAGCATCTCGCAAGTCTGCGCCCTATACAACCTCTGGTTTGCTAGTCCTGTATCCTAACCACGACACTACTGTACCCACTAAATTCTGAAGACTTCCTGGGAAACTTTTCAGAAACTGAGAACTTTTAGAGCTTTTCTAATGAATCCTCGCCCTAATGAAACAAACCCTTTGCAGAAGTACTGTTTTGGGAATTATATATGCATTGCATTGTATTCCCTTTGAGCTGATAGCACCTTCCGCCCTGTCCCCATGTCCATCTATTCCCTTCTATCTTGTGTATGCTTGACTGCTGCCAAGCGACTCCTGAAAAGTTCATGTGCATAAACATTGAACTGCACTCCAACTTGAGTTGAGTGCCTCTGGGAGAAAGAAAAGCTTTTGGTACTTGTTGCAGAGACCTCTTTCCCCATCTCTCTCTCCCTTTTGCGACTGGCGACAAATGACCACACAGCTGCTCCACTGTTGCTCTGAAACCGGCAGCAGAAAGGAACGTAGGGCTGAAAGGGTTAAATTATTGAGGACAGGTTGCGTCGACTAGGCTTGTATTCCTTCGAGTATAGAAGGTTAAGGGGTGATCTAATTAAGGTGTTTAAGATGATTAAAGGATCTGATAGGGTAGATAGAAACTATTTCCTCTGATGGGGAGAGTCCAGAACAAGGGATGGGGGCATAGTTTAAAATTAGAGTCAGGCTGTTGGGGGGTGATGTCAGGAAGCGCTTCGTCACACAAAGGGGAGTGGAAATCGGGAACTCTCTTCCCCAAAAACCTGTTGAAGCTGGGAGTCAGTTTAAAATTTCATAACTGAGGTTGACAGATTTTTATTAGGCAAAGGGTATTAATTACGAGCTTTACGCTGATCAGGCATTGTGAATCTCGTGGTACTGACTTACCACCAGGATGTGGCTGGTTTGGGGCTGAGTCAGTTTGCACTTGTTTGCCTAATGCAGGTCGTAGATGACTGTCTACTTCCCCCCCCAGTGAACCCATGCTTTGTTTCAGTTTATTCTTGTGTTTCACCAATATATTGGTTGATATTGTTTGGTGGGGTTGTTTATTTAGAGGGTGTGGTGTTGTACTTTTTGTTGCTGTGGGTGGCTATTTACCTCTCTGGTTCTCTAATGTAGGTTGATGAAGATTATATTCAGGACAAGTTCAATCTGACCGGACTGAATGAACAGGTGCCTCATTATCGTCAAGCATTGGATATGATCCTTGACCTTGAGCCTGGTACGTTGCAAAGCTGCCCGTAATATTGTCTTTGTGTTGGGCCTGTGGTGGTTGGAATACTGCCCGTGGTCATTTGCCGCCTGCCTCCCCTATCCCTCAGCAGATCTTGTCTAAATGCATGTTGTTGCTGCTCATCCTATGTTCCGATGTTCCTATCGCGAGGCTGTGGGATATTGCTAGAGCTGGGGTTCGTTGCAGATCCCTCTCGTTCCTCTTGCTCCGCCCTCCTCCCCTCTTCCCCCTAGCCACTGAGAGGCAACGACGGAATGCTGTTTGGAGCATCCATAAGAGTTGGGGGCTAAGGCACAAAGTTGACTAAACGTAGAGGGCGAACCCACCCCCCCCCCCCCCCCTTGCAGAAATGCTGGGCAAAAGAGGACTTTCCCTTTCAGGCAGCAGGTGTCAGCATCCAGCACTCCCCAAAGCCAAGGACAGCATAGTCAGAAAACAGATCCCTGAAATGGTTGGGTTGGGACCCTTCGTCAAAAACCTATAATCTGTGCTGCGCGCAAGGACTGCTTACAAGGTGCTACAGTGAAGGAAGTTCTTCTGCCGGAAGGTGTTGCTATTGTCAGCAGTGTGCCTCAGCTCCAAGCTAAGAGTAGTGACTGTACCAGTGTAACACTTTCCATTTCCCAACATCAGCCCTTCTGTCACCTCTCTGAGTGAGATCGCCAATTTAGAGTAGAATTAAGTACAGTTTTTGTACTGGTGGGCCTGTGCCCACTGATTAAAACTGTCCCAACAAATTTCCTTTGGACCCACGCAGCCAGCATACAGAAGGAATATTCATCTCGCCAGTCTGGGCTGGATTTGAACCCATGTCCCAGAGGTGAAAAGCTGGCATTCCCATCAGCCATTTAATCACTGGTAAGTTTTTCCTAACTCAAACCCCTTGATGCAAGTGTCTGCCAACTCGTATCATCCAGTGTTTTCTACTGCTGTGTGCGTGTGCTGTTTTTTCATGCTTTCTCAGTCGTGCTGCTGTCACTCCCATCTCGCCTGTGCTCTGCTGTGTTCTTCGCTGCATTTCAGACCAGCTCGCGCTCTCTCTCTCTCTCTCTCTCTCTCTCTCTCACAGCTCAGCTTGTTTAATGCAGGATCCCTGCCTTCTGTGCTTCACTGGAAGCTGCTCAGTCACAAGTGGTTCCTTGGCGCCAGACTCTTGATTTATCCCCTCGCCATGTGGAGAAGCGGCTGGCATTTTGCTCGGCGGTTTCCCCGCGGTGACTGAGACCCGGTGATAAGAAATAAAGAAAGGAACTTGCATTTATACAGCACTCTTCATGACCTCAGGATATCCCAAGCTGCTTTACAGCCAACTAAATATCATTAAAGTGTAGTCACGGTTGTAATATAAGTAACATAGCAGCCAATTTGCACACAGCAAGGTCCCACAAACAGCAATGTGATAATGACCAGATTATCTGTTTTTAGTGATGTTGGTCGAGGGATAAATATTGGCCAGGCCAATACTGCTGAGGGATCTTCCATGTCCACCGGAGAGGGCAGACTGTTCAACTTCTCATCCAGTGGGGTTCCACAGGGCTCAGTACTAGTTCCCTTGCTTTTTGTGGTATATATATTAATGATTTAGACCTAAAAGTAAAGGGCATGATTAAGAAATTTGCAGATGATACAAAAATTGGCCATGTGGTTGTTAGTGAAAAGGAAAGCTGTAGACTGCAGGAAGATATCAATGGACTGGTCGGGTGGGCAGAAAAGTGGCAAATGGAATTCAATCCAGAGAAGTGTGAGGTAATGCATTTGGGGAGGGCAAACAAGGCAAGGGAGTACACAATAAATGGGAGGATACTGAGAGGTGTACAGGAACAGATGGGCCTTGGAGTGCATGTCCACAGATCTCTGAAGGTAGATAAGGTGGTTAAAAAGGCATATGGGATACTTTTCCTTTATTAGCCAAGGCATAGAATATAAGAGCAGGGAGATTATGCTAGAACTGTATAAAACACTAGTTAGGCCACAGCTTGAGTATTGCGTACAGTTCTGGCCACCACGTTACAGGAAAGATGTGATTGCACTAGAAAGAGTACAGAGGAGATTTAGGCGGATGCTGCCAGGACTGGAGAATTTTGGCTATGAGGAAAGATTGGATAGGCCGGGGTTATTTTCATTGGAACAGACGAGGCTGAGGGAAGATTTAATTGACCTTTATAAAATCATGAAGGGCCTGGATAGAGTGGATAGGAAGGACCTATTTCCCTTAGCAGAGGGGTCTCTGACCAGTGGGCATAGATTTAAAGTAATTGGTAGAAGGATTAGAGGGGAGCTGAGGAGAATTGTTTTTACCCAGAGGTTGGTGGGGGTCTGGAACTCACTGCCTGAAAGGGGGTAGAGACAGAAACCCTCAAGTCATTTAAAAAGTACTTGGATGTGCACTACAGGGCGACGGACCAAGTGCTAGAAAGTGGGATTAAGCTGGATAGCTCTTTTTCGGCTGGCGCAGACACAATGAGCCGAATGGCCTCCTTCTGTGCCGTAACTTTCTATGATTCTGTGACTTGTGTGATGCTCTTGGTTCCATCGGTGACCGACCTGTTCATTTCACCCTGTTGGACAGCTCTAAATCCTCTCTCCAGACACCTCCCGAGTTTGGAAGGACAGAATTTGTAACCGTCCTGTTGGGTATGTCTCACAGTTCAGGTGGACGCACTATGAACCAATTTTTGTGCGTCCCGCCCCACTCTGCTGGAGCACCCCAGTGATAAGAGCTGCCCTCCATGTGATGGTGTGAAGATCCCTGACCTCTCAATGTTTCCCGTTACCAGATGAGGAGCTGGAGGACAATCCAAACCAGAGCGACCTGATCGAGCAGGCTGCCGAGATGCTGTACGGGCTGATCCACGCCCGCTACATCCTCACCAACCGAGGGATTGCACAGATGGTAGGTTTGCTCAAACGGGCACTGTCTTTCCTGGTGTAAAGTCAGCCATGAGGAGCTTTTTTTGAATGTGGGAGGCAGGCAAAAAAAAAAGGAAAAAGCATAAAAAGCTGAAAAACTCTAGCAACGCACAGCATTGGAGAGCAGAATGGGTTAAAGTTTGGGTGGGACGTTTCAATAGAGCTTGTCATCTATATTATGTGCAAGAATTGTGTTTTGAATTGGGGAAAGGAGCCAAAAGAGAATTCCTCTCTCTTCCTGCGATGCAGCTCCTATGACAGAAGGTGGACTGTAGACTCAATCTCTTGTAATAATGTCCTCAGCTGGCCGAGGACAGCAAGACAGTTTTACATATCAAACGTTCCCAGTCCACAAGTGCAGACTCTTAACTTCCATTAACCTCGTTTTCTTTAACCATTGAACCACCGGCCGTACCATACCTTGAAGCTTTAATGCACTGCAGCGTTTCAAGAGGCAGAGGGGAGAGCTGATTCCCAGCGGGAATTAGGAGATCTGGGGCTAGGTCAGCGGAGGTGCAGTCAAAGAAAGAGGTTTTTAGAGACTCTGCCGCCCTGGTGGAGTGAGAAAAAGGGCAGCAGGCATTGTTCATTACTATAGGTGCCCATCTTTGTCTTCCCCTTGACACTGATTTCATCCCCCTCCTTGGCCACTGTCTCAGGCTGAACAAGCCTGTTCATAGTCTCGACAGCAAGCTGTGCTTCTGACCCCGTATCCACCTACGTCCAGCTCTTAACATCGCCCACCTCCGCCCTCTCCTCACCTCGTTGTTGGGTGTCGTATACTAGCTAAACTCCCCTGGCAGGCAAAAAGAAAATCAGTTAAATAAACAAACAGCTGGAAATCTAAAAACAAAGTACTAGAGATGCAGAAGGCGGTCAGTCAGCATTTGTAAGGTGGCAAGACAGGATATTGACAGTTTGGGCAGATAATACTTGATCAGTAACCGATAGCTACACGTACAAAATGTCAGGAATCCATGAACGGGTGCAGTCTGTGTAGCTCCAGCACTTTCTGTTTTTACTTTAAAAGAATCCTTTGCTGTTACTGCCTCTCTCTCGTTCTCAAATCTTGGTTTCTCACACTTTTATCCTCTCTTGCCCCCAACTCTCCAAAGAGCTCAGAAGCAGTTACGCCTGCGTTGAGGGCTCACTTTTTCTGTGTGAGCTCCGTGCGAACTGAATAGAATGACTGTTCGAGGTACTATCAGGTGTCGCAATGGTATTCCTGTAGGGCAATGGAACTGCCTCTCTCAATACCACCAGATGCTTGGGACTGAAAGTAAAGCCCCCTGTTTAGCACCCCCTCCCCCCCAACCAACACGACGATTGATTAAAAGATGCAACGGGGGCTTGAAACTGATTAGTACAAGATAGTAATTATTTTGTATGATTACTTTCTCAAAGCAGTCACAACAACTTGCATCTATATAGTGCCTTTAATGTAGTAAAACGGCCCAAAGGCACCACAGGAGTGTAATCAAACAAAATTTGACACTGAGCCACGTAAGGAGATATTAGGACAAAAGCTTGGTCAAAGGGGTAGGAATTAAGAAGCGATGTAGAGGAGGAGAGAGTGGTTTAGGGAGGGAATTCCAGAGTTTAGGGCTTAGATGGCTGAAGGCACGCCCCCCCCCTCCAAAGAAGAGTACCCAGGCAAAATTCAGGACTTTAATATAAATGAGGTGGAAGTGCTAGACAAGCTGAGAGGGCTTAAAAAGAAACACATCCCCTGGATTAAATCTTACTTTTCCCAGTGTGTTGAGAGTGTCAACAAAGAGATTTACCAGCCACTGGCAATCATAGTGAGGGGGTCACTGGGACACAGGGGAAGTGCCAGTAAGTAGAAGCAAGCTAATGCAGCTCCCCTCAAAAAGGGTGACAATACAGACACAGACAACAATAGACCTGCTTCAATTTCATGTAGAATAAACCAAATCGATTTATTAGGAGTAATCTTGAGCATTATTTGTACCACCACCACCACCATTAAGGAAACAAAACAGTCAGGGTGACTTTAAAATGAGGAAATTCCTGCCTGACCAACCCCCTGGATTTCTTTAAGGCAGGCACAATCCAAATCGGCGGTGGTAAACTCTCCCACATTATATGCTTAGACTGCCAAAAGGAATTTGCTGAAGAGCTGCTTCATGAGAACTCTAGTGTTAACCCCATTGTGCGCTGAACCTAGGGGCGCGTACATGTTAACACATCCATTTTGTCACAAGTGAGGTGCAGAGATCGATCCTTGGTGATCACGTGGATAGGGGCGAACAGTCTTGCCTGCATACTATGCACCAATCTCAGTGGACAATGCACAATAAAAGACCAGAATATAATGCCTATATAGAATTACATCGAATTTACAGCAAAGAAACAGGCCATTCTGCCCAACAGTCTATGTCGGTGTTTATGCTCCACGTGAGCCTCCTCCCCACCCCTACTTCATCTCGCCCTATTACCATATCCTTCTATTCCTTTCTCCCTCATGTACTTACCTAGCTACCCCTTATATGCATCTATTCTATTCGCCTCAACTACTTCTTGCGGTAGCAAGTTCCACATTCTCACCACTCTGGGTAAAGATGTTTCTCCTGAATTCCCTATTGGATTTATTAGTGACTATCTTATATTTATGACCTCTCGTTTTGGACTCTCCCACAAGTGGGAACATCTTCTCTGACCCCCCCTTCAAAATTTTATAGACCTCTATCAGGTCTCCCCTCAAGTCTTCTCCTTTCTAGAGAATAGAGCCTTACCTGATATTTGTATCCCCTCAGTTCTGGCACCATCCTTGTAAATCTTTTTAGATACAAGCCATTTCCCAAACTTCAATTCAATTTAATTTTAAAAAAGCAATGATATTCCCAGTTAAAGGGGTGCTGAAATGCAGCAGCTGCTGTTCCCTTTGTTGCTGTTTCTCAGCGTTTAACCCAGAGTAGCAGGTGACTGATGGCTAACACGTCCCACCATCACGTCGGGAGCAGTAAATACGTAACTGATTTGTCCCCATTAACCAAAGCCACCGATGCAGCAGTAACCAGTGACCCAACCATTGCTTTTTTAAAAATTTGTTGTTACCTATTTTCTGCCCTCCCCTCTCGAAGGTGCTGGCTTGCGTTGGGGTACAACTCCACCCGGGCTCTGGCAGCAATCGGGCATCCTTTGTCAGTCTTCGAGTGGGTATAAGCTACTTGTCCATGGGAAGAATTACAGCTGATTATTGACCTCCTGCTTACTGTGTGTGTGTGTGTGTGTGTGTGTGTGTGTGTGTGTGTGTGTGTACACGCGCGCGTATGTCATTTTAGTGCCTCTAGAAGGACTAAAAAGCAACCACATTGAGATTTAGCATCATAGGAACGGGAGTAGGCCATTCAACCCCTTGAGCCTGTTCTGCCATTCAGTTATATCATTGCTGATCTGTGTCTTGACTCCACCTACCCGTCTTGGCTCCATTACCCTTTGCCTAACAAAAATCTATCACTCAGTTTTGAAATTTTCGATTGACCCCCCCACTCCCCAGCCTCAACAGCTTTTTGGGGGAGAGAGTTCCAGATTTCCACTACCCTTTGTGTGAAGAAATGCTTCCTAACATCACCCCTGAATGGCCTAGCTCTAATTTTAAGGCTATGCCCTACCTTGTTCTGGACTTTATCCCCCCTACCAGAGGAAATAGTTTCTCTCCGTCTACCCTATCGTATCCTTTAATCATCTGAAACACCTCGCTCAGATTACCCCTTAATCTTCTATACTCGAGGGAATACAAGCCTAGTCTATGCAGCCAGTCCTCGTAAATTTAACATAGTTTAGTGGAAGGATTCCGAGTGTAGCTCCGCTGCACTCCCTGCAGCATTGAATAGGCTTAGTAAGTAGCTTTTTCCTGTGAATAGCACCTTCCTCTTGCTGTTCCCTAATGGGACCCGTGTGCTTGTTTTCAGCTGGAGAAGTACCAGCAGGGAGACTTCGGCTACTGCCCTCGGGTGTACTGTGAGAACCAGCCTATGCTTCCTATTGGTAAGTGTGCAGTGCTTAGATAGTGAAGTTCCACAGGTGAAGTTAGTATTCCAACTGTGCAATAAAGGGGACCGTTGCAAAATTGTTGGGTAGCAGTAACCTGTTTTGGAAGCATTAACTTTTTTTTTTGAATCTGTGTATGTTCACCTATAATTGGCTGTATTATTGATGAGCTATGCGGTGTAGAAAATCTCACCCTTGGACAAAGAGGAGGTCTACAGAACTATTTGTGCCGAAGTATATTGTTGGTATGGAGAGTTACTTCCTCTGTGTAACCAGTTCTCAGCCTGACTTGGGACTCCAGGATTTGATGCAGTGCTGAGATACAAACAGAATTTATTCCCTCCACCGTAGCTCCATATCCCCCCATTATTAACCCCATTATGTCCGACTCTTCCCAGGACTTTAAAGCCCTGCTTTGACCATCTGCGATTAAAGTTTTTGGTTTTGCTCATTATGGAATGATGAGGAAATTATATCCGTAAAGAAAGAACTTGTATTATATAGACCGCCTTTTACAGCCAATGAGGTACTTTTTGAAGTGTAGTCACTGTTGTAACGTAGGAAACGCGGCAACCAATTTGCACACAGCAAGATCCCACAAACAGCAACGTGATAATGACCAGATCGTCTTTTTCAGTAATGTTGATTGAGGGATAAAGATCCACCAGCACACCAGGGAAAACTCTCCTCTTCTTCGAAAAAGTGACGTGGAATCTTTTATTTCTGCCTGAGGGGTCTGTTTAGCATCACCTCCGACAGTGCAGCATCCCCTCAGTACTGGCACTGGGAGTGTCGGCCTGGCTTTTGTGCTCAAGTCTCTGGAGTGGGGACTTGAACCCACAACCTTCTGACTCAGAGGCGAGAGAGAGAGTGCCACCCACTGAGCCACGTTGGGGAAGTTAACGTGGTTAACTTGCAGCCTGATACGATATCAGCTAACTCGAGACAAACAGCGGATGGGAGCCTGAGCTCTTCCTTGTGTTTGTGGTTCAGTATGATGTCCAGATGGTGCACTAAACTGAACCATTGTGGGGGGGTTTTTTGTTCATGTATTTTCCCTCTTTTTACCTGCAATGCTGCCAATTCTTTGCCAACACTGCTGTGAAGTTGGCCACTAAATTCATTACCTGCACTCCCACAGTAATTATCTGAGTCATAAAAGAGCAGCATCAATGTGTGTGGAGGGGTGTCTTGTCTGCGGGGCATCTGGCTGCACAATTAGGATTCAAATGCTGCTCCGTTTGAGCAGCTCGTCCTCGGTGGGTACAGACAAACTCTCCACTCCCTAAAGGAGATCCCGCAGTCGCACCATGTGCCCAGGTTAATTTTCTGTTAACCGGCAACCCACTCAAACAGCGCAAAGGGGACGCCACTGGGTTGAGGCCCAGTTTCTGCTCTGAGTAAGAAAAATGGCATGGCATTCTCCCGACTAGAGGGAACCTGGATTCAGCCCGGGAGCAATAGGTTGCGTCACTGCTCGTACTTTATAACACCAAACCAGGTGTTAAGTTTATCAGTTGCCGCCATGGGAGGCTGCAATTGCAGAATTTGTACGTGGACTGCTGTCTTCCTCTTTCCCCTTCCTCTTTACCCTTTCCCAACGCACCTACCCAGCCATTGCAGCAGCTGTTGGGTGACTGGTGCTAGTGTGCGGTATGTTTGCTGAACTGCCCTGTCCTTCGGGCATAACCCAGGTAGTGCTGCAGACTATTTGTTGGTGGATAGCTGAGCCTGACGCCCCCTCCCCTCCGTCCACGCCTGACGGTCACACCTTGACGCGTGTGTTTTCCACCAGGAGGAGTCGGATTATAATCGGGAGCGAGAGCCCTGCTGGGGTTTTTTCCCCCGGCGCTGTGGCTACCTGTAGTATTCTCCCCACTATTCGCTCACTCCTATTAGGGCAGTGTGCGAGGACGAGACTCAGCCCAACTGCCAACACGGCCTAGACTAGTGAGCGAAGGAACGCACGTGGAGAGGTACTTAATGGGGGGGGTGGGGGTGTGCGGGTGATGCTGTACCCCAGCATGAGTCCGTGCCCTCGAGGAGGAGGAGGAGGAGGAGGTGGCGGAGGGTGGAAATCCCCCTCGTCCTGCCGTAAACCTCTGCCGAACCATTGGTGACAAACCAGGTCACGACGGTAATAATTGATAATCAAAGTTCTCTGGTGTTTCCGAAAAGAATTTGACGAGCTGAAACCCGAGGTAACTAGTTTTACCCGTTCTGGTGTCGGTAGCTGTCTTCTGATCTCTTCCCCTTTTTTTTAAACTCTTCTCCCTTTCTCCCCGACCCCTCTCTTCCACTCCGCCCGTCCCCAGGTCTGTCTGATATTCCCGGTGAGGCCATGGTGAAACTGTATTGCCCCAAGTGCATGGATGTGTACACGCCAAAGTCCTCACGGCACCACCACACGGATGGAGCTTACTTCGGCACAGGCTTCCCCCACATGCTGTTCATGGTCCATCCAGAGTACAGGCCCAAGAGGCCAGCGAACCAGTTCGTTCCAAGGTAAGGGGGTGGGAGGGGGCTGCAGGCCACCCAGAGCACAGTCGAGACTTGTTGTGTAGCCATGGCGTCTGGCGGAGAAAACAGAACTGCAGTCTTCCTCTCTAACTTCAATACTTGAAGGGGAAAAATTTGCAGAGCTGTGGGAGAAAGGGCAGGGGAGTGAGACTAATTGGGGTAGCTCTTTCCAAGAGCCAGCACAGGCACGATGGGCCGAATAGCCTCCTGTGCCATATGATTCGATGATTAACGCACCAGATGCTCGAGCGTAAAAATACTTAATGAAATGAGCCCACCTGCAGTTGAGTTTAAAAGGGATCTTGCCCAGGTGGATTGGAATCAGAAATTGTTAGGCAAAACAGTAACTGAACAATGAGAGGCCTTCAAGGAGGAGCTGGTTCGGGTACAGAGTAGACGCATTCCTACAATGGGGAAAGGAAGGGCATCCAAAGCTAGAGCTCCCTGGATGACTAAAGATCTAGAAATTAAAATGAAACAGATAAAGGTTAAATTCATAATACAGTAAAGAACCAAGCTGAATATAGAAAGTACAGAGGAGATCTAAAAAAGGAAATGAGACAGAGAGAGTATGGGAATAGATTAGCGGCTAACATAAGAGAACTCAAAACTTTTTATAAACAATAGTAAAAGGGTAGTCAAAGGAAGGGTGGAGCCAATTAGGGACAAAAAAGGAGATCATCTTGTGGAGGCAGAGGACGTGGCTGAGATACTAAATGAATTCTTTGCATTGGTCTTCACTAGAGAAGTGCTGCCATTGTAGCAGTAAAGGAGGCAGTAGTAGTGATATTGGATAGGATAAAAATAAAGAGGAGCAACTTAAAAGATTGACAGTACTCAAAGTAGAAAAGTCACCTGGTCTGGATCGGATGCATCCTAGGTTACTGAGGGAAGTAAGGGTGGAAATTGCGGAGGCTCTGGCCACAATCTTCCAATCCCCCTCAAATATGGGGGTGGTGCCGGAGGACTGGAGGATTGCAAATATTACACCCCCTGTTCAAAAAAGGGAGAGTGATAAACCCGGCAATTACAGGCCAGTCAGCCTAACGTCGGTGGTAAGGATACTTTTGGAGAAAATAATCCAGGACAAAATGAATTGGCACTTGGAAAAGTATGGGATAATAAATGAAAATCAGCATGGACAGAAAGCAAAGAGTATGGGTGAACGGTTGTTTTTCAGACTGGAGGGAAGTATACAGTGTTGTTCCCCAGGGGTCAGTATTGGGACCACTGCTCTTTTTGATATATAGTAATGACCCTATGGAGGGTATAAGATCAAAGTTTGCAGGTAACATGAAACTTAGAAATGTAGCAGACTTCAGGAGGACATGAACAGACTGGTGAAATGGGCCGCCACATGGCAGATGAAATTTAATGTGGAGAAGTGTGAAGTGATGCATTTTTGTCGGAAGATTGAGGAGAGGCAATAAAAACTAAATGGTACAACTTTAAAGGGGGTGCAGGAACAGAGAGACCTGGGCGTACACAAATCTTTGAAGGTGGTAGGACAAGTTGAGAAGGCTGTTTTTAAAAAAAAAAGCATTGGGGATCTCTGGCGTTATGAATAGTCATTGGGTACAAAAGCAAGGAAGTTATGCTAAATCTTTATAAAACACTGGTTTGGCTTTAGCCTGGAGTATTGTGTTTAATTCTGGGCACCACACTTTAGGAAAGCTGTCAAGGCCTTAGAGAGGGTGCAGAGGAGATTTACTAGAATGGTACCAGGGATGAAGGACTTCAGTTATGTGGAGAGACTGGAGAAGCTGGGGTTATTCTCCTTAGAGCAGAGAAGGTTAAGGGGAGATTTGATAGAGGTGTTCAAGATCATGAACAGTTTTGATGGAATAAATAAGGAGAAACTGTTTCCAGTGGCAGACAGGTCGGTAATCAGAGGACACAGATTTAAGGTGATTAGCGAAAGAACCAGAGGCGACATGAGGCAACATTTCTTTACGCAGCGAGTTATGATCTGGAATGCACTGCCTGAAAGAGTGGTGGAAGCAGATTCAATAATAACTTTCAAAAGGGAATTGGATAAATACTTGAAGGGAAAAAAATTACAGGGCTATGGGGAAAGAGCAGGGGGGAGTGGGACTAATTCGGATAGCTCTACCAAAGAGCCAGCACAGGCACAATGGGCCGAATGGCCTCCTCCTGTGCTGTATGACACTTTGAAGTTACTGAGTGGTCTAACCTTGATTAGCTGCTAAAATAAGACTTGCTGTTTTAAGTCTCTACTTACCAGCTCAAACAATGTAGAAGTAAACTAGTAGTTCAGAGGTTTACCACAGTGAATTAAGATGCCGACCTCTGTTAAAGTCACAGGAGAGTTGCCTCAGCACATGTGCTGAACGTGGCGTGTACACCCTATTTAATGGGTGGGATTGCAGCCTGTTTTGTCTCCCCGAGTATTTCCATCTCTCAACTTTTTTCGCTAAGCACACGCGAGCTGCAGTTTGGAGAACTGGGTGAGAGTGGGTTAGCGCTTTTACCCCTGAGAACCGTCTTGGAATCCAGACTAGACTGATGGGCTGAAAGCCTCCTCTCTCTTTTCCTAAGCATCGTATGTGAAATGAGTTTGATACAGTTCAATCCAATGGGCATTGGTCTGGAGAAGGGAAAAAATGTCGCAATGGGACAGTGGGAGCCACTCTTCTGAAGGTTAGTCTGAGGCAGCTTCACCGTGTATCCAACAGCCCTGTGTCTGTTGTGGGAGTGCTGGACACTGGATGCCGGAGATGGGAAGGTGTTCCCACCCCCAGTGCTGAACCATAACGTTGATTAACATAGGAACAGGGGGAGGCCATTCAGCCTCTCGAGCCTATCCGCCATTCAATGAGATCATGGCTGGATCTGAACCTCAACTCCATTTACCCGTCTTAGCTCCATATCCATTGATACCCATACCTAGCTAAAATCTGCCAATCTCAATCTTGAAAGCTCCAATTGCCCCCCAGCATCCACAGCCTAATGGGGAAGGGAATTCCAGATTTCTGCTGCCCTTTGTGTGGAAGAGGTGCCTCCTGATTTCTCTCCTAAATGGCATGACACTAATTTGAAGACTATGCCCCCTTGTTCTTGACTTCCCCAACCGGAGGAAATAGTTTCTCTCTATCTACCCTGTCGAATCCTTTTAACACTTTAAACACCTCAATCAGATCGCCCCTCATGCTTGAGGGAATACAAGCCAATTTTATGCAACCTGTCCTCGTAATTTAACCATCTGAGCCCCGATCTCATTCTGGTGAATCTGCGCTGCACCCCCTCCAAGGCCGTATATCTTTCCTGCCCAGAATTGAGCGCAGTACTCCGGAAAGGGTCGAACCAAGACTCCATACAAACCGAAGCATCCCCCTTGTAAATCCACCCTTTTGTAAGCCACAAAGCAGCCAGTGTAAATTGCCACCATTTTGTGCTGTGCCAAGAGCCTGTGACACTTTAAGCCCCCACCTGTTGCTGGCTACAAGGGAAATCACCTCCCCCCCCGCCCCCGTCCTGGTCCCCGTGCCCTCCCATCATGTTGGGCAAGGTCTGTGGCTGGAATCTCAAAAGTTAAACTGCACATGCACAGATTTCCATGCGCGTAGCTATTGCTTAAGATTCTGCCGATGCTTTCGATCTGGCCGAACAAGCTCAAATCTGGAGTGCAGAGAGAGCCACAACATTTAAAGGGGTTTTGGTGCCCTTTTAGGCAGCATCTGGGGCTAGTTGGTGAACTGGTAGCGGTGGGTGGGCCTCATAAGAAGAGCTTTGCTTTTCTAGGTATTGCCAACCACTTCCCCGATTTTGATGTTCGGGCAACTGAATTGTGGAACGCAGTTTTATGTCTGCAATCTAAACATAACCTAAATGGTACAATTTTAAAGGAGGTGTCGGAACAGAGAGACCTGGGGGTTCACGTGCACAATTCTTTGAAGGCGGCAGGACAAGTCGATGAGGCTGTTTTTAAAAAAAAAAGCATACGGGATCCGTCATTGAGTATATTCAAGACTGAGATCGATAGATTTTTGGATTCTAGGGGAATCAAGGGGTATGGGGATCGGGCAGGAAAGTGGAGTTGAGGTCGAAGATCAGCCATGATCTGATTAAATGGCGGAGCGGGCTCGAGGGGCCTACTCCTGCTCCTATTTCTTATGTCCCTTATCCTGGGCTTTATAAATAGAGGCATAGAGTACAAAAGCAAGGAATTTATGCTAAACCTTTATAAAACACTGGTTAGCCCTCAGCTGGAGTATTGTGTCCAATTCCACACTTCAGGAAGGATGTCAAGGCCTTGGAGAGAGTGTAGAGGAGGTTGACTGGAACGGTATACCAGGGAACTTCAGTTATGTGGAGAGACTGGAGAAGCTGGGATTGTTCTCCCTAGAGCAGAGAAGGTTAAGGGGAGATTTAATAGAGGGGTTCAAAATTATGAAGGGGTTTTGATAGAGTAAATAAGGAGAAACTGTTTCCAGTGGCAGGAGAGATGGTAGCCAGAGATTTAAGATACTTGACATAAGAACGTTGCAGGTGGGGAGATGAGATTGTATTACCTGAGTTATGATCTGGAACGCACTGCCTGAAAGGGCGGTTGAAGCAGATGCAATAGTAACTTTCAAAAGGGAATTGGATAAATACTTGAAGGGGAAACATTTGCAGGACTATGGGGAAAGAGCAGGGGGGAGCGGGACTAATTGGATAGCTCTTTGAAAGAGCTGGCACAGGCACAGTGGGCCGAATGGTCTCCTTCTGTGCTGTATCATTCTATGATCTAAGTCTGCCGGTTCCTCCAACCTTTCTGCGTATTAACTTTTTTTTTGTTCCCTCCCCCCTCCCCCCAACAGGCTGTACGGTTTCAAGATCCACCCCATGGCCTACCAGCTCCAGCTCCAAGCCGCAAGCAACTTCAAGAGCCCTGTCAAAACTATCCGTTAAAAATTGGCCACCTCTCCAAATGTCCACATACTACATCGCGTCAGCAGGCGCGAGATGTGCCACAAGGCAGTAGACGGTGTCCACTTTAACAAAAAAAAACTGCTTTCTTCCCCTGCCCCCCTCCCATAAAAATTTTAGTTTTTTTCTTCCAAGTTTTCAACCTCCTCCCTCCCCACCCACCCCACCCCACCCTTCACTCATTGTGTCCCATTTACAGAGTCATGAACTGAAGTTGGTGCCAATGGATTTCTTTCAGTGGAAAAAAAATACTTAAATGTTTTTGTCAAAAAAAAAGTGTCAGCCGGAGTAGTTATTTTCATTTAAAGGAAGCCGCGTCTTTAGGCCCTACAGTTAACGGACGGTTTCGAGTGACCTGGAGGCTGCTGCTCGGTCGTCCGGGGCAGTGTTTGTCACTGGGATCTCACTGGAGTGCGACAGGAGCGGAGGAAACTTTCTCACTGCGTCGACTTTTTGACGCGTGATCAAAACGCCCAGCGGACTTTGTGGGCGGGTGGGGTTGGGGAGCTGTGTCCGGGAGAGGGAGTGTTTTGCGCTGGACAACACCAGGTTGAACGACTGGTGCTTCCAACAGCCCTGTCCTGTGTCGTCTGCTGCTGCTGGGGGGGGGCGATTTGAAGTGAAGAATTACGGACATCACAGCGAAAATGTGTCGCACAACGTTTAAAGTGTATTCATTTGACTGCCATTTTTCTATAACCTATTGGTACTAAGTCTGAATAATCCAAGTGATATTGTTTGGGGATGGATGGGGGCAGTGGGAGGGCAGAGGTCATAACCTTTTGAGTTGTAACTCATGTTCTCTGGGCTCTGCCGGTTTTGCAGCCTCAAAGTTGCTCGAAGCCATTTTTTTTTTCTGTCTTAAAAAAAATACAGTTTGTGTGTGTGTGTGTGTGTGTGTGTGTGTGCGTGGTGGTTAATACTTTTGAAGAAATCCTGATCATTCACTTTGATCACCCCGTCATTTCATTCGGTGAATGAGTGACTGTAATTTTATTGATCGCCTAGCCCGGAGTGATGGGTATTCAGTTCTGTTTCTCTCTGTCCCCTCTCTCTACTCCAGGTAAGTTGAGGTCATTCACTGCATTGTATGTATTGTATAAAGGATGTTGACTTGGTAAAAGCTGCCTGTGTATGTTTTTTTTAAAAAAACATGTTCAATTGGTTTAGGGATTGTTACTAATGTTTATTTCTGAATAAACACATACTTGATTGAAGTGATGAGTTTCAATGCACCATTCCTGTTGGAAGGAAGTCCCAATTCAGATATCAGCTCTTGTTAGCTCCCCATAGGCTGTACGATTTCAATATCCACCCCATGGCCTACCATCTCCAGCTCCAAGCAACTTCAAGAGCCTGGTCAAAACTATGTTAAAAATTGGCCACCTCTCCCCCTTCTGCTTGTAGATGAGGGTGATGATGCCTTTCCCCTTGGATTCTGACATGCTGCCTGCCAGAAGCATCCCCCCGTACACTTACAGCAGGCCTGGGTCTATCAGTCCCACAGAGCCGGGTACAACTCAACCAGACAGCCATCGCTTCCAGGGGATCTACTTTTCACGAAGAACCGGACAGCCTTTGTCAGCTCGTCCAAAATCAGCGGCCGATCCATGCTCTCCCGCTCATTGCCCCCTAAGACCTCTGTGATGGAGGACTGGGATATCTGTGGGCTTTGCGTCGTACGGCCTGGCATAAAAGGACTTGCTGATCCTCAGTATGTCGAGCTGCGAAGACGTCACCGAGCCGCCTTCCTCCTTCAGGCTGCTGATCAGAGATTTCTCCGTGCAGCTTCTCGCCCTGCTCCATATAGCGAACTCTGGACCGGGAGATGATCTTTGAGGCATCGGGGGCGAAGAGCGAGGCTTGCTGGCCCTTCACCTCTCGGAGTTCCTCCCTGACATCGACCGCAGCTGGAGCAGATCCTGCATGCTTTTCTGGAGCTGGGATAATCCCCTCTATCACTCACCTTGTGGACCCTTTGAGGATGAAGAACCTCTTGATGTGGGCCTTGATCGCTTCCCACCAGTGCATCATGGAGTTGAAGAGGGCTTTCACAGTCCTTCAACCTGTATAATCCCTCCTTAGTTCCTCGATGTTCTCCGGGATCAACAGTCTCGTGATCAGCTTCCATATCCCCCTGCCAGCCTTCTGGTCCTCCTGCGGTTGACAGTCAGCCAGTAGGAGGCTGTGGTCAGAGAAGAACGTCGGTGGCTCTGACCTTGAGCGTTGGGGACACCAATAGAAAGTCTAACCTGGAACGGACGGACCCGTCTGGCCTGGACCTGGTGTATCTCCACGGCGCTCCGTCTGCGGGGTCGCTGAAGACTTCGCGAAGCTTTGCGTCTTTCACCGCCTCTATCAGGAGTTTGCACGTGGTGTCCAGTATTCTGTAGGGCTTGCTGGATCGTTCAGCCACATCGATGATGCAGTTGAAGTCTCCGGCGCGAACCACTGACCTGGAGGTCGCCAGCAGTATCAGGACATGCTTGGAAGACCTCCAGCCACTCGCTCTTAAGGGCCGGGGCATACACATTGATCAGTTGGAGTTGGGGTGTTCTTATACAGAACATCTGCTATGAGCAGGCGGCCCCCCCACCACCTCCTTAACCTCGGTGGTGGTGAATTGGCCTCCTCGCAGCCGAATCCCCAGGCTTGAGGAACGACTATCGTTGCCTACCGGCCAGATCGACTACCCCTGGGTCCACGTGCGTGACCACTGCCGGTAGTTGCTGAGATGCGGGATCCCGCACTCATGCAAGAACATCAGGTTCCCCTTGACCCCGGGACAGGTAGTCCAGGGTCGTAGCACTTTGTATAGCCGCTTTAATACTACGCACGTTAATTGATGCAATTTTTAAAGCCATTTAAAATTTTTGGAAAACAAAAATTAATGTCCTACAATTACACCAATCTGGGTTCTGAGTTACCCTCCATTTCTATCCCTTGGTCCGCGGAGATTCTGCATTTTCGTGGTGTGCACGAACTGCTCGACGGTCCTTGGGCTGAGGTATGAGGTCTGTCCTCCCTCGGGAGAAGTATCTGTTCAGGGGTCGCTGTCGAAGTCTCGTGGCGTGATCATCCCGTGACTGTTGTGCTGCTCCTGGTTGCCCGGAGTTGGGGAACCTCGCTCTCCGCGTTGCTGCTCTCGGTGTCCCGGAGTTGGGGAACCCTTGGTCTTTGTGTTGCTACTCCCGATGTCCTAGAGTCGGGGTGCACTGGGCGCGTCGCTGCTCCCAGTGTCCTGGAATTGGGGTACATCGCTCTCCTTATCGCTTCTGATGTCCTAGAGTCGGGGTGCACTGGGCACGTCGCTGCTCCCGGTTCCCTGGAGCTGGGTGTTACTGCTCCTGGGTTCCTGAACCCGGAACGTGCTGCGTGTGTGACTGGTCGCTGTCCCGTTTGGCCGCTTCTTTTGACGAAAGCAGGGTCTCTCCCCTTGTTCCTATTTGTCAGCTGATAAAAGGGTAAATGTTATCCAGGACAAATTTAGGAGCAGTGCCTGAAAGTTGCTCGTAACCCTCTTTTGAGGTTGGCACATGAATAAATGCCTGTTTGGGTACGGTTCTGGAGAGTGATTACTGTCTATAAAACCAAAGAGTCAACATGTTCAGGAGAGGAAGGGAGAGAGAATTTCCAGAGAAAATTAGTGAGGGAAAGAAAAATAAGAAAAACAAAAATGGAGAGAGCAAAGTAAGAAAGAATATAGGTGGTAATATTTGGGGCGTACACCAGAGGTGGAAATCTACTACCTATTGGAAAATTCTGGGTGAAGTGGCAGGAGAGGGTCACCACGGTCAGTGTGCACTCAGAAAATTACCTCTAATTTTGAAAAAAAACATGATCGGGCTTTTTTATGAGTTGATGGATAAACTCTCAAAGATTTAATTGGTAAAATCATGAATTTATTTTTTTTAAACGCGAAAAGAAAATGCAGTAGGAGAACCAAGCAAAATTCCAGTCGGGAGTTCGTTCATTCCACAAAATGTGTAGCAGTCGAGAAGCACTCCGGATCCCTAATTGCACCACAGACATTTGAAATACTTTATTTGTTCCTTCGCCAATCTCCCCTCACCCTTCTCTCCTCTACCCGTCCCCTCACCTCCCCATTCCCATCCCCATCCCCAACCCGTGGAAGTTTTTTTTTATTCGTTCATGGGATGTGGGCGTCGCTGGCAAGGCCGGCATTTATTGCCCATCCCTAATTGCCCTCGAGAAGGTGGTGGTGAGCCGCCTTCTTGAACCGCTGCAGTCCGTGTGGTGACGGTTCTCCCACAGTGCTGTTAGGAAGGGAGTTCCAGGATTTTGACCCAGCGACAATGAAGGAACGGCGATATATTTCCAAGTCGGGATGGTGTGTGACTTGGAGGGGAACGTGCAGGTGGTGTTGTTCCCATGCGCCTGCTGCCCTTGTCCTTCTAGGTGGTAGAGGTTGCGGGTTTGGGAGGTGCTGTCGAAGAAGCCTTGGCGAGTTGCTGCAGTGCATCCTGTGGATGGTGCACACTGCAGCCACAGTGCGCCGGTGGTGAAGGGAGTGAATGTTTAGGGTGGTGGATGGGGTGCCAATCAAGCGGGCTGCTTTATCTTGGATGGTGTCGAGCTTCTTGAGTGTTGTTGGAGCTGCACTCATCCAGGCAAGTGGAGAGTATTCCATCACACTCCTGACTTGTGCCTTGTAGATGGTGGAAAGGCTTTGGGGAGTCAGGAGGTGAGTCACTCGCCGCAGAATACCCAGCCTCTGACCTGCTCTCGTAGCCACGGTATTTATATGGCTGGTCCAGTTAAGTTTCTGGTCAATGGTGACCCCCCCCAGGATGTTGACGGTGGGGGATTCGGCGATGGTAATGCCATTGAATGTCAAGGGGAGGTGGTTAGACTCTCTCTTGTTGGAGATGGTCATTGCCTGGCACTTATCTGGCGCGAATGTTACTTGCCACTTATCAGCCCAAGCCTGGATGTTGTCCAGGTCTTGCTGCATGCAGGCTCGGACTGCTTCATTATCTGAGGGGTTGCGAATGGAACTGAACACTGTGCAGTCATCAGCGAACATCCCCATTTCTGACCTTATGATGGAGGGAAGGTCATTGATGAAGCAGCTGAAGATGGTTGGGCCTTGGACACTGCCCTGAGGAACTCCTGCAGCAATGTCCTGGGGCTGAGATGATTGGCCTCCAACAACCACTACCATCTTCCTTTGTGCTAGGTATGACTCCAGCCACTGGAGAGTTTTCCCCCTGATTCCCATTGACTTCAATTTTACTAGGGCTCCTTGGTGCCACACTCGGTCAAATGCTGCCTTGATGTCAAGGGCAGTCACTCTCACCTCACCTCTGGAATTCAGCTCTTTTGTCCATGTTTGGACCAAGGCTGTAATGAGGTCTGGAGCCGAGTGGTCCTGGCGGAACCCAAACTGAGCATTGGTGAGTAGGTTATTGGTGAGTAAGTGCCGCTTGATAGCACTGTCGACGACACCTTCCATCACTTTGCTGATGATCGAGAGTAGACTGATGGGGCGGTAATTGGCCGGATTGGATTTGTCCTGCTTTTTGTGGACAGGACATACCTGGACAATTTTCCACATTGTCGGGTGGATGCCAGTGTTGTAGCTGTACTGGAACAGCTTGGCTAGAGGCGCAGCTAGTTCTGGAGCACAAGTCTTCAGCACTACAGCTGGGATGTTGTCGGGGCCCATAGCCTTTGCTGTATCCAGTGCACTCAGCCGTTTCTTGATATCACGTGGAGTGAATCGAATTGGCCGAAGACTGGCTTCCGTGATGGTGGGGATATCGGGAGGAGGCTGAGATGGATCATCCACTCGGCACTTCTGGCTGAAGATGGTTGCAAACGCTTCAGCCTTGTCTTTTGCACTCACGTGCTGGACTCCGCCATCATTGAGAATGGGGATGTTTGCAGAGCCTCCTCCTCCCGTTAGTTGTTTAATTGTCCACCACCATTCACGACTGGATGTGGCAGGACTGCAGAGCTTTGATCTGATCCGTTGGTTGTGGAATCGCTTAGCTCTGTCTATAGCATGTTGCTTCCGCTGTTTAGCATGCATGTAGTCCTGAGTTGTAGCTTCACCAGGTTGGCACCTCATTTTTAGGTACGCCTGGTGCTGCTCCTGGCATGCTCTTCTACACTCCTCATTGAACCAGGGTTGATCCCCTGGCTTGTTGGTAATGGTAGAGTGAGGAATATGCCGGGCCATGAGGTTACAGATTGTGCTGGAATACAATTCTGCTGCTGCTGATGGCCCACAGCGCCTCATGGATGCCCAGTTTTGAGCTGCTAGATCTGTTCTGAATCTATCCCATTTAGCACGGTGGTAGTGCCACACAACACGTTGGATGGTGTCCTCAGTGCGAAGACGGGATTTCATCTCCACGAGGACTGTGCGGTGGTCACTCCTACCAATACTATCATGGACAGATGCATTTGCGACAGGTAGATTGGTGAGGACGAGGTCAAGTAAGTTTTTCCCTCGTGTTGGTTCGCTCACCACCTGCCGCAAGCCCAGTCTCGCAGCTATGTCCTTCAGGACTCGGCCAGCTCGGTCAGTAGTGGTGCTACCAAGCCACTCTTGGTGATGGACATTGAAGTCCCCCACACAGAGTACATTTTGTGCCCTTGCTACCCTCAGTGCTTCCTCCAAGTGGTGTTCAACATGGAGGAGGACTGATTCATCAGCTGAGGGAGGACAGTAGGTGGTAATCAGCAGGAGGTTTCCTTGCCCATGTTTGACCTGATGCCATGAGATTTCATGGGGTCCAGAGTCAATGTTGAGGACTCCCAGGGCCACTCCCTCCTGACTGTATATCACTGTACCGCCACCTCTGGTGGGTCTGTCCTGCCGGTGGGACAGGACATACCCAGGGATGGTGATGGAAGAGTCTGGGACGTTGGCTGAAAGATATGATTCTGTGAGTATGGCTATGTCAGGCTATTGCTTGACTAGTCTGTGGGACAGCTCTCCCAATTTTGGCACAAGTCCCCAGATGTTCGTAAGGAGGACCTTGCAGGGTCGACTGGGCTTGGTGTTTTGCCGTTGTCGTGTCCGGTGCCTAGTGGTCCGATGCCGGGTGGTCCGTCCGGTTTTATTCTTATTATGACTTTTCGTAGCGAGATTTTATAACTGAGTGGCTTGCTAGGCCATTTCAGAGGGCAATTAAGAATCAACCACATTGCTGTGGGTCTGGAGTCACATATAGGCCAGACCGGGTAAGGGCGGCAGGCTTCCTTCCCTAAAGGACATTAGTGAACATTCCCAGTGCCGTGCTGTCCGAGATGAAACCACAGGACAGTATATTGAATTGGGGCCTTCCTGTTATGTACCACATAACCACAAACTGATCTTGCTGAGGCCTCTGCTCCTTTTAAAGCAACTTACACACAGATTCATTCAAATATTAACACGCAAAGCTGAGTTTAGGCCCCACTTCCACTTGTGTATGCAAGTGCTCCATCTTTTGGAGGTTGGTGGAACTGCAGGCTTGAAGCTTTTTTTTTGAAAAAAGGGACAATTTTACAAAAGTGCAGTTAATTTATACGGATTGGTTGTAGTGGGAAGCACAGGCCCAAGTTCCTGAAATGCACTCTCGGTGGCTGAAGTCCCATAATGGGAGTACAAAAACTCAGTGTAGCCCATTGGTTGTAAACCACAACTTGCATTTATATAGTGCCAAAATGGTATGGGTAAAGGTTAGAAACATCGAAAGATTTACGGAACAGAAGGAGACCATCATGTCTGTGCCGGTTGAAAAAGAGCTAATCCTACTTTCTCGAACTTGGTCTGTAGCCTTGTAGGTTTTGGCACTTCAAGTGCACATCCAAGTATTTTTTAAATATAATGAGGGTTTCTGCCTCTACCACCCTTTCAGGTAGTGAGTTCCAGACCCCCACCTCCCTCTGTGACAGTCTCCTCCCCTTTTCTATATTACAAAATGTACTTTATTCATAAAATTTGTAAAGGTACATACAATGCAATACAGGTCATACAATTTGCAACAGTACATACAGTACAATTCAAACTGTCCCAGTACAATCAATGCAGTTACACATCATACATTGTACATACAGCTCATTGGTCTAGGGTGCCTGATCGCTTTATAGTCTATCCAGTTACAGATACAGTATATTTCATTGCATTCATTTATCATTTCATCCTTCTGCCCTGATAGATTAGGTGAATGGGCAAAACTGTGACAAATGGAATTCAATGTAGACAAATGTGAGGTCATCCACTTTGGATCAAAAAAGGATAGAACAGGGTACTTTCTAAATGGTAAAAAGTTAAAAACAGTGGATGTCCAAAGGGACTTAGGGGTACAGGTACATAGATAATTGAAGTGTCATGAACAGGTGCAGAAAATGATCAAGAAGGCTAATGGAATGCTGGCCTTTATATCTAGAGGACCAGAGTACAAGGGGGCAGAAGTTATGCTGCAGCTATACAAAACCCTGGTTAGACCGCACCTGGAGTACCGTGAGCAGTTCTGGGCACCGCACCTTCGGAAGGACATATTGGCCTTGGAGGGAGTGCAGCGTAGGTTTACTAGAATGATACCCGGACTTCAAGGGTTAAGTTACGAGGAGAGATTACACAAATTGGGGTTGTATTCTCTGGAGTTTCGAAGGTTAAGGGGTGATCTGATCGAAGTTTATAAGATATTAAGGGGAACGGATAGGGTGGATAGAGAGAAACTATTTCCGCTGGTTGGGGATTCTAGGAGTAGGGGGCACAGTCTAAAAATTAGAGCCAGACCTTTCAGGAGCGAGATTAGAAAACATTTCTACACACAAAGGGTGGTAGAAGTTTGGAACTCTTCCGCAAATGGCAATTGATACTAGCTCAATTGCTAAATTTAAATCTGAGATAGATAGCTTTTTGGTAACCAAAGGTATTAAGGGATATGGGCCAAAGGCAGGTATATGGAGTTAGATCACAGATCAGCCATGATCTTATCAAATGGCGGAGCAGGCACGAGGGGCTGAATGGCCTGCTCCTGTTCCTATGTTCCTATGCCCTTCGCAACAGACTCCTCTCCGGCATACGATTGTTGTTTTTTCTCCTGCCAGGTAAGAATGCTCAAATTTGCTGAAAATCGCCATCCACTGCCAATCGTTAGGGCAATTTAGCATTTCAATCGCTTTATTTATCTTTTTTGTTTAAACAAAGTATAATTTGAAAGCAGCTGTGATTGTTTTCCCATCATTTGTATGGTTAAATATGATAGCTTTGAGGATTTGCCTGCTTTTCGCTGCCTCATTTGCATATATCCATAAAAGGAACCAGCACCACCATTCACCGCATGGAACGGAGCTTTCCTGAGACAGTCACTGTGTATCTGATGGTCAATTTGTGAATGATGGGTCAGTTTGGGGTGGTGGGTCAGCTTAGAAGGGGAGGAGAAAGATGAGACTGACACTGAATCGTTCCCTCTTACCACTGTGTTCTGTACATGTACAGGAACTGACACTGAGACACACATGGGCCGTACAGTACAGAGAAGGTGATAAAGACTGATAGACATTTTGTTTAAATGAAAATGCAGTAATTTTGATTTAGGTGCAGGCCTCAATTTTGTGTTTGTTCGGGGCCAATATTTAGTGTTCACAATGAACTGGGACACTTATTACAGAGTACCACTTCTCACTGGGAAATACACACTGTACAGAGGGTCATGCAATACAAAGTGAAACACAGTTACAGGTCTGAACAGAGATCAGAAATTGCAACAGTAAAGCATAGATACAGATTTTGTCATTATGTTTAAAAACTGGTGTTTTATTTTAAAATATTGAATAAAGGTTTCTCAAAGCTACATCTCCCATTCTCCAATCTGCATGCTCTGAAATATTTCATTCTCAGTGTTTAAAACATCAACAACAAATCACACTTCTGTAGCATTTTTATATATTAAAGATTCAGTTAGCGACTGGAAATCTGTCAGGTAAATCTAATTTCTCAACCTGAAAAATGTTAGTGTTTCAAATTGTGCTGGGACCTGAGATCAAAAGCTATTTCCCATTCAGACATTGTAGCATTTTAGAACTTCCTGTTATCGTTACAAAGATAAGAGATAGGATTGTTCGATGGAGAGGGACGATTTGTTCAATTCAATAGGATGAGGATTAGATTGTGTCCCTCACATCTGCACAGGATTGGAGCTGTTAACAGTAAACACCCTGAGACAATGAAATGGATAAACAATGTAAGAAAAACTTCAAACTGATGACAAATAAAGGAACGGGAGATGGGAGAATATACAATACCTGAGGCCAATTCCAGATCTGCATCTATTGTGTCTTTGGAACATTCTGTTTAACTTTAGTTCTTTAAATTTCGTCGCTGGGCAGTGTGGGATGTGCCAGGGGACCCCGGGGTGCTTGGGCCACAGGGGGAGGGGGAGACAGGCGGCCAGGGGACCCTGCGTCAGTCCCAGGACTCCCCTCTTCTGTCACACCTGCCAGTGTCTGATTCGAGAAAAATAAATAATTCCCACGGACAGTGAATTTAAAAAGTGTCCCAAAGGAATCAGAAGGTTCCATTGCCAGTTTCTAGGGGAGGCTCAACCCTTTCTGGGAGGAGGTGGGTTGTCCCCACTTGGGACATACATGGGGGGAGGGAGAGAGTGATGTGGGAGGAGAGCGTCCTGTGTTCCATTTGCAACTTCTGGTCCAGCCCTGTCTGGAGGTTTGGTGTGAGGTGTGGGTCAGGTTTATCTGTTTTCCTGGGGGCCTGATCTTTGACCAGCCTCGTGAATGGGATCAGTGTTTGATAGTTTCCAAACTGCGGTGATAGACCCAACAAGGGCAAGAGTTAAAGGGTTTCAAAACAGTAAAACAGGGCCCTGGAATGTGGCTTGTTCCAACAGACAGGTCTCCTAGTCAAACCAGTCCTGTCCTGGACTGTCCCTAGGTTAACATGACAATGGACAGGCCCCCAAGGGAGCAGATTGAGAGGCATCCCAAGATGTCAAAGGCTCAAGTAAGGAGCTCACCTGGGGGAAGAGTGGTGGGGGGAATGTCCCATTCCAAACTCTTCCCCCGTTCTCTCCAGCAGTGGGGACAATATCTCAGTCAGTCTGTACACTTCAGTCTGTCCTGAGTGTCTTTCTGTCTCTTTTAACTTTTCTCTCTCCTCTTTGGATTCTCTGGTTTGTAACACCATTCCAAACCGTCATCCCAAACCGTCGTCCCAAATATCCACAACTTTTATGCAGGATTTGGGACGCTATTAGGGAGAGGATGGCTTTGGGGTAGGATCCAATTACACGATTGGTGAAGTGTTGCAGTTTCTTTGGGTATGTTTCTTGCATCTGCCCCATTGCAACCAGTGGGGCATAAGGCCTTTGTGCAATGGGGCTAATCGTTTCCTATTTGAGATTTCTTCTGCTGGACCTGCTGCATTATAGCTTTCCAATGGTGCAATTTCCATTCACCCACCACAGCTGTTGCCCTAGTATACCAAAACCAGCGCTGCTGCCGTCTGCCCTGCGTTAATTGTCTGATCCTGGGAATTCCAATGAGGTCAGACACGTGGGGGAGTGGCGTAATGGAAGCCCGGCTCTGCCACTGTTACAGCAACAAAATGGGATCGCAGGTTTTCAGTGCCCCTCTATTTGAAATTGTGAAGCAACCCATTCGTTTCATTCTCAGACCATGGGGATTTGGTTGATTAATCTCCCTCACAAATGACCAGCCTCCGTAGTTAGTTTTAGGCACACCATGAGATTAATCGATTGGACAATTACACTCATTTGATATCCTCGTTCCCGAGAGCAGACTTTAAGATTTAACTTCCTCCATTGTTGTAATCCAGTATAGAGCAATGCAGCAGTCAAATTGGACACAACTGAGGTAAATGATCTGATCATTTATTTTATTGATGTTGATTGAGAGATAACTGTTGGCCAGGACACCAGGGAGAACTCCCCTGCTCTTCAAATAGTGCCGTGGGATCAACTGAGAAGGCAGACATCTCAACTGAAAGACAGCACTTCCAAAAGAGCTACTGTGACAATGACAATTTGCATTTATATAGTGCTTTTAACATCCCAACTAAATATTGGGAAGCCCGAAGACGTTGTCTTCGGTCCCCACCACAAACTCCATTCGCTGGCCGTCCCTCTTGCAGGCCGCTGTCTGAGGCTGAATCAGACCGTTCACAACCTTGGCGTCCTATTTGACCCTGAGATGAGCTTCCAAATATCTGCTCCATCACCAAGATCGCCTACTTACACCTCTGTAACAACGCCCGTCTCCACCCCTGCCTCAGCTCATCTGCTGCTGAAGCCCTCATCCATGCCTTTGTTACCTCTTAACTTGACTATTCCAATGCTCTCCTGGCCGGCCACCCATCTTCCACCCTCCATAAACTCGAACTCATCCAAAACTCTGCTGCCCGTATCCTAACTCGCACCAAGTCCCATTCACCCATCACCCCCTGTACTCGCTGACCTACGTTGGCTCCCGGTCCGGGAACACCTTGACTTTAAAATTCTGATCCTTGTTTTCAAATCCCTCCATGGCCTCGCCCCTCCCTATCTCTGCAGTTGTCCAAGGTCTCTGCGCTCCTCCAATTCTGGCCTCTTGTGCATCCCCGATTTTAATCGCTTCACCATTGGCGGCCGTGCCTTCAGCTGCCTGGGCTCTAAGCTCTGGAATTCCCTCCCTATTCCTCTCCACCCCCCCTCTCCTCCTTTAAGCTGCTCCTTAAAACCTACCACTTTGACCAAGCTTTTGGTCACCTGTCCTGATATCTCATGTGGCTCGGTATCAAATTTTGTTTGATAATCGCTCCTGTGAAGCGCCTTGGGACGTTTTACTACGTTAAAGGCCCTGTATAAATATTATCAAACAAAATCATTGGGTCCAAATCCTCAATCGTCGTCACTGCATCAAAATCCTGAATGAATCGTCATCACTGAGTCAAAATCCTGAATGAAGGCACATTCATGAGGGCAATTAGGGATGGGCAATAAATGCCGGCCTTGCCAGCAACGCCCACATCCTGCATAGAAAAACAGATAGGCATTCACATGCTGAAAGGCAGATACACTCACACATGCAGGTGGAACTGAACATTGGAATCCGATGACGGGCCTGATGTTTAGAACCTTCCCTCATGATTCAACTCCTAAATACAGCTCGGGATCAGCGTCTTTAAAACGTTTGGCAACATCCCCCAGGCCTGGACTCAGTAAAGAGACTTCACTCAGCACCAACAATTAATACATGTGCATGCGCCACCCAACATGCTTTTACCCCTATTGTCTTCTCCCCTCACCTCTATTCCAAGGAGAACTCGCTATTATTATACTGGGCTGAAGCACCTCTTCACACAAAGGGTAGTGGAAATCTGGAACCTCCCCCCCCCCCCCCCCCAAAAAAAGCTGTCCAGCCTGGGTGGGGATTCAATTGAAATTTCAAATTTCAAAAACTGAGTTTGATAGATTTTTGTTAGACAAGGGTATTAAGGGTTACCAAGGCGGGTAGATGGAGTTAAGGTACGGATCAGCCATGATCTAATTGAATGGTGGAACAGGCTCTAGGGGCTGAATGGTCCTAAGTTCCTATCCATATTTTAGCAATCTCTGGCGGTGGGAGCTAGCATCCTAGGTAAAGATGCTGCCGTTTGCCCAGCAATTTTTAGCTGAGGCTTTCCTGGTGCTTTGTTGGCAACTGCAGTGCTCGGCGTGGTACTGAGCCATACAGATTGATCCCTGGGTTAGGGAGAGGAGATGTCAGTCAGGGTTTGCTGCTCCTGACTGCTGTCCACTGAAAAGTGCACGTGTGCGGTCATCAGGTAAGGGCCAGGTTAGGCTCAGTTTTGATTCTTCCCACAGGTGAATTTTAGACTCCTTCACCTGAATACCGATTCAAAGACCAGGAAATATAGAGACATCTGATTAATAATCTTTATGAATGAATAAACTAGTGAAGCCCATTGCATGCAGTGCTTATGCGATGGCCGTCACAATACTCACCAACAATGAACTCATCAGGGTGGTTCACATGTGATGTCATCTAGACTGCTTACGCTAACCCCCACTCCAGATCAGTAAGGGCTCCTAAAGGGTTGCCAGTGTACCATCCCTTTATCAAGTTAACTACGTAGCTTAAGCTTAAGTTGATACATAAGCGCATCCTTGTTACGTGCCGTTACTATGTGCATGTGTTTCATCAAATACATCATTACATTGTGCAACGTAATTACCTCAAACTGCCCCACCCCCATCTGTGCATGTGTGCTTATGTGAATATCTTTTTACTGTTCCCTGATGTACATCACTCACAACTGACCATATCTTACCTTCATGGCCTTTACTTCCTTATCTCTTTAGATATTTATTACTGAGAAAGTCTATCATTCTTATAATAACGTAAGAAATAGGAGCAGAAGTAGGCCATTTGGCCCCTCGAGCCTGTTCCGCCATTCAACAAGATCATTACTGATCTTCTACCTCAACGCCATTTTCCTGCACTATCCCCATATCCCTCGATGCCTTTAATATCTAGAAATCTCTCGATCTCTGTTTTGAATGTACTCAGTGACTGAAACTCCACAGCCCTCTGGTGTAGAGAATTCCAAAGATTCAACACCCTCTGAGTGAAGAAATTTCTCCTCATCTTAGTCCTAAATGGCCGACCTTTTATTCTGAGACTGTGACCCCTGGTTCTAGTCTCCCCACCCAGCCTCCCTGCATCTACCCTATATATCTTTGCAAATGGAAATCCATTTCCAGTGGTGTGCCACAGGGCTCAGTGTTGGGTCCCTTGCTGTTTGTGGTATGTATTAATGATTTGGACTTGAATGTAGGGGGCATTATTGGCAAATTTGCAGACGACACAAAAATTGTCAGTGTAGCTGATAGTGAAGAGGATAGCTGTAGACTCCAAGAAGATATCAATGGGTTGGTGGAGTGGGCGGAAAAGTGGCAAATGGAGTTCAACCCGGAGAAGTGTGAGGTAATGCACTTAGGGAGGGCAAACAGTAAAAGGGAATACGCAGTAAACGGGAATATATTGAGAGGGGTAGAGGAAGTGAGAGACCTTGGAGTGCATGGGCACAGGTCCCTGAAGGTGGCAGTACAGGTAGATAAGGTTGTGAAGAAGGCATACAGAATGCTCTCTGTTATTAGCCGAGGTATTGAATACAAAAGCAGGGATGTAATGATGGAACTGTATAAAACGCTGGTAAGGCCACAGCTGGAGTATTGTGGTAGTTCTGGTCACCACATTACAGGAAGGACATAATTGCTCTGGAAAGAGTGCAGAGAAGATTTACAAGAATGTTGCCAGGGCTTGAAAATTGCAGCTACGAGGAGAGATTGGATAGGCTGGGGTTGTTTTCCTTGGAGCAGAGGAGGCTGAGGGGAGACTTGATTGAGGTGCACAAAATTATGAGGGGCCCAGATAGAGTAGACAGGAAGTACCTGTTTCCCCTAGTGGAGAGTTCAAGAACTAGAGGACATAGATTTAAGCTGATTGGCGGACGGATTAGAGGGGACATGAGGAGAAACTTGTTTACCCGGGGGGTGGTGGGTGTATGGAACTCGCTGCCCAAATTGGTGGTAGAAGCAAGGACCCTCAACTCTTTTAAAAATTATCTTGACCTACACCTAAAGTGCTGTAAGCACCGGGTGGTGGAAGGCGGGATTAGAATGGGCACCTGGTTGTTCTTTGAGCTGGCACGGACATGATGGGCTGAGTGGCCTCGTTTTGTGCTGTATCTTTTCTATGGTTCTATGGTTCTATATGCTCTTACATGAAATTTCTACGGCATCCAAACGAGGTTTTGTAATGAAAGGGAGCATTCCTTTTGGCACATTGTACCTGGAGCATTCCATCCCTTTTAGCACAGTTCATTAATTACAAACAATGCATGGCATGTGATTTTTCTGAGCCAGGTGGGGTCTTCTGACCTTTATGAATATATTTTCGGTTTGTTTTCACTGGGCACAAGTTGTTATGCAACATACTGATCTTTCAAGTGTGCCTTTGATTAGGTCTTGAGATGGCACGCAAAGGGAGGCACACTCCCCAATTTACTTCTACATGATGAGAGGGCACGACTTGAAACTCTGTGAAGCGACTTCACTCAGCACCAACAATTAATACGTGTGCCTGCACCACCCAACATGCTTTTACCCCTATTGTCTTCTCCCCTCACCTCTATTCCAAGGAGAACTCGCTATTATTATACTGGGCTGAAGCACTTCTTCACTCAAAGATTAGTGGAAATCTGGAACTTTCTCCCCCAAACAACTGTTGAGGATGGGGTCAATTGATAATGTCAAAGCTGAGATTGATGGATTTTTATTAGGCAAGGGTATTAAGGGTAACGGAACTAAGGCGGGGTAGATGGCGTTAAGATACAGATCAGCCATGATCTAATTGAATGCGGAACAGGCTGGAGGGGCTGAATGGCCTACTCCTCTTCCTATGAACTGGGGTTTTTACTCTAGAAAAGCATAGGCTCTGGGGAGATTTAATCAAAGTGATGAAGGGATCAGACTGTGTCTCTATGGTCTACGTAGTTAACCCGATAAAGACTATGTGAACTAAATAGGTTAGGGAAAATGAGGGGTCATGCGTATGAGATATGCAAACACGGGACTAAGTTTAGATATCAGGAGGTTTTTCTTTATGCAGTTTCGACACTTGGAATAAATTACTGGACGGTGTGTTGAGTGTGGATTCACTGCAGCACATCAAAAAATAGCTGAACGAGTTCCTTGCTGTGGCTAATATCATCAGCGTGCATAAGATATATTGCGTACGTACCTCATAGTTACTGTGATCGTCTGGAACTTGTTTTTTGATTACCTCCGGGAGTCGGAGAGGAATTTCCCAGATCCTTATTGCCTGAATTGGCCTCTGGTTTTCTTTTTATCCATTGTTTGTGCCTTTCCCAGGAGGCTGCGAGTGGGGAGGGCACACTGGAAGGTTTAATTGCATCTGTTCCTGCCCAACCTTTCGTATGTTCGTGTCAGTACCTTAGAGAGGGTGATCTACGAAAATGGGATGCAGGACATCATTTACATGGAGAAGCTGGGATTGTTCTCCTTCGAGCACAGAAGGTTAACAGGAGATTTAATAGAGGTGTTTAAAATCATGAGCGGTTTTAATAGAGTAAATAAGGAGAAACTTTCCACTGGCAGGAGGGTCGGTAACCAGAGGACACAGATTTAAAATAATTGGCAATAGAACCAGAGGGCGACATGAGGAGAAATTTTTTTACGCAGCGAGTTATTATGATCTGGAATGCGCTGCCTGAAAGGGTGGTGGGAGCAGATTGAATAGTAATTTTTGAAAAGGGAATTGGATAAATGCTTGAAGGGGAAAAATTGGCAGGGCTATGGGGAAAGGGCAGGGGCGCAGGACAAATTGGATAACTCTTTCAAAGAGCTGGCACAGGCTTGATGGGCCGAATGGCCTCCTGTGCTGTATCATTCTATGATTTCATAAATATGTTTCTTAGTCGCACCAAGATTGGCATGTAACAACAACAACTTGCATTTATATAGTGCCTTTAACGTAGTAAAACGCCCCAAGGAGCTTCACAGGACTGATTATTAAACAAATTTCGACACCGAGCCACATAACTAGATATTAGGGACAGGTGACTAAAATTTGGTCACAGAGGTAGGTTTTAAGGAGTGTTTTAAAGAAGGAGAGAAAGGCAGAGAGGTGGTGAGGTTTAGGGAGGGAATTCAAGTGCTTAGGACCTAGACAGTAAAAGGCTAATGGAATGCTGGCCTTTACATCCAGAGGACAAGAATACAAGGGGGTAGAAGTTATGCTACAGCTATACAAAGCTCTGGTTAGACCACACCTGGAGTACTGTGTTCAGTTCTGCCAACTCAGAAAGGAGGGAGTGAGTGTGGAGGGAGTGCAGCGTAAATTTACTAGAATGACAGCTTTTTATTTATTCGTTCATGGGATGTGGGCATCGCTGGCAAGGCCAGCATTTATTGCCCAACCCGAATTGCCCTTGAGAAGGTGGTGGTGAGCCGCCTTCTTGAACCGCTGCAGTCCGTGTGGTGAAGGTTCTCCCACAGTGCTGTTAGGAAGGGAGTTCTAGGATTTTGACCCAGCGACGATGAAGGAACAGCGATATATTTCCAAGTCGGGATGGTGTGTGACTTGGAGGGGAACGTGCAGGTGGTGTTGTTCCCATGTACCTGCTGCTCTTGTCCTTCTAGGTGGTAGAGGTTGCGGGTTTGGGAGGTGCTTTCGAAGAAGCCTTAGCGAGTTGCTGCAGTGCATCCTGTGGATGGTACACACTGCAGCCATTGTGCGTCCGTGACGAAGGCAGTGAATGTTTAGGGTGGTGGATGGGGTGCCAATTAAGCGGGCTGCTTTGTCCTGGATGATGTCGAGCTTCTTGAATGTTGTTGGAGCTGCACTCATCCAGGCAAGTGGAGAGTATTCCATCACACTCCTGACTTGTGCCTTGTAGATGGTGGAAAGGCTTTGGGGAGTCAGGAGGTGAGTCACTCGCCACAGAATACCCAGCTTCTGACCTGCTCTTGTAGCCACAGTATTTATGTGGCTGGTCCAGTTAAGTTTCTGGTCAATGGTGACCCCCAGGATGTTGATGGTGGGGGATTCGGCGATGGTAATGCCATTGAATGTCAAGGGGAGGTGGTTAGATTCTCTCTTGTTGGAGATAGTCATTGCCTGGCACTTGTCTGGCATGAATATTACTTGCCACATATCAGCCCAATCCTGGATGTTGTCCAGGTCTTGCTACATGTAGGCATGGACTGCTTCATTATCTGAGGGGTTGTGAATGGAACTGAACACTGTGCAATCATCAGCGAACATCCCCATTTCTGACCTTATGATGGAGGGAAGGTCATTGATGAAGCAACTGAAGATGGTGGGGCCCAGGACACTGCCCTGAGGAACTCCTGCAGCAATGTCCTCGGGCTGAGATGATTGGCCTCCAACAGCCACTACCATCTTCCTTTGTGCTAGGTATGACTCCAGTCACTGGAGAGTTTTCCCATTGACTTCAATTTTACTAGGGCTCCTTGGTGCCACACTCGGTCAAATGCTGCCTTGATGTCAAGGGCAGTCACTCTCACCTCACCTCTGGAATTCAGCTCTTTTGTCCATGTTTGGACCAAGGCTGTAATGAGGTTTGGAGCCGAGTGGTCCTGGCGGAACCCAAACTGAGCATCAGTGAGCAGGTTATTGGTGAGTAAGTGCCGTTTGATAGCACTGTCGACGACACCTTCCATCACTTTGCTGATGATCGAGAGTAGACTGATGGGGCGGTAATTGGCCGGATTGGATTTGTCCTGCTATTTGTGGACAGGACATACCTGGCCAATTTTCCACATTGTCGGGTAGATGCCAGTGTTGTAGCTGTACTGGAACAGTTTGGCTAGAGGTGCAGCTACTTCTGGAGCACAAGTCTTCAGCACGACAGCTGGGATGTTGTCGGGGCCCATAACCTTTGTTGTATCCAGTGCAGTCAGCCGTTTCTTGATATCACGTGGAGTGAATCGAATTGGCTGAAGACTGGCTTCTGTGATGGTGGGGATATCGGGAGGAGGCCGAGATGGATCATCCACTCGGCACTTCTGGCTGAAGATGGTTACAAATGCTTCAGCCTTGTCTTTTGCACTCACGTGCTGGACTCCGCCATCATTGTGGATGGGGATGTTTACAGAGCCTCCTCCTCCTGTTAGTTGTTTAATTGTCGACCACTATTCACGACTGGATGTGGCAGGACTGCAGAGCTTTGATCTGATTCGTTGGTTGTGGAATCGCTTAGCTCTGTCTATAGCATGATGCTTCTGCTGTTTAGCATGCATGTAGTCCTGAGTTGTAGCTTCACCAGGTTGGCACTTCATTTTTTGGTACGCCTGGTGCTGCTCCTGGCATGCTCTTCTACACTTCTCATTGAACCAGGGTTGATCCCCTGGCTTGTTGGGAATGGTAGAGTGAGGAATATGCTGGGCCATGAAGTTACAGATTGTTCTGGAATACAATTCTGCTGCTGCTGATGGCCCACAGCATCTCATGGATGCCCAGTTTTGAGCTGCTAGATCTATTCTGAATCTATCCCATTTAGCACAGTGGTAGTGCCACACAACACGTTGGATGGTGTCCTCAGTGTGAAGACAGGACTTCGTCTCCACAAGGACAGTGTGGTGGCCACTCCTACCAATACTGTCATGGACAGATGCATCTGCGACAGGTGGATTAGTGAGGACGAGGTCAAGTAGGTTTTTCCCTCATGTTGGTTCATTCGCCACCTGCCGCAGGCCCAATCTGGCAGCTATGTCCTTCAGGACTCGGCCAGCTTGATCAGTAGTGGTGCTACCGAGCAACTCTTGGTGATGGACATTGAAGTCCCCCACCCAGAGTACATTCTATGCCCTTGCTACCCTCAGTGCTTCCTCCAAGTGGTGCTCAACATGGAGGAGGACTGATTCATCAGCTGAGGGAGGGCGGTAGGTGGTAATCAGCAGGAGGTTTCCTTGCCTATGTTTGACTTGATGCCATGAGATTTCATGGGGTCTGGAGTCAATTTTGAGGACTCCCAGGGCCACTCCCTCCTCTCTGTATATCACTGTACCGCCACCTCTGGTGGGTCTGTCCTGCCGGTGGGACGGGACATACCCAGGGATGGTGATAGACTCCAAGAGCTAAATTATGAGGAGAGATTACACAAACTAGGGTTGTATTCCCTGGAATTTAGAAGTTAAAGGAGTAATTCCATCAATTTTTTCAAGATATTAAAGGGAACTGATAGGGTAAATAGAGAGAAACTATTTCTGCTGGTTGGGGAGTCTAGGACTGGGGAACATAGCCTAAAAATTAGAGTCAGGACTTTCAAAAATAAAGTTAGGGAACACAAAGGGTGGTAGAAGTTTGGAGCTCTCTTCTGCAAATGGCAGTTGATGATAGTTCAATTGTTAATTTTAAATCTGAGATTGATAGATTTTTGTTAACCAAAGGTATTAAGGGATATTTGGAGTTTTGTCACAGATCAGCCATGATCTCATTGAATGGCAGAACTGGCTTGAGGGTCTAAATGGTCTACTCCTGTTCCTATACTCCTATGTTCCTAATTAAAATTCCAGCAAGTTTGCCTTTATACGACCACAGGTTGCATAATATCTGTACACTATGCAAGCTGGCAGCCAAAAAGCAAATTACAAGCAATTTACTACAACTGCCCTGTTATCAGAGTGTCATGCTTCAAATTCAAGATGGATGAAGGGTAATGAGCATTAATCAAAAAATAATAGGAGCTTGTAACAAAGGTAATGTGATAATCGTGGGGGACTTTAATCTTCATATAGACTTGGCAAATCAAATTGGCAAAGGTAGTCTGGAGGACGAGTTGTTGGAATACATTCGAGACAGCTTCCTAGAACAATACATCATGGAACCAACCAGAGAACAGGTTATTTTAGATCTTGTCTTGAGTAATGAGACAGAGTTAATTAGTAATCTCATAGTAAAGGATCCTCTAGGAAAGAGTGATCATAATATGACGGAATTTCACATTGAGTTCGAGAGTGACATACTTAAGTCCGAAACTAGAGTTTTAAACTTAAATAAAGCCAATTACATAGTTATGAAGGGTGAGTTGGCTAAGGTTGATTGGGAAATTAGTTTAATATGTATGACAGTAGATAAGCAATGGCAAGTATTTAAATAAATATTTCAAAATTGTCAACAAACGTACATTCCATTGAGAAATAAAAACTCCATGGGTAAAGTGATCCATCCATGGCTAACTAAAGAAGTTAAGGATCGTATTAGATTTAAAAAGAGGCTTATAATGTTGCCAAGATGAGTAGTAAGTCTGAGGATTGGGAGAGTTTTAGAAACCAGCAAAGGATTACCAAAAAATTGATAAAAGGAGAGAAAATAGAATATGAGAGTAAACTAGCAAGAAATATAAAAACAGATTTTAAGAGCTTCTACAAGAATGTAAAAAGGAAGAGAGTAGCAAAACATGGGTCCCTTAGAGGCTGAGACAGGAGAAATTATGGGGAATAAGGAAATGGCAGAGATGTTAAACAAATATTTTGTATCTGTCTTCACAGTACAAGACACAAAAACATATCAGTAATAGTGGGGAACCAAGGGGATAATGAGAGTGAGGAACTTAAAGTAATTAATATTAGTAAAGAAGAAGTACTAGAGAAATTAATGGGACTAAAAGCCGACAAATCCCCTGGACCTGATGGCCTACAGCCTAGGGTTCTAAAAGAGGTGGCTGCAGGGACAGTGGATGCATTGGTTGTGATCTTCCAAAATTCCCTAGATTCTAGAGCGGTCCCAGTGGATTGGAAGGTAGCAAATGTAACCCCGTTATTCAAGAAAGGAGAGAGAAAACAAGGAACTACAGGCCAGTTAGCCTGACATCAGTCGTTGGGAAAATACTGGAATCCATTATTAAGGAAGTGGTAACAGGGCACTTAGAAAATCATAATATGATTAGGCAGAGTCAACATGGTTTTATGAAAGGGAAATCGTGTTTAACAAATCTATTAGCGTTTTTTGAGGATGTAACTAGCAGGTTAGATAAAGGGGAACCAGTAGATGTAGTATATTTGGATTTTCAAAAGGCATTCGATAAGGTGCCACATAAAAGGTTGTTACGCAAGATAAGGGCTCATGTGCTTGGGGGTAATATATTAGCATGGATAGAGGATTGGTTAATGGACAGAAAACAGAGAGTAAGAATAAATGGGTCATTTTCAGGTTGGCGGGCAGTAACTAGTGGGATGCCGCAAGGATCAGTGCTTGGGCCTCAGCTATTTATAATCTATATTAATGATTTAGATGAAGGGACCCAGTGTAACGTATCCAAGTTTGTTGATGATACAAAGCTAGGTGGGAAAGTAAGCTGTGAGGAGGATGCAAAGAGTCTGCAAAGGGATTTAGACAGGTTAAGTGAGTGGGCAAGAATGTGGCAGATGGAGTATAATGTGGGGAAATGTGAGGTTATTCACTTTGGTAGGAAAAATAGAAAAATGGAATATTTTTTAAATGGTAAGAAACTATTAAATGTTGATGTTCAGAGGGATTTAGATGTCCTTGGACATGAAACACAGAAAGTTAAAGTTCAGGTACAGCAAGCAATTAGGAAGGCAAATGGCATGTTGGCCTTTATTGCAAGCAGATTGGCATACAAGAGTAAAGAAGTCTTGCTGCAATTGTACAGAGCCTAAGGAAGGATATACTTGCCTTAGAGGCGGTGCAACGAAGGTTCACTAGACTGATTCCTGGGATGAGAAGGTCGTCCTGAGAGGAAAAATAGAGTAGATTGGGCCTATACTCTCTGGAGTTCAGAAGAATGAGAGGTGATCTCAATGAAACATATAAGATTCTAAGAGGGCTTGACAGGATAGATGCTGAGAGGATGCTTCCCCTGGCTGGAGAGTCTAGAACTAGGGGGTATAGTCTCAGGGTAAGGGGTCGGCCATTTGGGACTGAGATGAGGTGGAATTTCTTCACTCAGAGGGTCATGAATATTTGGAATTCTCTACCTCATAAGGCTGTGGATGCTCAGTCGTTGAATATATTCAAGACTGAGATGGATAGATTTTTGGACTCTAAGGGAATCAAGGGATAGGGGGGATCAGGCGGGAAAGTGGAGTTGAGGTTGAAGGTTAGCCATGATCTTATTGAATGGCGGAGCAGGCTCGAGGGGCCATATGGCCTACTCCTGCTCCTATTTCTTATGTTCTTAATAAGGCGGCTGGTTGTTTTTTTTTAGTCTTGGGTGAACTAAGCCTGGCCTGAAATTAGTGTTCCCAAACCTAGTTAGACATATTCCTGGCGGGAGGTCACCTCGTGACTTCCTGCCTCCAACCAGCCCACTCAGTCAAACAGCCAATTTTCCCCCAACTCCAATATTTTTTATAACCAATAAATTAAAGTGTTCAAAGAAAACTTTGAAAAAAACACCATTTTTTTTAATGCCCCTATGATTTTCTTCCATGGTGTTTGCTCACAGCAGGAGATTGAGTTCCCCGGAGATCCAGGACAATCCTGAAGGATTGTTAACCCTCCTTCAAATGTTGCCCTGACCACCAATGTAAATGGAACTCCCGTGTGATTTCCATATTTTTTTTTGGAGGGGGGGGGGGTGTTGCTTGAGATTTCCATTGTATGGAGAAATTTCTTTATTTTTGCTTTTTATTTCAAACGAGGAGGGAAGACGAGCGGAATTCTCTTTCGCCCAGCGATCTGGAATGCGCTGCCTGTAAGGGCGGTGAAAGCAGTTTCAAAAGTAACCTTCAAAAGGGGGAATTGGATAAATACTTGAAAAGGGAAAAAAAATTACAGGGCTGGGGGGAAAGAGCAGGGGGTGGAGGGGGAGTGGGACTAATTGGATAGTTCTTTTCAAAGAGCCAGAACGGACACGATGGGCCGAATGGCCTCCTTGGTGTGTTGTATCATTCGATGATTTCATCGACTCATTGCCAGAATGGAGCAAATGGGAGTTAAGGGCATCTTCACGCACAGTTGGCCAGCGCTCGAATTTTGAGCAAGCCTCCTAGATTTCCGTTCGTGCCACGGGCGCAGTGTCCCAGATGTTGGCAGATGTTGAGGGCCTGAGATCCAGCGCACAATAACGAATGCCAGTGATCTCCTCCGTGCATGGTGCTTGCGAAGAGGAAAATCGGTCCGCAAAGCGTTGTCTGGCACATTTCACCAACTGCATCTCATTGAGAACTTGGGTCATATTTGAAAACTGCGACCTTCTGATTAAAGTCACACACAGAACTATCGAAATGTGTTTCAGAGGAGCGGGTCTGTAACAATTTATCACAGGCGTCGCTGTTTCAGTTTTCAATACATTGTTTCACATCTCTCAGAAATACCTGAAGGTGTTTTTTTTGCCTCCACTGAATTAATTTGCAATGCAAATGATGAGAGTAAAGAGTTAATCACCAAGGGGACGAATGATCTTCCTTGTAAATATTTTCTGGATGGTATTTGTCTGAGGGAGGAGCGTGGTCTGTGGCACATTACAATGAACATTGTCATAAATGGCTCGGTCGTGGTGCTGAAAGGGTTAGTTGGGATATTTGGTTCCTCCCTCAGCCTTTTAAAAGCGACTTGACTGAGAGGGGGGCTGATCACAAGCAACGGAAGATTTCAGGTGTTCACACTTCGGATATTTCCCATTTTGGTCGATACACTGATTTGGTCTGATCTTAAATCTCAGCGGGCGAAGTCACAAGATGAAGTGTCTCCTGCTCCTAGGATCTGCTCTCGTTCTCTGCGTCTCTCTGGGTAAGAAAACAACTATTTCTCTGGCATGACCATCGCTGTTTATTATGACTTTTTGGCTTCCAATAATTTTGTGGAGGGCTTTGCAAAAAAAAATTAAAAGCTAACGGACAGGTTCAAAACTTAATTAAAACCGCTAATGGCCTTTAATGGTGCTGCAATGCAAAAGGAGTGGAAATTATTACTCCACTTGTATAAAGCTCTGGTTAGACTCCACTTAGAGCACTGGGTTCAGTTCTGGGCACCGCACCTCAGGAAGGATAGATTGGCCTTTGAGGGGGCGCAGCACAGATTCACCAGAATGATACCGGGGCTAAAAGGGATTAAATTACGAGGACAGGTTGCACAGACTGGGCTTGTTTTCCTTCCAGCAGAGAAGATTAATTGAAGTGTTTAAGATGATTAAAGGATTTGATAAGGTAGATAGAGAGAAACTATTTCCTCTGGGGGAAGTCCAGAAAAAGAGGAAATAACCTTAAAATTAGAGCTCGGCCGTTCAGGGGTGATGTCCTCACACAAAGGGTAGTGGAAATCTGGAACTCTCTCCCCCAAAAAGTGATTGAGGCTGGGGGTCAATTGACAATTTCAAAACTGAGATTGATTGATTTTTGTTAGGTATTAAGGGATGTGGAACCAAGGCGGGTAGATGGAGTTAAGATACCGATCAGCCATGATCTAACTGAATGGCGGAACAGGCTCGAGGGGCTGAACGTCCTCCTCCTGTTCCCATGTTCCAAAGTACCCAGGTTGTGAATAACCTGATTCCTGCCTGTGCTGAGTGGAGTTTGTATTGGGAAACCCTAAAGCCGTATCTTGTAGAGACTGTTAGAGATTCGGGGGGACAATTTTAACCTAGCCTGCCCGTGGGGAAAATGATGGGGTCGAGTGCGATACTGGATTTACACCCTGCCTGATGTTACTCTCCATTGAAGTCACTGAAGAGCAAAACTCAATGGGATTCCCGCCCAGTAAGTCAGGTTAAAATTATTCAATGAGAAATAGTAGAAGAATCCATTTATATTAGGTTCCATGTTCTATTAGCTCTATAGCTAAAAACTTAGAACCAGAAAGCTGCGAAAGCAGCTGACAACATCTGTACAGAGGTTAGCTCCAGCCTGGTTACATTTAGAGTCTCTATCACACTCCACACTGGAGACTCTATTCCCTTTCTTTGCCTTGCTAACCCTAATCACACTGATATATTCTGGACACTTTTTGGGACCATAAGTCATCTCAATGGATAAATGTTTAGCAGGCCTGGAACACCTTGATAGAGACTGGTACAAGTTAGTACTGAGAATATGGGTGTAAAGAGGTTATGAAACACAGATGCCAATGGGATAAAATGTAACCCCCAAGGACGGGTGGATTGGGGCGGGAGGGAAGTTAAAATAACAGCTTTTCAGAGCGGGACCGCACCCCGGCTCCAACACACCCACTTCTGGGTTTAACCGGGAGCGGGGGAGGGGGGTTTGTCTCCGTGTAGACAGCAGGTAGCCCCGCCCCCACTTAAAGCCAGTGGGCCAATACTTAAAAGTGCCATGTACCTCATTGAGATATTTTGTGTATTGGAATTCTAAAATGAATTAACCTCGCCTGTTCAGGTTTCCCATCGCTTCCGAATTGCATTGGGTGAAAGCAGGCAGGAAGGGATGGGTCCCTGAGGTGAGGGCCTTTGTTGCACTGCTTGTGGGCCCGGAGGAGCAGGAGTGCTTCATCCAGGCCCAACAAGCTCACCCTGCCGACAGGACCCCCATGATCGGCCAACACCGCTCCCCTGGCGATAGACCCCTCTCCTGTGCTGGCTGCCCCCCCCCCCCCCCCCCCCCCCCAATGTCATCACTGGCTGACCCCCCAATTCCCACTGCTGGCTGAACCACCCCCCCCCCCCCCCCCCCCCCGTCATCCACGTCGCCCCCGCCTCCGATTTTTTCCAAGCCTGATGATCTCTCTCTCTCTCCATCCCGCCCTCCTCTCTGATAAGCAGCTCCCTTCACTGCCGACAGCCAGCCTGCCTGTCAATCTCGCTGCCTGGCGTGTGGGAAACCCGAAAGCTCAAATGTTCACCTTCAATTGAGTTGCGATCGCGGATTGTAACGCACCCAATTCGCTTCCAGTTTCCCCAGGCGAATATCTGCAAATGTGTGGGGTACCCGGCTCGGAGTAACAATCATGTCCTATAAATGGGGTGAGATCGTAGCCATAAGTTGGAAAAAATAGTATGGATGATATTGACCTCAGCTGCCTATAATGCCCTCCTCTTCTACCAGGACATCTTATGTAATCTGTGGCTGGCTGTGACGATGTTGGTTCGTTTAACCCTTAATAAACCTCCAAGTGTTTAGACTCTGTGTTTCAAACTCATTATTGGCACATAGACAGGACTGCAGCTTTTGGATATATATTTTAGCAACAGTACATTCCTAACCAGACCAACATCATCACTGGACAATAGCCAAAGCAGACAATCCTGTTTGTCTCCTGCTTCTTTTACCATCAAGAGCTTCATTCTACACCTGAAACCCTAAAGTCACATTATCGTGGGATCAATGGATTAGATATAAACCATAAATACTGTGAAGAAAGTCAGAACAGATATAGGAAAGCTGCAAAGGGAAGGAAGGCTAAGAGGCAGAATGAGAAAAAACATTAAAAGCAATAAAAAGACTTTCACATTAGTGGTAAGACAATAGACAATAGCTGCTATTTGGTCCATCTAAATTCATCCATCCAGAAAATTCCTAAAGTCCCCCCATTACATCACCAATTGATTCATAAATCCTTCCATGGCTTTTCATTTCCACTACAGTATGTGGAAGTCTGTTTCAATGTTGAGCACTCTCTGGGGGGTAGTTTTGATTTTGTGCGATTGGGTGATAGTGAATTGACTGACCGTTTTTGCATCTCTCCCGATTTATAAAATTTCTTTTGAAGTCAATGGGGAGAGATGTAAAACAGGCTGCCGACTTGCTATCCCCCGTTTGACACCATCGCACAAAGTCAAAATCTACCCCCTCTGTGAAGAAGAGTTTCTTCAGATCAGTCCTACATTTATCTTTCACGAGCTTAAACCTGTGTCCCTTATCTTACACTCACAATTTAATTTAAAGTCATTTTCCAGATTCACCTTTTCCATACCATTTACAATCTTACACACCTCCATCAGATCACCCAAGGTCTGTCCAGTCTTTCCTTATTACTCAGACACATGAAACTAGAGATCAGCCTAATTGCCGTTCTCTGAACTGCTGCCAATGTTTGAACATCTCTCTCGTGAATCAGCGACCAAGAACTGGATGTGATTAATATTCAAGGTCTGGTCAATTATGCAACTTCCTCTGACTGGTGTTCTACTGTTTAGTTATGTAGTTCAACATTCTACGGGCTTTTATTGCTGCTCTAGATTGGTTCATATTTTTGTCCATTAATGCTGCAGAGTGTTATTCTCAAAACAAAGGTTACAAGCCATTTCTTGTTCAGCCTTATCTCCATGTTCTTAATGTACAGGTGACTGCTTAGAGTGTTACACGTGCTTCCTATCACCCGACAGATGCATTGTAAACCCCACCAACTGTACCAGAGCTAACGATAAGTGTTATTACAGAGTTGGGAAAGCTGGTAAGTAAGAATCATGTTGCAGAGTTACATGGGCAATTTTAACCCGCTGGAATGGGGGAATGGGGGGGTGGGGGTGTGAGTGGGAGGTTAAAATAACGGCTTTTGAGAGCGGGACCGGCTCTCCAACACGCCCACTTCTGGGTTTAACCCAGGCAGGTTTGTCTGTGTGTGGACAGCAGACGCCCGAAGTCCCACCCACACTTAAAGCCAGAGGGCCCATACTTAAAGGGTTAATGTACCTCACTGAAATAGTTGAGGTGCTTAATTCTTTGTGTATTGGAAAACTTAAATGAATTTAACCTTACCTGTTCGAGTTTCCCATCGCTTCTGATTTCACATCAGGTGAAAGCAGGTAGCAAGGGCTGGATCCATGAGGTGAATGCCTTTATTGCGCTGCTTGTGGGCCTGATCCTAGACCCCCCCCCCACCACCCCGCCGATCCTCGATGGTGGCTGATTCCATGCCGATGCTAGCTGGACCCCCGATATCCTCCAAGTCCCCCACCTCCCCCAACTACAATTTTTTCCAGGGCCCACCATCTCTAGGTCTCTCTGTCTCCCTCCCTCCCTCCCACCTCACTCCCGGATTTTGCAGCTCCTTTCCCTTCCGACAGGCAGCCAGCCCGTCAATCTGGCTGCCTGGCATGTGGGAAACTCAAACACCAATACTTACCTTGATCATAAGAACGTAAGAAATAGGAGCAGGAGTAGGCCATACGGCCCCTCGAGCCTGCTCCGCCATTCAATCAGATCATGGCTGATCTTCGACCTCAACTCCACTTTCCCGCCCGATCCCCATATCCCTTGATTCCCCTATAGTCCAAAAATCTACCTATCTCAGCCTTGAATATACTCAACGACTCAGCATCCACAGCCAACTGGGGATAATTCCAAAGATTCACAACCCTCTGCGTTAAGAAATTCCTCCTCATCTCCGTCTTAAATGGCCAACCCCTTATTGTGGGACTATGCCTTCTAGTTCTAGACTCTCCAGCCAGGGGAAACAATCTCTCAGCATCTACCTTGTCAAGCCCCCTCAGAACCTTATGTTTCAATTAGATCACCTCTCATTCTTCTAAACCCCTGAGAGTAAAGGCCCATTCTACTCAACCTCGCCTCATAATACAACCTTCTCATCCCAGGAATTAATCTAGTGAACCTTCGTTGCACCGCCTCTAAGGCAAGTATATCCTTCCTTCGTTAGGGAGACCAAAACTGTACGCAGTACTCCAGGTGAGGTCTCGCCAAAGTCCTGTACAATTGTAGTAAGACTTCCTTACTCTTGTACTCCAACCACCTTCCAATAAAGACCAACATGCCATTTGCTTTCCTAATTGCTTGCTGTACCCACATGTTAATTTTCTGTTTCTTGTACCAGAACACCCAAGTCTCTCTGGGCACCGACATTCAATAGTTTCTTAACGTTTAAAAAACATTCTGTTTTTCTATTCTTCCTACCAAAGTGAATAACCTCACATTTCCCCACATTATACTCCATCTGCCACCTTCTTGCCCACTCACTTAACCTGTCTATATCCCTTTGTGTCCTCCTCACAGCTTACATTCCCACCTAGCTTTGTATCGTCAGCAAACTCTGATACATTGCACTCGGTCCCTTCATCCAAGTCATTAATATAGATTATAAATAACTGAGGCCCAAGCACCGATCCTTGCGGCACCCCACTAGTTACAGCCTGCCAACCCGAAAATGACCTGTTTATTCCTACACTCTTTTCTGTCTGTTAACCAATCCTATATCCATGCTAATATGTTACCCCCAACCCCATGAGCCCTTATTTTGCGTAACAACCTTTTTATGTGGCACCTTATCGAATGCCTTTTAAAAATCCAAAAATACTACATGCACTGGTTCCCCTTTATCTACCCTGCTAGTTACATCCTCAAAAAACAATGATAAATTTATCAAACACAATTTCCCTTTCATAAAACCATGTTGACTCTGCCTAATCATATTATGGTGTTCTCCGTGCCCTGTTACCATTTCCTTAGTAATGGATTCCAGCATTTCCCCGACTACTGATGTCAGGCTAACTCGCCTGTAGTTCCCTGTTTTATCTCTCCCTCCTTTCTTGAATAGCAGGGTTACATTTGCTACCTTCCAATCCACTGGGACTGCTCTAGAATCTAGGGAATTTTGGAAAATCACAACCAATGCATCCACTATCTCTGCAGCCGCCTCTTTTAGAACCCTCTGATGTAGGCCATCAGGTCCAGGGGATTTATTGGCTTTTAGTCCCATTAGTTTCTCAAGTACTTTTTCTCTGCTGATAATAATTACTTTAAGTTCCTCACTCATTGGTTCCCCATTATTTTTGGTATGCTTTTTGTGCCTTCTATTGCGACGACAGATACAAAATATTTGTTTAACGCATCTGCCATTTCCTGATTCCCCATTATAATTTCTCCTGTCTCAGCCTTTCGGGGATCAATGTTTACTTTTGCTACTCTCTTCCTTTCTACATACTCGTGGAAGCATTATTTCTCAATGGAATGTATATTTGTTGAGAATATTAAAATATTTCTTTGAATGTTTGCCATTGTTTTTCAACCATCATACCAGTCAATTTAATTTCCCAATCTACCTTAGCCAATTCACCCCTCATACCTATGTAATTAGCTTTATTTAAGTTTAAGACTCTAGTTTTGGACTTAAGTACGTCACTCTCAAACTCAATGTAAAATTCTATCACATTATGATCACTCTTCCCCAGAGGATCCTTTACTGTGAGATTACTAATTAACGATCGCAGATTGCGACAAACTCAATTGGCTTCCGGGTTCCCCATCCAAAAATTTACCAGTGCAACAAGGTCCCACCAGCAGCAATGAACTAAATGACCAGATAATCTGTTTTAGTGATGTCGGTCGAGGGATTCATCCATCAAGCCAAAACTCCTGCCAGTACCCTTCCCACTCTAACCCTAGACCCATCTATTTCTAGCTTCCCTCTCATCTCCTGCCCAATCCTCTCCAATTTTTTCCCTTCAATGAGACTCACCTCCTGCTCCATTGACTCTATTCCCACTAAATTGCTGACCACCCAACCACAAGCATTGCATGCCTCCCTTTCAAAACTAACATCATCACCCCTCCTTATAAAACTCACCCTCCATCACCAACCTCCCTTTCCTCTCAAGTCCTTGATCATTTTGTCTCCTACCAGATTGTGTCCACCTATCCTGCATCTTCCTGTTTGAATCCCTTCCATCAGGTTTCTTCCTCTCCTAGACAACCAAAATAGCCCTAAGCAACGGTATTAATGATATTCTCTGATTGGAGTGCATTTCGTCCTCCTCGACCACTTTGAGGCATTTGCCTCGTGCCGTCCTCTTCCATTGCTTCTCCTCCATTGTCCAGTTCTGTGCGGCAGCCCACTCTTGGTTCGACTCTTTTATTTATCTGATCGTGGCCAGAGCATCTCCAGCAATGGCTTCTCTTATTTCCCCTGCACCATCACCGCAGGAGTTCCCCAAGGATCCACCCCTGCTTCATCATCTGCAGACCTGGGAGAGCTTCCAAATGTAAGCCAATGACCCAGAGCTCTACCCCTCCACATCTCTCGCGACCCTTCCACGGCCTCTGCTGTCATATTGCTTGTCCAGCGTCCAGTTCTGGATGAGCTGTAACTTCCTCCAGCTAAACATTGGGAAAAATCAAAGCAATCGTTTTTGGCTCCTGTCACACACTCTATTCTCACCACTGAATCCACTACCCCAGCCACTTCCCCCAGTTACTGTATCAGACTGAATTAGGCTGTTCCCAATCTCAGCACTCTGTTCCACCCCAAGTTGAGCTTCCAAAACCATATCCCCTCAATCACAAATACCTCCTACATCCACCTCCATAACATTGCCCGTCTCCGCCCCTACCTCAACCCATCTGCCATTGAAACAATCATCCATGCCTTTGTCACTCCAAAGACTATTCCAATGCTCTCCTGGTCTGACCTCCCATCCTCCACCTTCCATAAACTTCAGCTCATCTAAAATCTGCTGTCTGTAGCAGGCACTTTAGTATACTGGTTTTGTTTTTTTAAAAATTCATTCATGGGATGTGGGCGTCGCTGGCAAGGCAGATGTTACCTTAGTAATCCAGCGGCCTGGACTAATAACCCAAAAATTGTGAGTTCAAATCCCACCATGGCAGTTTGAGAATTTGAATACAGTTTTTAAAAAAACCTGGGAATATAAAGCTGGTATCAATAAAAGTGTCCGATTGTTAAAAATCCAACTGGTTCGTTAATGCCCTTTAGGGAAAGAAATCTGCGGTCCATAGCTGGTCTGGCCTATATGTAACTCCAATCCCACACCAACGTAACTGCCTTCTTAACTTGCCTAGCAAGCCACTCAGTTGTATCCAACCAGTACAAAGAATAACAAGACTGCAATGGGTCAAGAAGAAGGCCCACCACCACCTCTCAGAGCAGCTGAGGATAGGCATTAAAATCAGTCTTGCCAGTGGCACCCACATCCTCAGAATGAATATTTTAAAAATTGTACCTTGCTCCATGTCCTGTGCACCCAACACCACTGTACTTGCTGACCTACATCTGCTCCTGGTCCTGCAATGCTTCGAATTTAAATTCTCATCCTCTTGTTTAAATTCCTCCATGGCCTCGCCCCTCCCTATCTCTGTAACCCTCCTCCAGCCCTACAACCCTCCGAAAACACTGCGTTCCTCCAATTCTTGCCTCTTGCGCATCCCTGATTTTCCATCGCTCCACCATTGTCAGCCGTGCCTTGAGCTGCCTAGGCCCTACAATCTGGAATTCCCTCCCTAAACCTCTCCGCCTCTCTACCTCCCTCTCCTCCTTTAAGACCATCCTCAAACCCACCTCTTGGACAAAACTTTTTGATCACCCCTCCTAATCTCTCCACCTTCGACCTTGCATCCGGCTTTCCTCATACGTATGTGAAGGGGCCTGGGAATGTTTATCTGTGTTAAAGTTGCTATATCAATTTGAGTTGTTGTACTTACAAGTTTTAGTGGACAATACGGGGGTGAAGTGGGGCAAGTAGAGCAAGTTTCAGTGGGATAAATACCTTCAGTGTTTCACAGACTTTAGGTATTTAGCAAAAGAACCAGAGGGAAAATGCAGAGAATTATTTTAACGCAGAGAATTATGATCTGGAATGCGCTGCCTGAAAGGGTGGTGGAATCAGATTCAATAGTTACTTTCAAAAGGGAATTGGATATATACTTAAAGGAAAAATTTTGCAGGGCTAGGGGGAAAGAGCACGAGAATGGGACTAATTGGATAGCTCTTTCAAAGAGCTGGCACAGGCACAATGGGCTGAATGGCCTCCTTCTGTATTGTGAGATTCTATGATTCGGTAAATAGATCGGTGATTTATTTACAGAAATGTGGAAAATTGGTAACCAGCGGAAAAGCATTTATCCTGTGGTGAGATAGTGGACAAGATATTAAGCCAGTAGTTACTTAACCATGTTTTCTTTCTATTTTTCTAGGTGCCATAACTGTTTACATGGCAGGGTGCCTTGCTCCTGATAAGTGTAACACCAGCTTTAGCGCCACTTATCTATCTGTGCCTGTGTCTCTCAATACAACTTGCTGTAATTTCAACCTCTGCAATGAAAGCAGCCATGTTAAATCGTCTCTTCTGCTGGGCTTTGCGTTGGTCTCTCTCTGGTTCGCACGATTCCTCTAAATCAATTGCAGCGTTTAGCACACACTAATGCACTGTGTAATTCTCTGGGGTGGGGGTGGGGTGTGTGGGATAATGAGTTTTTCTAATAATTAGTGGTACATGATGATTTCCCAAAGACTTGCAACTTAATCCAATCCAATGCCACTTTAAAAAAAAAAAAAATTCCTTTTTAATGAAGAAATCAGCAGCTCTCTGGTCCAGGCTAAGGATTTAATTTTCTCTAATGGTGGAATAGTTCTATGGATTCCAAGTAAATATTGCACAACATCAACAAATATGATTGCTGAAATAGTTCCTAGTTTCAATCTGCTTGTTTTCTGTTTGATATTAATTAAGCGTGCTTTGAAGATAACTATATTTTACAACTTTAATACACGGCGCTGTAATTGTACATTTTTATAACCTGAGCAGGATAAAGTAGTGATACAGCTCTGAGAGATTAGACGGTAGACATTACTGCTGGCAACATCTGTGGATGGACACTTAATGCAGTTGCATTGTTCCTCTGTCTGACATCCTGGAGATGTTAATGGGGGGTGAAATCGGTCTCCGCCAGTAGTGCGAAACAGGCTCACGGACAATTGTCCGCCCGATTTTACACCGGGCTTTATTTTTCCTTCCATTGATTTCAATGGAAACGAGAATCAGACAAGCTGTAAAAGGAGCTGCTGATTCGATATGAGCCCATACTGGGGAAGATCAGTTTCACCCCCAATGCGTCAGGTAGCCTCTTTAACGTAGCAAAACATCCCAAGCCGCATCACAGGATCATTCTATAAACATGTTGATTTCCCCCTGACACCAGTCAATAGTAATTTCTGGGGTAGTTCTTCTCACTGGAAGAGGCTACAGAAAAAAGAAATGCACAATAAAAACAGAAAATGTTGGAGACACTCAGCCAGTCAGGCAGCATCTGTGGGGAGAGAAACAGAGTTAACGTTTCAGGTCCATGACCTTCCATCAGAACTGGAAGAAGTTGTGAATCTTTGGAATTGTCTACCTGAGAGGGCTGTGGCTGCTCAGTCGTTGAGTATATTCAGGACTGAGATCGATAGATTTTTGGACTGTAGGGGAATCAAGGGATATGGGGATCGGGAGGGAAAGTGGAGTTGAGGTAAAAGATCAGCCATGATCTTATTGGATGGCGGAGCAGGCTCGAGGGGCCATATGGCCAACCCCTGCTCCTATTTCTTAAGTTCTTACGTCCTTATGTTCTAAGTTAAAGATTTAGCAGTTCATAAGCAAGTACAGAGCCAGGGAAAAAGTTGGCCGGGGGAGGCGGGAGGAAAGAACAAAAGGGAAGGTGTGTGGGAGGGTGGAGGGCAGGAGTGATTAAATGACAAAAAAGGGGATGATGGTGCAAGACAAAAGGGGGTGGTAATGGGACAATAAAGAAACAAAAGATGGGTCCAGAGGAGATGTAAATGGCAACAGCGGAACCATTACCAGCACCTGCTGCCCGAGAGAATGGGAGCAGTGGTTATGTTCTGAAGTTATTGAAATCAACGTTGAGGCCGGAAGGTTGTAAAGTGCCTAACCGAAAGATGAGGCACTGTTCCTCGAGCTTACGTTGAGTTTCACTGTGGGAGGCTGAAGACAGAGAGGTCCGATTGGGAGTAGGATGGAGAATTAAAGAAATGCACAACTTGTTTTGATCTGACAATGCGAATGTTAATGTGTGTGAAGCTTAGTATCCTTCTGACTTCAGTTGTTTTAGTAAGCCTTGTTCTGCCACCCTATGCAAATTTGAGCTGGCAGCATTATTCTGCTAACCTGTTGCTGTGTTCTAATAAATTACTGATGTGCCGAAAAATAAATTGTGTTTCGTTCTTGTCTCCGAAGCAGCCCCTTTGCTCTGGGCTTTCACCTTATTTTTTTCACACCTTTTTTGTGATTCGGATTCTGTCAGGTTATCAACAGCACTAGTGTTTTGTGCTCCCACAACAGGCTGTATCGTGACTGGTCCTACGCACAACCCCCCCCCCCCTCCAAACCTCCTCCCACTCCCCTACATAGGGATTGACTACACCATGAATTTGCCTCATCCAGCTGTGTAATTATTACTGTTGCTGCTTTAAGACTCTTCTGGCATTATTACATGCTAATGGCTACCTGATAGTTTACATGTCTTGCTTAACTGCATAACCAGAGACTTCACTTGTATACCAGTAATACAGTGAATTCAGATAGTAGAAACATATACACACGCACATTATAAGATGGTGACAGAATGTGAAGGGAGAATTTAATCCTGTCCCACTTTACTTTGAAAGAAAGATGTCAATAATTATGAAGAAAACCCGGCTCCCTAAGGAAAAACTTGCATTTATATAGCGTCTTTCATGACCTCAGGACATCCCAATGCATTTTACGGCCAATTAAGTACATTTTTGCAGCGTAGTCACTGTTTTAATGTAGGAAACACAGCAGCCAATTTGCGCACAGCAAGGTCCTACAAACAGCAATGTGATAATGGCCAGATTATCTTTTCTTTCGTGATTTTAGTTGAGGGATACATATTAGCCAGGACACCAGGAGAGAATTCCCTTGCTCTTATTCCAATAGTGTCCATGGGATCTTTCCACCTGAGAGTGCAGGTAAGGCCTTGGTTTAATGCCTTCTCCAAAAGATGGGTTGATGGCAGAGCAGTCTCCTCAACTACAATCTCTGACTCTTGATACTTGCCCCAAAATTGTACTTTGTTTTCTTCAAATATTTGACCTGAACTTTTGTTAAAAATTGGAAATATGCCAAATGTACAACAATTTCCAATTCAGTTTAGCAAAACTCATTTTCCAACATTGATAAATGGTTGTACTTGAAAGTCATCTAAACAAGATGGAGCCCTTGAAAAGTGTTCTCTGGAGTACAACCCATCTGCTAAACAATAACACACATAATAGAATGGCTCTCCCTGGGGCAGAAGACCAGAGCCTGGATTCTCCTGATGTCATCAGTAACATGTTGAGACAGGGCTTCTGCCTGCCCGTGAGCTCCCGAACTCATTTTTCTTGGGGGTGTGGGAGGAGGTTGGGCCTAATTTAATATGTGGGGCAGGATTTCAGCAAGAGTCCCGGGGCTGCCTGGGTCTCTGCTACTGGGTGGTAAATCGTGGACAAGCTGCAGCAGTTAAAGGGCTGCTGTCGCTGAAATGTCCAGACACTCGAATGTTGAAAAGCGATGGCAGGAGAAGCACCATCTGGGTGGCCATCTGCAATGATTACTGCTTCCCCCCACCCCCGATTCCCAGAAGCTGCGGCGGAGAAAAGGGGAAGAAGGTAAAGGGGTAGATTTACATCTTCACTCCCTGGGCAGGGCAGATCGCATACCCTTTTTACAGAACCCATTCATTTTAATGATATGAGAATCAGGCAGATGCTTTAATGGGTGGGAGATCCAACCAGTCACATTACCGCCCAGGGAAGGGAGGACGAAAATCTGCTCCAAAGGCGCTTAGCCATCCAGAGAGTAATGCCCCAGAAAAAGGACAAGAGAGCAAACCTTGAGGAAGGTGGTCTTGGTGGTCAGTGCCCACTTCATGAACCTTGACAGCTATTCAGTGTTGGAAATGTTTTAATGACCTCATCAGGCCAGCCATGTAAGTGAAGGCACAAGTGTTGATGTTGAGATACTGCTGGGAGTATGACTCATCTCAACACCACATTTGGTGGGGGGGGGGAGGGGAGTGTAATTTCGACTTTTGGCGATCATGTAAAACGGGCGATATCAGATTGGTTGCCTTTTATGCGAACGTTCTCAAAACTTTCAATATTCGTTACAAGAAGGACTTACATTTATATATGGCACTTTTCACGACCTCAGGACATCTCAAAGTGCTTTACAGCCAATGAAGTATTTTTGAAGTGTAGTCACTGTTGCAATGTAGGAAAAGCAGCAGCCAATTTGGGCACAGCAAAGTCCCACAAACAGCAATGTGATAATGACCAGATAATCTGTTTTTTAGTGATGTTGGTTGAGGGATAAATATTGGTCAGGACACCAGGGATAACTTCCCAGCTCTTCTTCGAAGCAGTGCCATGGGATCTTTTACATCCACCTGAGAGGGCAGATGGGGCCTCAGTTTAGCATCTCATCCGAAAGATGGCACCTCAACAATACAGCACTTGCTCAGTGCTGCACTGGAGTGTCAGCCTAGATTTTGTGCTCAAGTCTCTGGAGTGAGGCATGAACCCACCACCTCCTAACTCAGCGGTAAGTGCTACCAATTGAGTCACAGCAAGAACAATAAATGTTACATATTTGTAGGAAATACATCCCAAAAGTGATTGATCTTGTGTTTAATCAATAAGATGGTGTAAAATGTGAATTCTTAAGTTGGCTGAGTACGTTTGGCCATTGCATATGTTGAGGGGATGGACATCCAGTTTTGAAGTAGGTGCTTCTTCTGCCGCTGGTCCCACTCACTGTAAAATGCAAAGTGGGTGGAGATCTGGTGGGGTGGGAGTTCTATCCTCATCCACCCAAAAAATTCTGAGGAAAATCTGGGCTTCTGTGTCATATGTATGTGACTATCACCTTGCACTCTGTAGTTATTGTCTGTTTCTTTATTCTTTATTGTGCTGTTTGATTTGCAAACAAGTACTACTGCAGTTATTTTAACCTGCATGGTTCTGGTCTCGTGTTTTGATATTTCTGCCAAGAGGAGGAGATCAAGACATTATGCAAGCTTGTATGAAACCTAGTACACATTTATCCCACAAGTTGGTTAACTGTTGAACTGCAGCTGCGTGGACTATGTAAGTGTGCAAAATGTCAAGAATTGTACCCTTCCAATTCATGGGGGAAAAAGGTCCACTCATCGGAAGCACTGGGCAACCATCAAAAGCCTGTATCATAACATATGGGAATTTCACTAACCACTGACAGTGCTGCAAGAGGAAGATTATTGAAATATTTGTGAAAGTGCTCATTTTTTTCTTGTTTCCTTCATTACAAAACAACATCTGCAATAAATTGTAAACCAGCCATAATTACAAATGTTGCCTTGCAAACAATTTCCCTATACATGCACATTCCCTGCTGACAAAATCCCACAAAAACTCTACAGTTTAGAGTGGCTGAACACTGAATATGGATGCTAAAAGCAAATAAATGTACCAATGGGCCTCCTCCTGTCCAGATTTTTTCTCTCTGTACTTCCCTACATGAGCTACATTTACATTAGGGGATTTATTGACCCCCCCCCCCCCCACCACTTCTATTGTACAGGCTTATATCATTAATTTCTGCCACTGCTACAACAGAACATCAAAAATGCCCCTTCTTTAAACTCACACCAGTCTGAAGTTTTCCATTTGAGTTTGCAGCTGTAGAATACTACACAAATTCCTCATTAATGACTTTAAAAAGCTTCAACAGTAATTGGCTCTTTACTGAACTGTTGTTCAATAATGTGTATTTGGAGATGAAGCAATGCTCAGAACAGGTCTAAACACAGATAAATAATTCTATCTTGTGGATGTGCCATGATCCAACTGATGATTCTGTATGTGTAATTTTAATGTTTGCATTCTGATACTTCAGTACTTCAGTATCTCCTACAAGTTCGGTAAAAAAAATCTGTTCATTTTAAATAACAAAACAATTTTTATGAAAAATGTAACAGGGAGCCAATTCTATCTATTGGGAATTAGTACAGATACAGAAAATGCTTACATGTAAACAGTTTCTTTAACTTTAGTAGTTATACTTTTATGACATTTAGCACCAGAAAGATACCTTAAAATACTAAATCAAAAGCAAAATACTGCGGTTGCTGGAAATCTGAAATAAGAACAGAAAATGCTGGAAATGCTGAAATGTTGCTTGACCTACTGAGTATTTCCAGCATTTTCTGTTTTTATACCTCAAAATACTTACTGCTGTCAATGATAATAATTTGCTACACTAAAAAGAATCTTCAAGGTTACATAGATAAAACAAGTCAGGTAAACCAAAACCTTTTGTAGTGCAGTTTAATAGAACAATCTGTAGTCAAGAAGGAAAGAAACTATTAAGTTTCAACTAGAAAATGTGACACAAAAAAACCTGAGCAGTTGACAGCAGAAGGTGGGCTATGTGTTTGCTAACGCTACCAAGACCTTAAATAATACTGATGTGGAGATGCCGGTGATGGACTGGGGTTGACAATTGTAAACAATTTTACAACACCAAGTTATAGTCCAGCAATTTTATTTTAAATTCACAAGTTTTCGGAGGCTTGTGAATTTAAAATAAAATTGCTGGACTATAACTTGGTGTTGTAAAATTGTTTACAATTAAATAATACTGTGAGGAAGAGTGATGACGTCTAAAGTCCAGAAAGGTGAATGCACAAACCTCAGTCTTCAAACTGAATTCTACTGTGAAATCCTTAATGTCTTCTCTAGGGGATGAAATTCTGGGAGTCCCATTCCACTGGTTGGAACCCATTTACCTCTGTTTTCACTGAAGTATAGGAATAGAAACAACTAAATTACAGAATCATCAGTTGGGTCCCCATGCAGCACCCATCCCAAATTGTGGAGAAGGGTGTCATTTAAATACTTGGGGGAAGGGTTTCCCACTGCCAGTAAGGGTGCATCAGAGGTTCCTGCCCAACAGTGGCAAGGAAAATTGAAGCAACACCATGCCACACCGATGGCAAAACATGGCCTTGAAAGGGCAAAAGACAAGGAGCTTAGTGGGTTTGTTAAAAATGCTCCCAAGGGAACGGTATCACCTGAACATCATTAGGGAGGAGCTCTGCCGGGCCATTACAAGGCCTTCCGAAGAACTTATGCCAGTTCTTAGCCAGCAAGAGTTCCGTTGAGGCTTTACAAAGGTGTAAAGGGTAGAATTCCTAGAGTAGCTTGGGACTGCCCCAGACACATCCCTATATTGGGGGGAGGGGGGAGTGTGGACGGAAGACTCCCTGACTGGAATTGATGGGCAGGTTACACAGGGCAGAATCCTGGCCAAAGCAGGTCCCACCCCAAATTCTGGGGTCCTTAGCAGGCGATGCACCTGCTCACCATGCTCCCTTGCACCCAGATTCTCAAGGACCAAGGGCTCTTTAGCTCCTAACTGTATGTCTGAAAAATCCCATTACTCATCACAATGTGTGTAGTTGCTAAACTTATAATGAAGGTAAAGAATCTTACAACACCAGGTTATAGTCCAACAATTTTATTTTAAAATCACAAGCTTTCGGAGATTATCTCCTTCCTCACTCACCTGACGAAGGAGATAATCTCCGAAAGCTTGTGATTTTAAAATAAAATTGTTGGACTATAACCTGGTGTTGTAAGATTCTTTACATTTGTCCACCCCAGTCCATCACCGGCATCTCCACATCATGGCTTATAATGAAGGGGCATTACACAGCATGAACAGTCAGCCAAATCACAGGAAAAGACATAGGGAGGAGTTTTAGGTGGTATCATCTTACTGGCCCTGCCTCCACTGTATCAAATGTTTATATATAACTATCAGTTCTTTTGAACTGAAAGAAAGAGTTAGCAAGCAACCCACAATAGTTGTCTATACTTTTATGAAAGAGAGGAAACTAGTTAAGATAGAAATAGATAGAAACCAAACAAAATGCAACCATAGCTAAATTATCTACTTAGCACCTTTTAGATCTCAGCCTGAAGAATAATTGCCAGGGCTTATGAAGTACTAAGTTAAATTCTAATTCTGGGACCCTAGATGGAGATTGATGTGGCCAGGCACACTTTGTAAAAACAGATCAATCAAGTTGTTTTGTCAACAAATAGGACTGATAGTGAAAGAATTGGATCAGGTTGCAGGACAGTGTTTAGATTTATAGAAGCAGATTTTCCTGTTCTTGCACCTGGGAATAATGTATCACCTGGGCATAGCATTGGGTATGGAGGAGCTCACTGTCCCTTAATATATTCTTGTGCTTCATTTTGTTGGATTTTCTTCATAAGCATGAGGAAATATATTAACTTTCACATCTATTGCTAACATTCTCGGAAATAAAACTATGGCAATACTACATGTGTTCACACAATGTGCTACAACAAGTAGCTGTGACTCTACAGAAAATACATCAACCAGCCAAGCACTAATACAGAACCCATTGTAAGTGATATTTTCACGTTCATGCTGCCATTACATAAGTCTTTGTTACAGCATAATGTTTTCAAGGTAACTGTCAGTCCAGCAAATTCGCTTGAATGAGTTTTCTTACATAGATTAGGTGCAATGCATCCACGACTTGCAATCATACTTTTTCCTGTAAAAGTAAAAATACATAATTATCCACATTAAATTGGTCATTCAAAGTCATCAAGGTGGGAACACTATTTTAGCACTAAAACGTAAACATTCTCATAGAATCATAAAGCACAGAAGGAGGCCATGCAGCCTCTTAATTAATCAAAGATGAAAGAGATGAGGTTGAAAAAATCGAAAAGCACCTGAAACCTGTAACAGTGACATTAGTGGATGAACACTTAACCCATACATATGAAATCCCTTTGCCCGCTATTTTAGTGGAGCTGTTACCTCATTTGAAATAAATGGGTTGACACCTGCAATACAATAGTGAACAGGTGAATGTCATACAAATGTATTAAGTACTCCTCTGCTAATATTGTCAACTGTAACTTCCAGAAATTATCCAATTTCCTTTTGAAAGTGATTATTGAATCTGTTTCCACCACCCTTTCAGGCAGTGTATTCCAGATCACAGCAACTCGCTGCGTAAAAAAATGCTTCCTCACATCGCCTCTGGTTCTTTTGCCAATCACCTTAAATCTGTGTCCTCTGGTTGCCGACCCTTCTGCCACTGGAAGCAGTTTCTCCTTATTTACTGGATGCCTGGTTCCATTCTTTTTAACCAGTCGTAGCCAGAGAATCAACTGCAATGGCTTCTCTTCCCACTCCCGCACCGTTACCTCCGGAGTCCCCTGAGGATCTATCCTTGGCTCCGTCCTATTTCTCATCTACATGTTGCCCCTCGGCGACATCATCCAAAAACACAACGCCAGGTTCCACATGTACACTGACAACACCCAGCTCCACCTCACCACCACCTCCCTCGACCCCTCCACTGTCTCTGATTTGTCACACTGCTTGTCCGACATCCAGCACTGGATGAGCAAAAATTTCCTCCAACTAAATATTGGGAAGGCCAAAGCCATTGTCTTTGATCCCCGCCACAAATTTTGTTCCCTCGCCACCGACTCCATCCCTCTCCCCAGCCACTATCCGAGGCTGAACCAGACCGTTCGCAACCTTGGCATCCCATTTGACCCCAAGATAAGCTTCCGACCACATATCCGTAACATCGCACATCTCTGTCCTGCCTCAGCTCATCTGCTGCTGAAACCCTCATCCGTGCCTTTGTTATTTCTAGACTTGACTATTCCAATGCTCTCCTGGCCAGCCTCCCATCTTCTACCCTCCATAAACTTGAGCTTATCCAAAACTCTGTTGCCCGTATCCTAACTCGCACCAAGTCCCGTTCACCCATCACCCCTGTGCTCGCTGACCTACATTGGCTCCTGGTCTGGAACGTCTAGATTTTAAAATTCTCATCCTTGTTTTCAAATCCCTTCATGACCTTGCACCTCCCTATATCTGTAACCTCCTCTAGCCCTACAACCCTCTGAGATCTCTGCACTCCTCCAGTTCTTGCCTCTTGCGCATCCCCGATTTTAATCACTCCACCATTGATGGCTGTGCCTTCAGCTGACTAGGCCCTAAGCTCTGGAATTCGCTCCCTAAACCTCTCCACCTCTTTAACTCTCTCTCCTCCTTTAAGACACTCTTTAAAACCTACCTCTTTGACCAAGCTTTTGGTCACCTGTCCTAATATTCCTTATGTGGCTCGATGTCAAATTGTGTTTGCTAATCGCTCCTGTGAAGCACCTTGGGATGTTTCACTACATTAAAGGCACTATATAAATGCAAGTTGTTGCTGTATACTCCATCAAAACTGTTCATGATTTTGAACACCTCTATCAAATCTCCTCTTAACCTTCTAACCTTCTTAATTTTAACCTTCTTAACTTCTGCTCTAAGTAGAACAACCCCAGCTTTTCCAGTCTCTTCACATAACAGAAGTCCCTCATCCCTGATACCATTTTAGTAAATCATTCTGCACCCTCTCAAAGGCCTTAATCATCACAATTTTCTTTGATGCTTTTACAAAAAGCAGGAAATTTCATTTCACCCACATGAAAATCCTTGAATTGTATCTCGCTCCCTGCAAGGTTGCTCTGGGCCATCACTGAGCGGAGTGTCCCTATGCATCCTGACTATCTCCATAAGAGTAGTAAGAGGCTGTAACTTCAGACTGGCTTGAGAGTAACTCTGGAGTCATGGGATCATGAACGTGCTATAGGCTGAGCATTCTGCATCCTAAGTACACTTCTTCAAAAAAAAATCTTCTTTGTTCAAAGAGTGATAAATGTTTGAATAGTCTACTGGCAAGTTAGTAGAGAGAAAAATAGCTTTTGTTTTGCCCTTGACTGTTATATTCTCCCTCTTGACCAAGTTTAAATGCGACCAAGCTTTCAAAACAACATTCCTAAAAAAATTTTACTCCTCAATTTTTTTCAACACACGGGTGGATCATTCTTCCGTGGAGTTTTATTTCTCAATGGAATGTATATTTGTTGAGAATATTTCTTTAAATGTTTTCAACTGTTTAATTTAATTTCCCAATCTACCTTTGACAACTCGCCCCTGATGCCTATGTAATTGGCTTTATTTAAGTTTAAGACTCTAGTTTTTGACTTAAATACGTTACTTTCAAAATCAATGTGAAATTCTATCATATTATGATCGCTCTTCCCCACAGTCTTCTACGGTGAGATTACTAATTAACTCTATCGCATTACACAACACAAGATCTAAAATAGCCTGTTCCCTGCTTGGGTCCATGACATACTGCTCTAGGAAACCGTCTCGAATACATTCCATGCATTCGTCTTCCAAACTACCTTTGCCAATTTGATTTGGCCAGTCTATATGCAGATTAAAGTCCCTCATGATTACTGCATTACCTTTGTTACAAGCTTCTATTATTTCATGATTAATACTCTGTCCAATAGTATAGCTACTATTAGGGGGCCTATAAACTACTCCCACCAGTGTTTTCTGCTTTTAAAGGTTCTCCTCAGTGAGGTTCTGCTTATTAATCTAGACCCTAGCTTATCAGACTGTCTTAGCAGAACCCCATTCCTAGTTCTACCTATGTCGTTGGTACCTACATGGACCATGATAACTGGATCCTCTCCCTCATGCTCCAAGTTCTTTTCCAGCCGCGAGGAGATGTCCTTAACCCTGGGACCGGGCAGACAACACAGCCTTCGGGACTCTTGGTCGCCGCTGCAGACCATGTTGACTCTGCCTAATCATATTATGATTTTCTAAGTGCCCTGTTCCACGTCCTTAATAATGGATTCCAGCATTTTCCTGACGACTGATGCATAATGCTCTCTCAATGGAAATGCGCATACTTGTTTTTGTTCTTCGCAAGGGGAAATACTGAAATAAATCTTGTACTGCCTAAACCTAGCCATATAAAGCAAAACACTTCAAAATTAATAGATAAATGTTATAATTATAAGGAGAACAAATGAGAAACCAGCTTGTCTCCAGTTTCTACTGAGTGATTTTCTTCCAATTTTTTTAAAAAGTTTCTATTTTCTCCTTTTTCAGATCAGCCACACCATACACTGTTCCCCAACCAAGATGTCAAGTAGATGACCTAATGCTAGGTCTCTACCAAAGGTACTGAAGAGGTACAGAAATGTCCTAAGATGACTCATCAACTTTCCATTCCCTCCTTGGAGGAAAATAACTTCCCTGACAGTGCAATATTTGGGGGATCTGTTGTGTCATTTATGTTCATGTTTTAAGATAAAACCTAGGTGGTTCCTACTTACTGATTTTACCATATCTTTTGTAACACTGTTCAGTATTGTTACAGGTGATTGTTTTCATCTTGCAGTTTAAAGGACTTAAATTATTCTGGTGACACTTCAGACTAGTACCTGTTTGTTAAGAACATAGAAGAAATTGTTTTAAACCTAATTGTCAGCACCCACCTATTAACTGTTTCAAGGCAAAATTCATTGTACAAATTATTCATACATTAATCCATGAACAACTTGACTTTTAATGTAAAATGTTACAAATTAAATTTAGTACAGGAGCAGCAAGCAAGTTTATTGATGAGCATTGTGACCAGTGAACAGATGTTAAAGTGACGTAAGACTTCATTAAGAAATGTTCACTCATCGCACTAAGGAGTATATTTTCCTGGTGTAAAAAAGATAAAGCACATAAACTGGTGAGGAATGCTTTTTGTAAATTCTCTGCAAACTGCATTGTTATTATCAATACAAAGGAAAACTGTTAAGTGAATAATGATTTTGCCAATAATTTTATTCACTTAACCATTCTATTCTTTTATCCATTTTAACTTCGAGTTTGGCAAGAACCTAACAATGGAATGCAAACTGGATTGCTGTTACAGTACTGTAAAAACGGTCAGACTGTTGTTATGGATAACTGAAAGTGTATTTATGGCATTTGCTTCATTAAATTATACACATTACGGGACAGCACAACGAATCTTTAAAAAAAACCTGTGATACGCCAAACTGTTTAGCGATTTCACGCTGGGAACCTTGGGAATTTTCAGCCCATTCAGATCCGCAATTACTTTCACCTTACCAGCAAGAGAAAGAACCTTCTTCTTTAGAGGTGGCATTTCCATTATTCACAGAGGCAAAGGGGGCAATTTTAACCTAACTCGCCGGGCTGGAAGCCGACCGGATTGGATGGAAGGCTGGATTTACACCCCACCCGATATTACTCTCCACTGATTTAGTGAAGAGTAAAATTGGCCGAATGTAAAACCAGCGTTTCACCGACCTCGTCAGTATCCCACCAGGCGAGTTAGGTTAAAATTGCCCCTCTAGAGTTTCTGCCACAAAGGGATGGTGTGCCGCTAAACATGGGTAAGTTATAAGCATCAGCAAGTTTGAGCATTAGCACCTGATTAGGTGGTTTTCACAACTAAACATAAACGCTTTTCACATTGATTGGCAAAAGTGTTTGAGCCTCGCACACAAATCCAGACTTTCGCAATTCATTTAAACATTTTATTTCTTTAAGAGTTATTTATTTAATAGAGGCAGCTATCATTGGAAAAGATAGAAAAGGGATTTGCATGGAGATTTTATTCTCTTAACATTTTATTCTTTAATCAGTTATTCATTTCAGTGGGCTTGACTAGCTTAATGGTATAAACTGGGCGACATGGACATGTTGGGCCGAAGGGCCTGTTTCCATGTTGTAAACTTCTATGACTCTATGACTCTATGACTGCAGTACAGTCCCCAGCGCATAAAGCGGGTGTGTTTGTGCTAACTCGATTTGCCCGCTATATGCGGTGGTCGGTAAATCATTCCGAGTGAAGCAGGCCAAAGTTTCCACTTTCCGACTGCCTCCCGCAGTTGTTAACAGAGCTGACTGGAGGAAGCCAAGATGAGTCCCAACAGTTTTATGAACAGGTAATGATTACAAACAGAATGTTAATTATTATTTCTAAAAGGAGCAAAATATAAGATCAAGGAACCTATTTTCAGTATATATGCTATTAATGGCTCCAGTCATATTTGCATATGAATGGTAAATGTAAAGTTCGCACAACAAACTTCGATATGAAGTCATTTACATCAGAAATGTAACATAACTGGAAAATGGTCAGGAAAAAATATTCAAATTGAAAAAACAAATCATTCTTCAATTTTAATTTCATTATATTCTGTGGTGCTATTTCTTACCCAACGTGATGATGCTGACAACAACCATTACAAGCAAAAGGTATTTCATTTTTAACTTTTTTGAGGGGTTAAAGAAAGATAGCCTTGATGTGAAAAGACGTCCTTCAGCTTCAGATCAAACCTGAAAAATATTTGCTGTTAAATTCAGATTGCTTGCAATGTCTGTCTTTAACATGGCTTCTCTTTTAAGACTCAAGAATCATAGGAGTAAATTCAAACTTTGGAATTCTCATCAGAATTTTTGGAATTCTGATGTGAAAAATATGAGTGCAAGACTCTGTGGGTGCAGGCAATGGAAACCTCTCCAATTAAAATAATATATATACATATTTAAATTATCTGGAATAACATGCATTGGATATGATGACCCGATCTTAGGAGCTCTCATAGTCCCCTGACACCAATGGAATTGAGTTGTTCCCACCTCAAATGCTTGTCTACTGAATCAGAGACAAAATTGAAGATTCTTATTTTTAACTACATATACCACGACTTTAATATAATGTGGATCCTGGTTCCACCCTTTCTGCTTGAATTGGACTGATAGTATCCAAATGCCCATTCCTCTCTATCTGTTGGTTCTGAAGGAAGAAGGGCAGAATCAGAGGAGGCATGCAGTACAAAATTATTGTTACTTGCTACATCTTGCACGACTTTACACTGAAAGGGATCCTTGCCATGGGCTAGGCAATAGAAGACTGGCACAGCAACAACCAGCCCAACCAGAAAACAGGAGAGTTGTCTACAAAAGGAACCGATCACGCAGCGAGGCTGGAATTGATAACACATTTCATTGTGTGCCTGAAACAAACAAAGATACAGTGGTCATCCACACACATGCCTAATAACCTTGCCAAATAAAACAGCGCCTCTATATTGGGCTCAGCCACAGATCAAAACACATGAATATAATAGCATTTCTCCCTAACTCTTTTAATCTACCTATCACCAAAAAAAATGTCAGGACAAATTAATGTCAGTCATTCTAACTTCTATTAACCCTTAGAATGTGTGGTGCAAATGTGTTCAGTGTGTTTTGCCCTGCTGCTTCCCCTTAGTAAAAATGTGCGATGTGTATCTTCTACTTCTTAACCATATGCTTCTTCTCAGTGTTTCCCGAGTAGGAGTGGGAAGCAAAGTGAATAGCTGCTAGGTGTCCACGAGCCTCCACTGAAATAAAAGAAGAAGGACTGTCCTAACAGACACTGTAACAGAAAGGTTTATCGAAGTTGGTTCTTCTGAGACTGCTGATTCATTGAGACGGAGATCACCTCAGGCCTCAAAGGCTCCAGGGAATCATCCCAACTATACACTGTTCAACCTCGTCTCACTTAGGAAGAAACTGATAGAAGTAGTAGACTATGAGCTTGAGGTGGTACATCATGTCTACCCTTATGGCAGCTATCACAAAGAGGAGCCACAATGCTGGGTTGGTTTGGGGATAGAAGTTGGGGAAAATGAAGAATTAGCCACCCTCAATTGACCCTATACAAATGTGGCAGGATGGGCTCCAGGTGGGATTAAAGGCAAGAACTGCTTTTTATGGAGGAGAATTTTGGCGTTATATTTTATCGGCACAGTTGAGGCAGTGCTACTACCACCATACTTTACTTAGTTTAGCGTCCTAAAACCACAGAGAGACAGGTGGTAAATCAAAGCAAAATTCAACCCACAGAGATTTATTTATTTCTCTAGCTTTCGGAGATTATCTCCTTCGTCAGGTGAGTGACGAAAGCTTGTGATTTTAAAATAAAACTGTTGGACTATAACCTGGTGTTGTAAGATTCCTTACATTTGTCCACCCCAGTCCATCACCGGCATCTCCACATCTTATTTATTTCCGTAACATCACCCATTTCCAATTCTAGCACAGCTCATCTGCTGCTGAAACCATCATCCATGCCTTTGTCACCTCCAGCCCTGACTATTCCAATGCTCTCCTGGCTTGCCTCCCATCCTCCAATCTCCATAAGTGTCAGCTCATCCAAAACTCTGCTGTCCATTTGGAGGAGTTAGACAGCCATTGAATCATAGTGAACAATGAGTGAAGACATCATTCCATTTCAGAAGTGAGGGTTTGGAGCCCCTCATGCCCAACTGAAAAGGGAAAGATCGCAGTTCTCTTACTTTGGCTGCTCTTGTCAAGTCAGTATACTTTTTTTCAGCTCTGTTCCATTGTCCTGGGCGTGGGAAAGGTGATCCTCAGCTCCACTACCACATCTCTCCACATGGCTCTGGTGACCGATTTAGGTGGTCTCCTTCCCTGTGAGCCCAGCAAGCAGTCTGTCCTCTGGTGACTCTCATCCCGGAGGAGCTTTAGGTCAGCGTCTGCAAAATTCTGGGCTCGGCTCAATCTGTCACCACTTATCTGAGTTCCTCCTTGCGAGCCACAAATATGTGAACTTGAACATATTTTGATGACTTGAGAAAGAAATCATTGGGGTTGAACACTCTGACAAAAGGTAGAGGAGAAAACTCTATACATACTCGCTGTGCCTCCACGAATCTGCTGCCACCTTAAGCTGCTGCAATCATTTAAATCCTGCACCAAATTTTCTCCCTAGCCAGTGATTTACATGGGAGTTGTCCACCTGGCCTGCCATTCAATATTTAAATGAGCTGGGGTAAGTGGTGCAATTCACCAGCAGGCAGGAGTCCTGTCTCATCACCCATATGGCAAATTCTCAGGGCCTACTTTGCAGGAAACAATCAAAAAAACATTTACTTCACTGGATCCGGGGAGAACTCATAAATTTGTTTGCAAATCCTTTCAGTGGAGATGTAATTCCCATTTCCACCCATGATATCTCTCTGCACCTGCTTGCAACCATGTAATTCTGTCTCATTGTAAGCCATGCATAGAATTACACAGAATTTACAGCACAGAAACAGGCCATTTGGCCCAACTGGTCTTTTCCGGTGTTTATGCTCCACATGAGCCTCCTCCCAAACCTCTTCATCTAGCCCTATCTGCATATCCTTCTGTTCATTTCTACCTCATGTACCTATCTAGCTTCCCTTTAAATGCATCTATGCTGTTTGGCTCAACTACTCCAAGTGGTAGCAAGTTCCACATTCTAACCACTCTTTGGGTAAAGATGTTTCTCCTGAATTCCTTATTAGATTTATTAGTGATTATCTTATATTTATGGCTCCTAGTTTTGGACTCCTCCACAAGTGGAAACAACCTCATTGCATTTAAAAAGTACTTAGATATGCAATTGAAGTGCCGTATCCTACAAGGCTATGGACAAAGTGCTGGAAAGTGTGATTAGGCTGGATAGCTCTTTTTGGCCGGCATACACATGATGGGCAGAATGGCCACCTTCTGTGCTGTAAATTTCTATAATTCTATCTTATCTACGTCTATCCTGTCGAACCCTTTCAAAATTTTAAAGACCTCAATTAGATCACCACTCAGCCTTTTCTTTTCTGGAGAAAAGAGCACCAGCCTGTTCAGTCTTTCCTGATAGTATAATGATAGCAATTCATTTACAATAAGCAAGCATTAGTTAAACATTTAAAATAACACAAATTGTGTTACAGTCACTAGTAATGAATTGCAATATAGTTCTATAAATTATAGTATTTGCATACCCAGGAGATGAAGGTGATAGCTTATAGAGTGATAAACTTTAAATCAAACAGATAGCACCTACATAGATGTAGGAGAATTACTGAATTAAATACTTTTGTTACATCTGCTTAATAGTTTTTTCAACTGACAAATTGATTACTTTGCCATTAAAATCTAACCATTGTGTTGAACTTATAGATGATGCGGTGTAGCAATAATCCTGCCCTAAGTAACATTTCACCGCCCCCTCCCAAACCAAAGACAACCATTTTCCACTGGTGGTAATGGGTATTAAAAATAATCCTCACTGGACAATTCAAGAACTGTGTTAAATTAGTTAAGTGTAGGACACTGTTACCAACTTTTGTCGAGGGCCATAATTCTAACCAATCTGAAAGGCCACCCTCAAAATGCTGGAACAAGCTGATTTGAGGCTGGTACTGCGCCACAGATAGAGAAAAAATAATTTAGATTCAATAATTCTATAAAATAGTTCTATTTTAACTTGGGACTTTCTTTCGTTCTATGGAAAAAGTAAGGACTCTGTCTTATAATAGCATTGCTCAACCTCTCTTACACAAGCACAAGAAAAGGAACAAAAACAGTACTGAATCCCAGGCTGTCAAAATCCCACAGGTGGTCAAAGCATTAACAAAGGCCCAGAGGCATGCAGAGGAGCAAATCTGCCAGGGGTTAGATTGAGGGGAGGTGGGTCACAAATGGCTCCAAGGCAGTATTATGACCACCACTGCAGTTGGAGAGGAAAGGAATGCATGTGTGCTAACAGTAGGACAGGCTTTGGCAGATAGATGGAGTTAATGCCACGGTAACACAGGAAAGAAGTACATGGTGTAGAAATTGGGCTTGGGGACTAAGACAATGAGGGTGATTTTTGTCTCGCAACTGCCCTGGTTACCCCTAAAAATGGGGCAGTTGTGGGACAAAAATCACAGAAAAAAAATGAACTAGAGGTCGGCCTGTACTCATTTTCAGGTTGGCCTTAATTTAGGCAACCATAGCTTCCGTCAGAAACAGGAAAGGTCCTCCTTTAAATATGCAAATCAGGGACAAATGACATAGTTAAGGTCCTGCCGCCATTTTCCTCTTTGCCCACGTTGCTATCGCTAGTTCCTCAACCCAGTAACAAAGCATGGGTGGTACAAGTCAGGAGGTGGCCATTTCCAGCAGTATTTAAAGGGATGGTCACCTGTTCTCAGCTAAAACATTGCAAAGGGTTGCAAAACATTTTGCTTGTTATTAGTGTTTTTTGCTGCTTACACAATTTTAAAGTGCATGTAGTGGCTGTACAGTGTTCTGAGCTCCAAAGGATCTCTTAAGAAGCACCTGGCAAACTTAACCCTCATTGTTGCAGGAAACCATAGAGCTTTGTCATGACCTCCCTGGTAAATTGTAGTCTCTGCTTGCAGATCCCCTTATATATGACCAGTTACAACTGTCTTAATCTGTACTATTACCCTCACAGTGTCAGGGCAGCACCTTCTCGAATTCCTAGGATGTTAACACACTGCCCTTGTATACGTTCTGTGATCCAATTCTTCCTCCTTCAGATAGAGAGGGACGCCCAGCAGGATAAGCAAATGTTCTAATTAGGATCCAGACAATTACTGTTCCCTTGGCAAACACCGTCAGATGGGAGGTGGGGTTCAACTTCAAGAAGGTTTGAAGAGCTTCAGTAGTGAGAGCAAGAAAAAAATGAGCAAAAATATAAATAAATCAGTAGGTCAATTATACGGCAATTTGCTAAAACTACCAAGAAAGAGAACCTGGAAGAATTGGGTGATGTGGTCTTTTTTTTATTCGTTCATGGGATGTGGGCGTCGCTGGTCAATTAGATACAGGCCTTTCACCTATGGGATCTGGGTTCAAGTCCAGCCCTGACTTGAGGGGTGGAAGCCTCCTTTGTCTGTTGGCTGTAATAGTCCTATTTGAAATGAGTTGGGGTAGTCTCAAACCAGTTTCCGTGGGTATTTAACACTAATTCGTAATATCACACAGACGGTTGGTGTGAAAAATGTAGAAAATGCCACACTATATCAGAAGCGCCAATGTTCCTGTCTATTTTTCATAGTTTTGAAGGTACCCGTAGGATGGCCCACTGTTCCTCCTAATGCACCGGTTCCACCTAATTGTAACACGGGCTCCTGGTACAAGAGGGGCTGGTCCCCACCATTTTGCCTCACTTGACCTGATCTTTCCCCAGAAGGAAGATCCACCTCCCTCAAATCCTGATATAACACTCTAACCTTTCTCACCTGCCTCCCATCCATCTATCCATCCCATTCCCCATCCGTCCATTCTATCCCACCCATCCTATCCCATCCTGCATCCATCCAATCCCATCTATCCATCCCAACCCATCCCAAATCCATTCATCCTATTCCATTCCTCCATTTGTCCCATCTCACCCCCAACCATCCTAACCCAAATCCATCCATCCTATCCCATCCCCTATCCGTGCACCCATCCCATCTCCTATCCGTCTATCTTATGCTATTCTTCCCATCCATCCACCCAACCATCCCACCCCTCGTCCATCCCATCCCCCAACCATTCATCCATCCATCCCATCCCCCAACCATTCATCCATCCATCCCAGTCCACATCCCATCCCTCCATCCCCATCCCTCCATCTATGCCATCCCTCCATCCATCCGTCCCAGCCCCCATCCCATCCCTCCTTCCCAACCCCATCCCAACCCTCCATCCATCCATCCCATCCCAACCATTCAGCCATCCCACTCCTCCATCCATCCCTCATCACACTGACTGCAGCGGATCAAGAAGGCGGCTCACCACCACCTTCTCAAGGGCAATTAGGGATGGGCGATAAATGCCGGCCTCGCCAGCGACGCCCACATCCCATGAACGAATAAAAAAAAAATCCCATCCCATCCCCTCATCCATCCCATCCCATTCCCCTCTCATTTCCACCCCCCACCTCCTCCAATCCCATCCCATCCCTCACAGCAACAGTCTCTCAACTCACGGTTAAGTTTCTTGTTGGCTCCCCCTTCCCTTCAACTGTTTTCTTTCTCTCCAACCCCCTCCATCGCCCAACCGTTATCAGCCGCACGTGCTCCGCTCTGCCCCACGCGCGCTCCACGTGCTCCGCTCTGCCCCACGCGCGCTCCACGTGCTCCACACGCTGCCCCACGTGCTCGACGCGCGCCCCGGCCAACCGCCCGCTAATAATCCCACCAAAAAGACACCCCCGCGAACCATCCAATCAAAAACAGCGCCCCGCCTTTCGCAGGGCGTGGCGATTTAGGAAGGGGGCGGGCGGCGCGACCAATGGCGGCCGTCGCCCACACGGTCACGTGATGGAGGTCGCTACGCTGTCTTTTCATTGGGCGGTTTGTATTTTCGATTCGCGCGCGATGCCAACGGGGGAGCCGCGCGGCCCAACCGTCAGCACCTGGTTGGCTCATAACGGTCATTGAAGAAACGGAGCGGCAAATTACGAAACGTATTCAGTCCTTGTTTGGTGCCTGACTATAAGGTTTGCGGGGAACTAGTCATAGGGGAAACTGCAAGATTTGTTTTTTTCTTCTTCGTGGTGGTTTTGGCAAAACCTGGAGTCGACCCCACCCCCTCATTGACTGCATTTCCAAAGGGTCAACGTCCAAATGGGCCCAAAGGTCAACATCCCAGACTGCAGCGAACCAATCTGTTCATGGAAAACCTGCCTCCATTTTCATTCCAGCATCCTTCAGCCGACCCTCCCTTTCTCTGTGACCCTCCTCCGGCTCTAAAACACCCTCCGAGAGCTCTGCACTCCTCCAATTCTGGCCTCTTGCGCATCCTCCATTTTCATCGCTGCACCATTGGCGGCCGTGCCTGCAGCTGTCCAGGCCCTAAGCTCTGGAATTCCCTCCTTCAAGCTCTCCACCTCTCCTCCATTAAGGCGCTCCTTAAAACCTATCTCTTTGACCAAGCTTTTGGTCGCCTGTCCTGACATCTTGTGTGGCTCGGTGGAATTTAAATTTAGTTTTTTAATAAACAGCTGGTCTCTGTGACCATGTTGGATTGCCTTAAAAACCCAGTTAGTTCATTAATGCCCTTTAGGGAAGGAAATCTGACGTCCTTACACAGTCTGTGCTTATATGTGACTCCAAAAGCCTTTCCACCATCTACAAGGCACAAGTCAGGAGTGTGATAGAATACTCTCCACTTGCTTGGATGAGTGCAGCTCCAACAACACTCAAGAAGCTCGACACCATCCAGGACAAAGCAGCCCGCTTGATTGGCACCCCATCCACCACCCTAAACATTCACTCCCTTCACCACCGGCGCACAGTGGCTGCAGTGTGTACCATCCACAGGATGCACTGCAGCAACTCGCCAAGGCTTCTTCGACAGCATCTCCCAAACCCGCGACCTCTACCACCTAGAAGGACAAGAGCAGCAGGCACATGGGAACATCACCACCTGCATGTTCCCCTCCAAGTTACACACCATCCCGACTTGGAAATGTATCGCCGTTCCTTCATCGTCGCTGGGTCAAAATCCTGGAACTCCATTCATAACAGCACTGTGGGAGAATCGTCATCACACAGACTGCAGCGGTTCAAGAAGGCGGCTCACCACCACCTTCTCAAGGACAATTAGGGATGGGCAATAAATGCCAGCCTCGCCAGCAATGCCCACATCCCATGAACGAATAAAAAAAAAGTGTCATACCCACATGGTTGATGCTCAGTTGTCCTCTGAAGTGGCTTAGCAAGCCACTCAGTTGCATCACACCACTAGGGATGGGCAATAAATGCCGACCTTGCTGGTGATGTCCACTAATAATAACATAGAAAAACATCCCAAGGCACTTCACAGAGGTGTAATCAGAAATAAATAGAATTAAGCAAGAGGATGCAGTAAGTTTATGATGTTTGTCATGTGGGACCCAGACTACGTTCCCTTTCTAGCTTAGTGTGAAAGTGACGCCCAGACCAGAGGCAGCACACAGTGAGTGAGAGAGAGGAGTCCCTACATCAAAGTAGTTCACAAGTGCCTAGTTTATGAACTGGACAGGGTCTTTTGTCTTTCTTTTAGGAAGCAATTATCCCTCCGTGATGCAGCAACAAACTTACAGTGAAGTGCTGTTAAGAGGCATGGTGGTGCAAATTTTGAAATATAAATATCAATTACCTTGACAGCTTTCCTGAGACCAGCAAGTTTCTCCCTGACCTGCTTCCAGATTTTGTGGACATCTGACCCACATTCACCCATTTCAGCATTTTTAATCCACGCATTGCTGGTTCTGCCTTCCCTGCATGGTGGCCTTCTGTTCCAAAAAGGACTTTATCCTTCCCTCTATCCAGTGATTTTCACTGAAGGGAAAGATTGCAAAGCCTTAAACAAGAAGTCCCCCTGTAGCAATAACCAGAAATGCTTCATCTTGAAAATATAGAACACTCAGCACACTCGTAATTCTGCGTCTTTCATATTTAAAATATTTTTCAGGTTTGATTTGAAGCTGAAATATAACTTTTGACCAGAGGATTATACCTCCTTGGCCCCCAAGAATAAAAATGAAGTACCTTATGTTATTCGCAGGCGCCTTTGTTTCCTATTTCATTATAGGTAAGAAATAATGCAAATGTTTTTTTTATATAACAAAAGGACCATTTTGTTATGTTTTGCAATGCAGATGTGTTCTTTTTTTCTCTCTTGTCCAGCCTGTTTATCAACTCTGCTTATGAGGTTTAAACTCAATTTCAGGATGTGAGCACATAATCTGGGATGAGACTTCAGAGCAGTACTGAAGGAGTGCAAAATTGTTGGAGATGTCCTCCTTCATGTGAGATGCTAAACCGAGGTCTGGGTAGCATGCGGCAACTTCACTGAAATCTGCAGCAGACCTCTGCCTTAGAAGCACCTAAACCAGTCAGTATCCCCACCTTCATGGAACCACAGACTGCAACTCTGGCGGCAATAGGGGAAAGAATAGACAGCACCCTGCATACTGGTTTTAAGATCATGATGGCCACGATGCAAGGGAGTTCTCTCATTGTTTTGGCCAACATTTATCCCTGAACCAACACCACTAAAAAAAAAATCAGATTATCAGGTCATTTATCTCATTGTTGTTTTTTCGGGGGACTTTATTGTGTGGAAATTGACTGCTGCATTTCCCTACATTAGTGACTACATTTCAAAAGTCCTTCATTGGCTCTGAAATGCTTTGGGGTAACCTAAAGTTGTGAAAGGTGCTACAGAAGTGCAAGTTCATTCTTTCGAACTCTATGGATACTGCTCTGGTGAAGCGGAGCCGGTTTCCTCTGACGTGTCCAGGTAGGTGTGGTCTACAAACAGCTTGCTGGGGTAATGATGGACCAGATGCCTCAGGTGTTGTTGTACCTGTTGGCCCTTCATAAACTCCTCTTCCCCATCTAAATCATACAATGTATTCGGAATCCCAAAAGGAATCCCCCATCCTGACCACTTTGCACAGTGCAATTTAAATACTAGCAGCAACCAAGAATAATGAAGGAAGACAGTGGCAGGAAAAAGAAATAATAATGCTAAAATGTTACACTGCCCAGCAGAACCAGCTAATCCTTGGAGCAAAATGTAATTAAAAACACACAAATGTATTTTTACCAGAAACTAAAATTGCTATCTCCCTTTAAGAAGCCTGTTTGAACAAACTAAGTCCCAGGACGCCCATGCATCCAATGTACGTTGGCAAGATATAGATTTTCTGACCCATGCTCACTGCCAGCGAGGCTCTGCACCAAGGTTGGAATCCTAGAAAATTGGTGCTATTATGTATCGAGAATTTTGTCTTGAAGGTGTTAATGGCTGGGTCTTAAAGTCGTAGCAATAAAGTTCACATATGTGTCTTCTGTGTTCTCAATAAACAGGTCATGCTTTACAGTGCTACAACAGACCCCTAGAAATTGCAACTGAAAAGATGGAAGTGATAGAATGTAATGGGACTCAGCAGTGCTTCAAACGAATTGGCATCTTGCGTAAGTAGGAATAATGCAGGTGTGAAAGAAGATCAATTCCTCAAAACCCTGGATCAAACCAATTTGCCAACTATTGAAATTTGCGGAAAGAAAAGACACCTGGGCCGCGTTGCACCCTTTTTTGACACGTTACGCGGCCTACTGAGGCCCCAAAATGGCGGACAGGAAGTGCGCACATGCACTTCCGGCCAGAAGTGTGTCGCCCACTTTATTGGGTAAGGACAAACAAGTAGCGTCCTTTACCCATGCCTGAAGCAAGCATTAACCACTCTGTATATGCAAATAAGGGGCCTCACACTGCTACAAAGGAGGTAAATAACTTACCTGAATGTGGAGCTGAACTCCCACCCCCACTCCCCCCACCTCAGCCCAGCCCCCAAGATGCCCGATCTCCCAACCCCACAATCTCCGATCTCCTGTTCCCTCACCCCCCAGCCCGACCCCAATCTCCCCCTCCCCGCCACGGCACTTGTGACTCACAACCTTTCTCCCCCGTGACTCCAGGCTCCCCGACCCATGGCCCCACGTGGTCTCGCCCACCTCCCTCCAATCCCACTTAACTGAGTCCAGTGGCCCAATTACTTACCAGCCCTCTCCACTCTTCGCTGGCAAACTGTAGCGCCATGCCAGCTCTATGAGAATGAGGTACGAGGCCCAATATCAAGACCTCGCCATTCTGGTGATGGGTATTTAACCTGTGCTCCCCCAACCCCGAGCACCCAAGAGTAGGTGCTCCCTTTATCTAGGCCTTTAAAGAAACTTTAGTCAAAGAGGTAGGTTTTAAGGAGGATGTTAAAGGAGCAGAGAAAAGTGGAGAGGTTCAGGGAGGGAATTCCAGAGTGTGGGGCCTTGGCGCTGCAGGCACTATCACCAATGATGAGGTGAAGGAGGTGGGGTGATGCACAAGAGGCCAGATTTTGAGAAACAGAGGGCTTGGGGGGGGGTTGGTGGCATTGTAGGGCTAGAGGAGGTTACAGAGATAGGGAGGGGCAAGGTCATGAATGGATTTAAACACGAAGATGAAAATTTAAAATTGGAGGTGTTGGGGAACTGGGCGCCAATGTAGATTAGCAAGGACAGGATTGATGGATGAGCAGGCCTTGGTGCACGATAGGATACGGATAACAGAGTTCTGAAGTTTATAGAGTGTGGAGGATGGGAGGCCAGCCAGCCATTAAAATAGTCAAGACTGGAAATGACAATGGCATGGATAAGAGTTTCATCAGAAATGAGCTATGGTTTTGGAAGCTTAGCTCAGTGTCAAATAGGATGCCAAGGTTGTGAATAGTCCGGTTCATCCTGAGACAGTGACCAGGGAAAGGGGGATGGAACCATTGGTAGGGAGTTGGGTAGCTATATGGTTGGAGCCTTTTGGGTTGGGGGAGTGGGGAGATCTCCAAAGGAGATGAGGTCTGTGTGGTCTGGGAAATGATGGCTTGAAGTAGTGGGGTTGCGATCCAGGGGAAAATAGGAGGAGTTGTCATAGAGGTGGTGTTCAGTCTCAACAGGGCAGAGGTCCTTCTGCCATATATCAACAGCACCCTCTTTGCCAACAAGCTTGATAATGGTGTTGGGATTGGACCCAAGAGAACGAAGTGCTGCAAGTTCAGAGGGAGATAGATTAAATTGAGTCAGGGGAGTGGAGAAACTCACACAGCCAATATCATAGTGGCAGTTCTTGATATAAGGATCAAGGGTGTAGGAGGCCAGAGGGAATGGTCTAGCTGGATTGAGGAGACAGAAGATAGGGTCAGATGTGGTCAGGGATCAAAGGGTCAGATGTGCATTGGCAAGCCACATGACCAAAAAGGCAAACATGGAGGTGAAGGCCCTGAAAGAAAAGCCCAGCATCATGTCGAGCTCAGTATCCGTTGAGGTTGGGCATAAGGAGATGAAGCCAAGAACCTTGCTGAGAATGGATCAGTCAGCATCAGACAAGGTCAGATTTCCGGATAACCGCATGCCCTCATGAAGGTATGGACAACTTTGGAATGCTTCTACATATGGAGGTGAAGCGTTGCCCAACTGAGAGACTTGTTCTCCCCAACTAGATGTTGAGCGAAGAGTGCCAAACCATTGCTTAGGCCCCAATGAGCACGCTGGGTTGGGTCTAGATAGTTGGACCCTGCTTGTTAATGCACCAGATCACCATTGGTTTTGTGTGTCTAGTGTGCAGAGCCATGAAATCTTGTAAGTGTAGACTTACTGCTTTTAGCTGTAAGTAAACAGTTCACTGTTGCTCAGCCCATTGGTTGAGAAAATGGACTCTTCTTGCAGAGATGGACACTAACTTAATCTAAACAATCTAATTGGAACACAATGTTGCTAGGCACATTTTATTCCAGATTCTGAGCTAATGCTAGGCTGAGAGAGGAAACTTGTGAGGAGATCGCTGGCAAAGAAGTTCAGTTGGAGTGTACTCATAAACAATCGTGCATTTGGAACAGGATATGAAGATAAATTTCTGCTGAGATGAGAAACTCCTCCTGAAGAAAAGTGACTACTGCATGACATATCATACAACAGTCTGAGCATTTCTCAGGGCAGGTTGAAAAAGAGCACCAACAAGGGTTTGATGGGGTGGATGCAGAGAAATTGTTTCCACTTGTGGGTGAGTCCTGAACAACGGGGCATGAATATAAGATAGCCACTAGCATATCAAATAGAGAATTTAGGAAGAATTTCTTTACACAGAGAGTGGTGAGAATGTGGAACCACATGCCATTATTGAAGCAGATAGCACTGACACATTTCAGAGAAGGCTTGATGCATACATAAACTCGAAGAGAATAGAGGGGCAGAATGGGAAGAGGTAATTAGAGTGGGAGGAGGCTCATGTGGAGTATAAAAACCAGTATAGACCAGTTGGACCAAAAGACCTGGTTCTGTGCTGTAGATTCTAAGCAGATGGCCACCCCCTGGGCATGTTTTCCCCGCCCCCAGAAATGTGTTATGTGAACCAATTGGAAAATCTACATTCTTATGTCATGGCAGTCAGGTATGGGGAAGATATTCCTGTTCCTATACCTGGCTGTTGGTTCATCTGGGAGTACAGGAGAATCGGATGGGGAGGAGCACATGCTGCTGGCCTAGCCCACCCAATTTATTATGGGCTTGTGCTCCTCCCTGACCAATTTTCCTGTACTTAGGCAATCCAATAGCCCCGGGTGTAGGAACAGGAAAATCTGCCTGATAGTCTTGCCTCGTGTATGCTGATGTTTCTACATGTGTTAGTCAAACAAAGTGCAGACAATTTAACTTAGGCAATTCTCTACTTTTGTCTTCGCAGCACAACATACTATTTACATTAAAGGGTGCCTTCCTTCTGCTATTTGTAGCATATCCTATTCAAAAAAAGTTGAAGGAATTACGCTGGACTTCAGAACACTATGCTGTAACACAGACTTATGTAATGGAAGCTTCCGAATGAAAACATCATTTATGGCAGGCTTCGTATTGGCGTTTGGCTGGTTTCTATGGCATCTGTAAAGACTGGACTACTTGTTGCAGCACATGAGCTGAACAGGCACATTGTAGTGCGGTCATAATTTTTCCTTCATCACTTGCAAGATTTATTTGCAGCAGAAGTAAGATCAGGTGTATTTCTGAATTGGAAACAAACTAATCAAGAAATTCCAATAAAAATGAGATACAAAGATTCTAAAACTGCAACAGATCGCACTTGCCCTTTTAAAATAACACTTCATTTATTATACTATAGGCGTCTAGCCAACCTATAGCACAAAGACGCTTTTCAATGTAGGAATTTGTGGGCAGAACCACCTTCTTCTCCCAAGGAGAGAATTTCCACAGGGCTTGTCCAATTTCCCACCATAACTTCAGTGGAAACCCGGGAGAAAACAGCATAAAAGGCCAGTTTTTTAGCTGTTTATGATAAACTTTAATGGGAAGCCCTTGTGATAAGGGCTTCTGTCCTGCCACGGTTCAGGTTATATTCCAGCATTGAAAAGAAAAATCTACCCCATTGTAGGATCGGACATGTTGTCGATGTTACAGCAGCATGCTATATTAGGCAAGTTTGGAGATTTATTGCCCTCTCATGCATATAGGGATGTGAAGTTTGTTTCAGTACTAAATGGGACAATGTAAGTTTTTAAAATGTGTTTTCAGCATGAGGGCAACGCTGGCAATGGATCATTTATTGCCCATCCCTAGTCGCCTTGAGAAGGCGGTGATGGACCTTCTTGCTTCACATCAATTTGTTTGTACAACTGAGTGGCTTGCTCAGCTCTTCAGAGGGCATTAAGAGTCAACTACATAGTATAGGTCACATTGTAAGGGTGGAAGATTCCCTTCCCTGAGGTGGGTTTTTACAACAATCTTTCATGGTCATTTTTTCCTGGTGCCAGCCCACAAATTTATAGAATCCAATTTATATATTTGCCATGGTTGTACTTGTATTGATGACCTCTGGGTCGCTAGTGCAGTATCATGACCACTAAACCACCACATCCTAAGTTTAGCAAACATTTCCTTTTTTGTTGAATGGATACCAGTGCTTACTAGAACTTATTGCTTCCGCAACAGTCATTGCACTTCAAAATAATGTATTGGAAGTGAGGCGCCTTGAGGCATCTCTGAGGGAAATGATATGGGGTGAATTGCCCACTTGGTTTTTATAACAAACGGCCAAGCCACATCACCAGTTTTACGCCCGGGCGGCAGTTGACATTTGTTGGGTGAAAATAAATTCACATCTAATCTGTGGTAAAGTAAAAGGTGCAGTTTATTAAAACAGAGCTCTGGGAGAAGGGTCTCTGACCCTGCGGTCTGTGCGAGCACCTTCTCCCCGATCAACAAAATTCACAAGCTTATATACAGTACAAGACTGGAGCACACCGATAGCAGTTACTACATTACTTATTCCTTAGCCAATCCGGCTCCGTGGCAACATTCAAAAACAACCTAATTATAACTTTACATCGTTAGCTATGCCCCTTCTTTTAGTTCTGTCTTTTATCTAAGTTTGTCCAGTTATCTGGACAGTAGGGTCCATTTTTGCTGTATCATGGCTTCGGCCAATCTGAGTCAGTGACTCGTGATTGGACATGGCTCAAAGGTTAATCAAATATACCCTGCATTCACCCGCGTGACAGTTGCTACTTCGTAACCCGATTGTGCTGCAAATTTTAACCTTGTTATTGCAGTTTCTCATATCTCCACTTGCTTAATCACTTTTGTAGTTCAGTTTCTGACCATCTGTTCCATTTGTGTTTTTTTAAAACTAGTCTCATCTGAAACTAGGTTGTCATGCTATGTCGCTCGACTGCAACATTCAGCTGGTTCAAATCCCAAGCCTTCACAATCTAACCCACTAACTCCTTCTGCATTCCCATTGACATCATAAGCTCTACAGTACCCTACCCAATTGGCAGTTCTTCATGTGTGATCCTAGGCATTACTGGACTAGTAAAATAGAGGCCTGGACTAACGTGAGTTCAAATCCCACCATGATAGTTTGAGAATTTGAATTCAGTTTTTAAAATTCTGGAAATAAAAAGCTGGTATCATTAAAGTGATTGTTGGATCGGCAAAAGAGCCAAAGGCGACATGAAGAAAAACTTTTTTACGCAGCGAGTAGTGATGATCTGGAATGCGCTGCCTGAAAGGGTGGTGGAAGCAGATTCAATCTTGGCCTTCAAAAAGGAATTGGATAAGTACTTGAAGGAAAAATCTTTGCAGGGCTGCGGGGAAAGAGCGGAGGAATGGGAATAACTGGATTGCTCTTACAAAGAGCTGGCGTAGGCTCGATGGGCCGAATGTCCTCCTTCTGTGCTGTAACCACTCTATGATTCTATGGATTGTCGTAAAAACCCAACTGGTTCACTAACATCGTTTATGAAAGGAAACCTGCCATCCTTACCCAGTCTTGCCGAAATGTGAGTCTAGTCCCATACCAATGTGGTTAACTGCCTTCGGAAGGTGTATCACCACCTTCTCAGGGTATCTAGGGATGAGCAATAAATGCCGGCCTTGCCAGTGACATCCGCATCCCAAGAATGAATTTTTTAAAAAGCCATTCAACCACTGAGGGGATCAATTTTGCTCTCACCCAACCTCCCATATGTACACTTTCCAGCAGAAATCACGGGATAGTGATCAGGAACAGGAATCCAGACAGAATTTTTCCCTGTGTAGCTGAGGAACGTTGAAGCCATTTGTAGGCTTAGCTCATCTAACTCAGCACAGACTAGGGATCAAACCTGGGGACTTCTGGTCTGCAAGTGTTGTATGATAACATTTCAAAAGCCACCAATCTGCTTCCTGCTGTCAAATGAAAAAATATACATTTCTTTCAACTTTATTATCTCATTTTGCAGTTGGAACTTCAGAATTGTATTTCTTCCAATTTTAAAGAATATAACATCTTATTAAATGGAAATGCAAAAGAACTCTGCTTTATCAAACTTTGTTCTTTAATGTTGACTTTTTAGTGTGAATTCTAAAATGATTTGGCTGACCACTGCATTTTTTTGGTTTAATGAAAATTTGTGTGTTGAATGTTTTCTGTATGCATGTATAGTAATTATTAGAATAGTCTACAATTGTAATATTGCAGAATATTATATAGAAAGCACAGATGTGCTTTCTAGTCAATATTTCCAATCCTAATACTATCTGATAACTCACTCAAGGACTTGTGTCCATAAAATGTAGCTGAATGTTTTTATTCAATTTTCTCTATTTGTTAAGTCCAAAAAAGACTTCAGAGCAAGAACGTAAAACAAAAGGTTAACACTGACAGTAACACTAATTTGACTCTAATTATGAATTGGTATAATAGAACTACTTTTGTAATTACTGTGAAATTTTGACCTTTTTTCTTGCAGTGGGGAATATGGTTTTGCATTATAAGTTATTATAAAATTATATATCACTTCGTATGCCCTTCTGGATTCAAGTATCAATCAGATTGATGGCTAATATTTATAATTTGTGGTCTTGAGACATGTAATTGGACATGATATTGTTGGGTATGCTTGCCTTGCCAGATTCTTTAAAGTATGCTGTTTTTTCTCAATCTATTCCTGGGTCTAGCAGGTACTGTACATGGTATTGAGCCTGGTTACCCTCTCCAATCTAATGTGCCCTCTTGTAGGAATGGTGCCATAGAATACCAAACAGGACAAATAGGACTTCCTTGCACCTACATTATACAACAGCATGTGCACTTTGACAGCCATCAAACAAGATTTTGAGTATTGAGTCATTATGCCACTTGCCCCTTGAGTGTTTCGTGCTTCAATGTTGGCTGAAGGTGACCATGGGCAGCTGAGCATACCATTCACCATCCCAGCCAAGACAACAAACAGGGAAAGTACTCTCAAGCTTCTTTCAGTTATACTCTGTAACCAGCAAGGTATGTCTGGTCAACAGAACATAAAGCATGGAATGAGAAAAGGCCATTCCACCCATCAAGATCATGCTATAAACCATGTACAATCTCCTCTATCTTGGCTATCATAAACACTACCTAACCATTTATGATACCGAATTACTGCCTTTGGCCTATCCACAACTCTGGGAGACTCTTGGTCTTTTACGTTTTCTGGAACGCATATAGTTAGCAAAAGGGATAGCATGAGGGTCCAGACATAGAGTGGTCAAGAGAGACAGTATTGTCATCCATGTCAACTCCAGCCAAGCGTCTACTGCTGGGTCCTGAGTCATGCTCCCTCTGATCTACAGGACAACAGACCTGATGGCACCGATCCAATCTGCCGGCAGTTGCAAACCAGATTAGACGGCTATTCTATATTGGAGCCCAAGACCTCTAGCTATGGGGGCTCTGCTGCAGATGCCCCTGGGAGCTGTTTGGAGGTCCAGGGCAATGGCCTGGTGAAATTGCTCCTGTTCTATACTTAGAAAAAGGATAGAAAATTTATTACAATGGTTGATTCACGTACAAGATGAGTTACATGAGAATTTGTCTGATGGTTGAGTGCATGCATTGTTGGCAGTGAGCGGGTGAATAAATGGAATGGAAATGAAGAGGATGATGAAAATAGTTCTAGCCTTCACCTTTGAGGGGGCAAACCTCTAACCTCCCTATTCCCCGACTCCTCTACAGCCTCTGTGCTAAGTAGCTTGAGTGCTGCCTCTTCAAAAGAAGTTAGGGGCTGGTGTTCACAGCAGTTATTTGCTGCCTTGTCCTGCAAGGAGGAATGATGTGGAGATGCCGGTGATGGACTGGGGTGGACAAATGTAAGGAGTCTTACAACACCAGGTTATAGTCCAACAGTTTTATTTGAAATCACAAGCTTTCGGAGGCTTCCTCCTTTGTCAGGTGAGTGTAGGGTTCCATAAAGGTATGGCATATATAGTCAGAGAACAATGCCTGGTGATTACAGATAATCTTTCCAACTGCCCGTTATCAAAGCAATCAAAGGAGTTGAATGGTGTTCAGACAGGGAAACATTACATACAAGACTACCGAATACACAAACGGTCACAATACAAAGACAGAGAGAGAGAGACACACACCCGAAAGGCAGAGAAAGAGATAGAATGACCAGTTGTATTAAAAACAGATAACTTTTTTTTCGCAGAGGTAAGAAACTCACATTGTTAGGTGGATAGACAGTAATAAGTCAGTGGAGGTGAATTCTCTTGGGGCTGCTCCTGCTCCACCGCCGTCACTTGGGCAGAAACCCCATTTATACGGGTAAACGGCGCAGAGCAGGAGAAGCCCCAAGGAAATTCACACCGCGTGACATTGTGTAGGTAACAGCAGATGTGATTCAATGGACATGCATTGTGCAGCTACATTGGCCAGGAAAGTGAAAGGCAGCTACCACACGAATGCCAATGACGCCCAGCTCGACCTCTTCGCCACCTTTTTGACTCCTTCGCTGTCTCTGTGCTTGTCCCACATCCAGTCTTTGATGAGCAGCAATTTCCTCCAGTTAAACATTGGGAAGACTGATGCCATCGTTTTTGGCCCCTGCCACGCACTTGCCAGGGATTTCATTCCCTCCACGACCATCATTTCAGGCTGCACCAAATTGTTCGCAACCTTGGTGTCCTATTTTACTGTGAGCTCAGGTTTCAACCCTATATCCTCCCTAACATTGCTGGGCACACCTCAAATGTAAGGAGTCCATTTTAAAGGGGGCAGAATGTTCCTGCAATGAATTTCTAAATAAGCCCAGTATCAAAACAACAAACATTTGACGGGATTGTGAGGGATTGCAGGGGGGCAGGGGGTAGGGGAGGGGCAGGAGGCCTGTCTCTTAACTTGCAGCCAGTTCTCCTGTCTCTGACCACTCCATCGCCTCCTTTCTTCTGTTCTTTTCCTCCATCGGCGACCTAGAGGCAGAAATGGAAGGAAATCATCTGGAGCCTCAATTCCCACTCCCCTTCGCGGTCATTTCCTTGCGGCAGGGGCAGGCAATGGGCAAGCAGCTACCTCAGTGGCCGGAAGTCAGATTACAGCAGCCAGATTTGGGGGCAGGGATTCATTGGTAAGCCTCCAACCCTGCTTTCCTCCAAACAGCGCTGCAGGACCACCCAAAAACAGCTGGGATCGCAAAGGAAAATCAAGCTCACGATGTTTTAGACAGCGGGGTAGAAATTCGCCTAGGGGGCAGCAGCGTTAAACCGGTGGTATTGCATCTGCCGCCATTATACTCCCCGCCCGATATTCAGTCCCGTTGCCTTCAATAGTACTGAATTTCAAGCAGGCATATAACAAGCGGCCTGTGCCTTACTGCCAGTTTAGTGCTACCCCAACCCCCCACCAGATGAATATCTAGCCCTACATTTACTTAACTCTATCTGCACTTACAACTCTCAGTTCCACCCCTAAATTTTGCTTCCTGTCAAATTTAACAGCCTTTTTTAAAAAAAAAAAAAAAATTGGCTGCCCTGCAAGCCAGATGTGGCAAAACGAGCTATGTGATTACTGAATCATTCCCTGGAATGCTGGTTGGGTGGAGTTCTTATTATTGCAATGCCCCACTTTTAGAATGTAATATTGAGTAAAGACTATTGAGTCATCATTTTTCCGCCTCATCCATACCTTGTTCCAAGATGCAGTCTGACCATTTTTTTCCTGTTGTCTCATATTTGTTTTCCTCGATGAATCAGGAATCAAAATAATCTCTTATAGGTGTTTTACAAGGGTCGATCTTGACTTTGTGCGATAGTGTAAAACGGGTGATAGCTGTTAATTGTACGATTTGTATCAATTGGGGTTAATTGTATTCAGGTGGTGGGTATCAATTGGAGACTCCCTTGGACCCTTTTTATAGGAGAGCTTAGCTAGGGTGTGGAGTGTGCAAAAGGAAACTCTGTGAATAAAGGCTTGGAAGCAACTGAAGACCAGGCTCTTGTATTCTATCCTTCACCACCTGGCTATCCAATTTTAACAATAGTAGCTGGCAGCCTGTTTTACATCTCTCCTAATGACTTTGATGGAAATAAAAATGGGGAGAGATGTAAAACGGGCTGCCAACTCACTATCCCCTGCTTTACACTATCGTACTGTCAAAATCTAGCCCAACAAGTCAAAGTATTTGTGAGATTGTTATAGGATGTTCGATTTTTTAAAATTTTTAAAAATCTTTTATTAGTTACTGTATTTTTTCACGGCTCATTGGCTTTATTACACTTTAATCTCTTTGAGATCCTGTGCATCTTTACACCAGAAGAGCTGTTTTGCTCTTATTTATTGGAGATATCTTAATGACTTAAGGTGTTAGGCACGCACATTTTATTTTTCTTAGGTTTTGCTTCCAGGCCAAGTTGTAGTGCAAGTTTAAACTTACTCATCTTAGGAAAAAGCAACAACTGTTTTCATTAGAAGGGTTTATTCCTGTTGGTTTTGTTTCAACTGGCTGCCACAGCCAGAGACTGCTTAGAATAGTGGGAATTAATACTTCTGGAGTTTTGAGTGTCAGCTTGACTCACTTTATAACCCTCGGGTAATTTTAACCTAATCTGCGGGTGCGATGATGGTTTTACACTCCGCACGATTTCACTCTCCGTTGAAGTCAACGGAGAGCGATATCAGTCGGAGTGTAAAACTGGCAATCCACCCGATCCCATGGGATTCCTGCCCGGCGAGTTAGGTTAAAATTACCCCCGAGCTCATCTCTCAGTGGATGAGCTAGATTTTCCTCAGTAGGAGACTTACCACTAAAATAACACTGGAAATCATCTGCTGAAAATCGAACTAATTTTCCTCGCTGCGCCTTTGTTAAATATTCGTCATGGACTCCCAGCGCTAGTAGCACCTTCTATAGGCAGTCCGCTGTTTGGGAGAGAGGGGAGAGAAGGAAAATTCAGTGCTGCTGCAACAGCTGAAAAGGCCCAAGGCAGCCATTTTGTGACCACAACAATGTGGTTCACTGCACTGTGTGAGCCTGGTGCATCTTCAATAATTAAAATGGCTAATGTAGTGTTAGTTTTCATCTCAAGGGGACTAGAATACAAAGGTGTGGAAATTATGTTACAGTTGTATAATGCTCTGGTTAGATCCCATTTAGAATCCCATTCGCAACCCCTCAAATAGTGAAGCAGTCCGAGCCTACATGCAGCAATACCTGGACAACATCCAGGATTGGGCGCATAAGTGGCAAGTAACATTCGCGCCAGATAAGTGCCAGGCAATGACCATCTCCAACAAGAGAGAGTCTAACCACCTCCCCTTGACATTCAATGGCATTACCATCGCCGAATCCCCCACCATCAACATCCTGGGGGTCACCATTGACCAGAAACTTAACTGGACCAGCCATATAAATACAGTGGCTACGAGAGCAGGTCAGAGGCTGAGTATTCTGCGGCGAGTGACTCACCTCCTGACTCCCCAAAGCCTTTCCACCATCTACAAGGCACAAGTCAGGAGTGTGATGGAATACTCTCCACTTGCCTGGATGAGTGCAGCTCCAACAACACTCAAGAAGCTCGACACCATCCAGGACAAAGCAGCCCGCTTGATTGGCACCCCATCCACCACCCTAAACATTCACTCCCTTCACCACCAGCGCACAGTAGCTGCAGTGTGTACCATCCACAGGATGCACTGCAGCAACTCGCCAAGGCTTCTTCAACAGCTCCTCCCAAACCCACGACCTCTACCACCTAGAATGACAAGAGCAGCAGGCACATGGGAACAACACCACCTGCACGTTCCCCTCCAAGTCACACACCATCCCGACTTGGAAATATATCGCTGTTCCTTCATCGTCACTGGGTCAAAATCCTGGAACTCCCTTCCTAACAGCACTGTGGGAGAACCGTCACCACACGGACTGCAGCGGTTCAAGAAGGCGGCTCACCACCACCTTCTCAAGGGCAATTAGGGATGGGCAATAAATGCCGGCCTCGCCAGTGACGCCACATCCCATGAATGAATAAATAACAATACTATGTTCAGTTCTGAGCACTGGACCTCAGGAAGGATATATTGGCCTTGGAGGGGGTCCAGTGCAGATTGACCAGAATGATACCGGGGCTAAGAAGGTTAAATTATGAGGACAGGTTGCATAGACTAAACTTGTATTCCTTTGAGTACAGAAGATTAAGGGGTGATCTAATTGAGGTGTTTAAGATGATTAAAGGATTTGATAGAGTAGATAAACTATTTTCTCTGGTGGGGTAGTCCAGGACAAGGGGGCATAATTGTAAAATTAGAGCTAGGCCATTCAGGGGTGATGTCAGGGAGCAGTTCTTCACACAAAGGGTAGTGGAAATCTGGAACTCTCTCCCCCAAAAAGCTGTTGAGGCTGGGGGTCAATTGAAAATTTCAAAACTGGGATTGATAGATTTTTGTTAGGCAAAGGGTATTAAGGGTTACGGCAGCAAGGAGGGTAAATGGAGTTAAGATACAGCCCAGCCATGATCTAACTGAATGGCGGAACAGGATTAAGGGGCTGAATGGCCTCCTCCTGTTCCCATTTTCCTATCTTCAGTGTACCGAAGCTACAAATTTCAGAATAGATTGAAATGTTGAGGTGTTAATGTCTACAATTCATCAAAGGACCCCTCCCCCCGCCACCCCCAGCTTTCTAGCTCTGGGGTTAGGGGCTTATGGCGGGTATGATCCAGACCTGTGCAAGAGGTGGTCTTGGCAGTGAGTGCCAAAAAAAAACCTCTCAACAAACGCTGTTGAAATTAGGCCCCTGCTCCTGGGTGGTGGGCGGTCTTCCTGTGCCTAATTCAAGCAAGTTAACATGGGGGGGTGGAACACGGCCTAACCTCCCCCCGCCCCAGCTATCTTAACCCCCTCCCCCCATACCCACCCAGATTGTTCCCATAGGGCTTGTGGGGGTGGGGTGAGGGGTTGGTGGTTAAAATACCCCCTTTAGAAAGAAAGAAATAAAGCTAGAAATTTTGCCCCCAACCCCCGACCAACGACAGGCAGAGTTGTTGCTTGTGGGAGGGAGGAATTCGGGACAGAAATTAGACCCACTGGCTTTTTTGCCCCATCTAAATTACCTTGCAGACCCTGACCCAGGGTGGGCACCTCACTTATATCCCAGAAGCGCACACACACTTCCGACTCCTCGGAACGCCACCAACTTTGCACAGGGTAAGTAGCCTGCGTAGAGGGACGCCCAAAATAGGCTCTCCCAGATTTCCTGGCCACAATCTTGCAGCTCAGATGCAAGAGTGCTACCAACTGAGAATTCAACTAACTTAACTTGATTGGCAGTTTAATAACACAGAGGCGGTTGTGGCTTGAGAGAACTGGTGGAGAGTTAGTGCTCGGTTTGGTCAACATACAGATAGAATCTGGCCCCGTGCCTGTAAATGATATTACAAAGGGGCAGCACGTAGATGAGGAAGAGGAAGGGGCCAAGGTTATTATCCTTGGGGAACTCTGGAGTATGGGATGGGCTAGCGGGGGGTGGGGGGTGTGCAGAGCAGAAGCCATTGCTGGAGATGCACTGAGTGTTCAGGGGACAGGTGCAAGCAGCACCATCGGTGGAAGGGGCAAAGGGCAGCTCCACGGAGCTGGACGTAAGAGGAGGAGGTCGGCATGAACAACAGCAACAAATGCAGTGGAGTGGCTGGAGGAGTTACAGAAGGATAACACATCATGGTCACAGACGATGCCACTCTTGACTTTGACCAGAGTGGTCTTGCTGTTGGGAGCAGGGCAGAACCTAGACTTTGAAGCAATTCAAACGGGGAGTTCAAGCCTTAAATGTGTGTTGCATCTTATGGATGTCTCAAGAAGACATTTTGAATTTATAGCTATTGAACAAGTTTAGACCCATATAATCTAAAACATCTTAAGGGTTTTATCCTTCTCCTCAGCTTTAGGAGAGATATTTTGCAAAGATGACAGGTAGCTACAAAGCTGCACTGTGTAGATTGCATCAGCGTATTTATTATCTCTGTTTTCCGATCCAGTTAGCCACATCTATCTGAAATGTACTTGATCCTTAAAGGTACTTAAAAAAAATATCTTGATATGCTTGCAGTAGGGTATCTCTGGTGTCAGCCGTCATTCAGTGGGTAGGGCTCTCCCCTCTGAGTCAGAAGGTTGTGGGTTCCAGTCCCACTCCAGAGACTTAAGCACAATATCTAGGCTGACACTCCAGTGCAGTACTGAGGGAGCACTGCACTGTCGTAAGCACCGTCTTTTGGATGAGACATTAAACCAAGGCCACCTCTCAGGTGGACGTAAAAGATCCCACTGCACTATTGGAAGAAGAGCAGGGGAGTTCTCCCTGATATGCCGGGCCAACATTTATCCCTCACCCAACTCTTAAAAACAGATGGTCTGGTCATTATCACGTTGCTGTTTGTGGGATCTTGCTGTGCTCAAATTGGCGGCCGCGTTTCCTACATTACAACAGTGGCTACACTTCAAAAGTACCTCACTGGCTGTGAAGCGCTTTGAGGTGTCCTGAGGTCGTGAAAGGCGCTATATAAATGCAAATCTTTCTTTCCTTCTGGTTCTGCCTCTCTGCTGATCAGCTGGAGATACAAGACCTGACAGCGAGCCAAAATGATCTGTTACCAAGGCCCAACCCCAGATCAGGAGATGCCTGAGGGGAAACAACAATCTTGCATCTCCTATGATCCCACTTGCCTGCCCACGATGTTGAGTCAGAGCTATTCTTTGGTAACCGCAGCTAGCTTTTTAAAAAGTGGCCTATTTTCTTTAGTGCTACACCTGGTGGTGCCTTTACCCACTGGGCCTCGGGGGACGGGATGGGTGGGTGGGGTGGGGGGGGGGGGGGGTTGGATGGGGAATTCTTCAGACATGGGACGAAATTCTCTGAGGCCATGCGCAACCAGTGGGACTTCGCAGCCTATCAGAAAATCCGCGGACGCGTTGCCGACAACTTTTACGTCCATTAGTGTCAGTGGGTGGAAAATCGTGGACAGGGCTCCCACAATTTTCTGATGAGCCACCTGTTGCGTACAAGGCCCAGGCAGTGGCTCAGACCCTCAGATAATTCCAACCACCATATCTGAACTCTTGTGCTACCAATATATGTGGGTGAAGGTTCCATTTGAAAGAAAGAAATTGCATTTATATTGCATGGATTTACATAGAATTTACAGCACAGAAACAGGCCATTCGGCCCAACAGGTCTATGCCGGTGTTTATGCTCCACACGAGCCTCCTCCCTCCCTACTTCATCTAACCCTATCAGCATATCCTATTTCTTTCTCCCTCTTATCTAGCTTCTCTTTAAATGCATCTAAGCCATTTACCTCAACCACTCCATGTAATAGCGAGTTCCACATTCTAACCACTCTTTGAGTAAAGAAGTTTCTTCTGAATTTCTTATTGGATTTATTAGTGATTATCTTATATTTATGACTCCCCAATTTTGGACTCCCCCACAAGTGGAAACATCTTCTCTACGTCTACCCTATCAAACCCTTTCATAATTTTGAAGACCTCCATCAGGTCTCCCCTCAGTCTTCTGTTTTCGAGAGAAAAGAGCCCCAGCCTGTTCAGTCTTTCCCAATAGTTATAACCTCTCAGTTCTGGTATCATCCTTGTAAATCTTTTTTGCACCTTCTCCAGTGCTTCTATATCCTTTTTGTAATATTGAGACCGGAATATAGCACCTTTCACGACCTCAGGATGTCCGAAAGTGCTTTACAACCAGTAAAGTGCCTTTTTATTTGAAGTGTAGTCACTGTTGTAATATAGAAACACATAAATTTAATAGAGAAAAGTTTAAAATTGTAGACAATGCGCTGACTCATTTGTTAGCAAAGGTAAATCCTAGATGTGAAAAAAAAACATGCTGAGCACTTGCCTGAAGGTTAATATTAAGCTCTGGTAGGTTTTTGTGAAATGCTAGTTACTATTCCAACCCTTCCTGCCCATTCCATGTCTTGGCTTCCTCCTTTCCACCCATGTTTCGGCCTCTGATTTCCCTAACTTCCCCCTTCTCTGCTGCACGCACACCGTCAGATTAGTACAGCTCCCTCCAAGTCTCTTTTTGTTTCCAGTTACATCTGGTTAGGTGAGTCTCATTAGAAGGCAGAGCTATCCAATAATTTGCTGGACAGAGTTGCTCTACAAGTACCTCATGCAAAGGAGCTTGGAATCACTCCTATCAGCACTTAGCTAACTTGGTTTCGCAGAGAGGCTAACGCATAAGAAGAGGCTTCACTTCAGGATAGATAAATGGAGTGAGTGGAATTTTTTTTAAAAATCATTCTGGGGATGTGGGCGTCGCTGGCAAGATTATTCCCCATCCTTAGTTGCCCGTTGAGAAGGTGGTGGGGCCTTCTTCTTGAACTGCTGCAGTCCCGTGTGGTGAAGGTAGGGAGTCCCAGGATTTTGAAATGGGGAAATCCATGAAGGAAGGATGGGACTGGGTTGGCAAAACACTTCAAGGGAGGGCATGTGTCACGCAACAATCTTGCCGGAGGAGGCTCCCCTGCAGCTCATGCCCAAATTATGTCCACGCCAAAGAATTTAAATCTGTAACGTAGCCATTGGAAGCCTCCCAGAAATCTAACCTGCTGGTAATTACCGAGAAACAAAGCAGGTTGTCTACCTGGTTAACAATGGGTGGCTGGGTGTGTTGACAAGGTGATGATTTCATCGAGAGGTTTGGATAATCTTGCTAATAGCTGGCGAGGCCTGAAAGGTTTATTGTGTACCTGAAACCTGAGATGAGATGAGTTTCACCACAGTCATTCCTCGTACCCATTACTGTTTTGGCTCATGGATATAAATAATTTAAATATTGTCTCTCTCCTCCTGTAACTCCTTTTGAGTTCATGTTTCCAGCACTGCCATGAGCTAGGGTGGCCAACCCTCCCGGATTTTCCTGGGGTTTCCAGGAATTGATCAAGGCTGACACTCCAGTGCTGCGCTGTCGGAGGTGCCGCCTTCCGGATGAGACCTTAACCGAGGCCCCGTCTGTCCTCTCAGGTGGACGTAAAAGATCCCATGGCCACTATTTCGGAGTTCTCCCCAATGTCCTGGCCAATATTTATCTCTCAATCAATATTACTTAAAAAAACAGATTATCTGATGATACAAAGATAGGTGGAAAAGCAAGTTGCAAGGAAGATGCAAAGAGTCTGCGAAGAGATATTGACAGGTTAAGCGAATGGGCAAAAATTTGGCTGATGGAATATAATGCTGGAAAATGTGAAGTCATCCACTTTGGGAGGAAAAATGAAAAAGCAAAATATTATTTGAACGGAGAAATACTACAAAATTCTGCAGTACAGAGGGATCTGGGTGCCTTGTACCTGAAACACAAAAAGTCAACATACAGGTGCAGCAGGTAATCCGGAAGGCAAATGGAATATTGGTCTTTATTTCTAGGGGGATGGTGTATAAAAGCAGGGAAGTCATGCTACAACTGTACAGGGTGCTGGTGAGACCACACCTGGAGTACTGTATACAGTTCTGGTGCTCTTTTTTGCATGTTTAAGTACAAAAGAAAAATAACAAGGATATACCTGCATTGGAGGCAGTTCAGAGAAGGTTCACTAGGTTGATTCCAGGTATGGAAGGGTTGTCTTATGAGGAAAGATTGAACAGGTTGGGTCTATACTCATTGGAGTTCAGAAGAATGAGAGGAGATCTTATTGAAACATATAAGATTCTGAGGGGACTCAATAGGATAGATGCTGAGGGGATGTTACCCCTCATGAGGGCATCTAAAACTAGGGGGCATAGTCTCAGAATAAAGTGTCGCCTGTTTAAGATGGAAATGAGGAGGAATTTCTTCTCCCAGAGGGTCGTGAATCTTTGGAATTCTCTACCCCAAAAAGCTGTGGAGGCTGAGTCATTGAATACGTTCAAGGCTGAGTTAGATAAATTTTTGATCAGCAAGGGAGTCAAAGGATATGGGGAAAAGGCGGGAAAGTGGAGTTGAGGTAAAAATCAGATCAGCCATGATCTCATTAAATGGCGGAGCAGGCTCGAAGGGCCAAATGGCCTACTCCTGCTCTTATCTCTTATGGTCTTATGGTCTTATAGCCATGGATAAGGTATCTGTCATCGTGTTTAAGGCAGCAGACATATCCTGCACGGCTGTGGTCATGGCCTGCATAGAATCATTTGGGAGCCGTGCTTGAAGCTCCCTGGAGGTGGCCACTCTCTCCATGGCAGACCTTCTCGCAATTGCTTGCGACACCAATCCACTAATAATGGAGTTGGTGTCTCCTCCATCCTCCCCGCTATTGTGGAGAGTGTGCGTGGCACGCCTGCCAGTACCTTACAAAGTTGCTGCTGTACCTCCATCATCCTCATTCTCAATGACGGCCCCCGGGGTTCAGCACCTGTGTCCAGCTGAGCAGAGCTTGGAGAGGAGAGCGCCCTCCGACTTGAACTCTCCACAGTTGCCTCTGCCGCCAGTGTCCGCTCGTGCTCACTTGTGAATTGTGAATCACCAGGTGAAAACCCAACTAACTGTCTGAATGGACCCACTGAAGTGCGAGTATTTGCATTGTGCATGGCTGTACGTCCTGTGACGGTGCACCCTCAGAAAGTTTAGTTATTTTTAGTATTCCCTTCACTTGGAGTATCTACATCGCTGTTCATGTCCTGAACTCGGCTCTTATCCCTTCTTTAAAATCTTTAAACTACCATTTTTACTATTGTTTCTAACTCCTGTAGGACACCCATGGAATTCAATCTCAGTGTGAGTCAGCGCCTTCAGGGCAGGGAGAGAGCAAAGAAAACATTGAGACACCCAACTCTGTGGTAAGGCACAGCCATCATGGAACAGCTTGCTCATCAGTTTAAGAATTACCGCAGCCAAGTACAGCCACTACTGCACCAAAAGTAACGTAATGGGGCAAGTTTGATTTTTATTATCAGTGCTGTGCAGAACCCATATATGGCAGAAAGACAATGGTAGAAAGCATAAATTGGGCCGATCGTTATCTGTATTATAAATCAAAAAAGCCTAGAAATCACTGTTGCTGATATTAGGGGTCGCGACCCTCATTTGAACACTGTTTGCTTTGCTAGCCCTAATTACAGAAACGATATTATTGTCCGTACGAGAAGAAAGAACTTGCATTTATATAGCGCCTTTCACGACCTCAGGACATCCCAAAGTGCTTTACGGCCAAATAAGTACTTTTTTGAGATGTAGTCACTGTTGTAATATAGGAAACGCGGCAGCCAATTTGCGCACAGCAAGATCCCACAAACAGCAAGATGATAATGACCAGATAATATGTTTTAGTGATGTTGGTTGAGGGATAAATATTGGCCACAACACTAAGGAAATCTCCCCTGCTCCTGTTCAAATAGTGCTAAGGGATCTTTTACGGCAGACAGGGCCTTGGCTTAACGTCTCATCTGAAGGACAGCTCCTCTGACAGTGCAGTGCTCCCTCAGTACTGCATTGGGAGTGTCAGCCTGGATTATGTACTCAAGTCCCTGGAGTGGGACTTAAACCCAGGCCCTGTGTGACTCAGAGGCGAGAGAGAGTGCTACCCACTGAGCCCTGGCTGACACAATGCCAAGAGGGGGCAACAAAGCTGGTTCTGAGCATCAGTAACTTATGCTGCAAGGAAAGGTTATGGGAGTAGCGATCGTGCAAAAAGACTTTGGGGTGTCCGAATTGAAGCTAACCAGAGTATGAAGGGAATTCACAAAGTTCATCCAGGCAAGTTTCTCCCTACGAGCTCAAGTATCAAGGGAAGAAAACTTATAAAATGAAGAAGTTGGGAGTAGGTAGTAAGAGTTGGGAGTTAGGCCAAGATTTTTTTCACCTAAAGATAAATGAGTCATGGAATCATTTACCAGGGGGAAGGACATTGGAGTAGATTCAAGGAGCAATCAGATGCATTTCTGGGGAGAGAAAGGATGAGGCAAATAGTAAAGAGGTGGGGTAGATTACATTACGACAGTGACTACATTTCCAAAAGTACTTAATTGGCTGTGAAGCAATTGGGATGTCCTGAGATCGTGAAAGGTGCTGTATGAATACAAGTTGTTGTTGTCCCTGCTGCCATCCCAGCTCAAATGGGCTTAATTTAGCACAGAGAGGGGAGTCCACACGAGAATTCCTGGTGAGCATACACCGGTGCACCATGGTCTTGTGTATGATTTGGTTTGAATGACGGACGCTGATGAGTTCAACAAGGGAGCTAAAGAAAACCCCTAGTAACACTGGGAACGTAACAGTGTCGGGAGCTAAGTAAACAAACACAGTGGGTGTTCAGTCACCCTTGGGCTATTTGTACTGATGATTAATTCAGCTGCATCACAGTTTGGCCTCAGCAACTCGAACAAAGCTGGACTCATTGGTAGTTGATTCAATGTACAAAACTTGGAGCAGAACTGAAAAGTGCAATGTCAGTATCGTTCTGATTTTTAAAAAACATAGGAACATAGGAACAGGAGTAGGCCATTCAGCCCCTCGTGCCTGCTCCGCCATTTGATAAGATCATGGCTGATCTGTGATCTAGCTCCATATACCTGCCTTTGGCCCATATCCCTTAATACCTATGGTTGCCAAAAAGCTATCTATCTCAGATTTAAATTTAGCAATTGAGCTAGTATCAATTGCCGTTTGCGGAAGAGAGTTCCAAACTTCTACCACTCTTTGTGTGTAGAAAACGTCTTCTAGAATCATACAGCAACAATTTGCAATTATATAGTGCCTCTGACACAGTAAAACATCCCAAGGCAATTCAAAAGGATCACAAAAGGAGGCCATTCATAGAGATGGCACAGGCATGTTGGCTCTTTGAAAGAGCTATCCAATTAGTCCCATTCTCCTGCTCTTTCCCCATAGCCCTGCAATTTTTTCCCTTTTTAAGTATTTATCTAATTCCCTTTTGAAAATTACTATTGAATCTGCTTCCACCGCCCTTTCAGGCAGCACACTCCAGATCATAACAACTCGCTGAATAAGAAAACATTCTCCTCATCTCCTCCCTCGCTTTTTCGCCAATTATCCTAAGTCTGTGTCTTGATGGTGAAATCCCATCTCTAATGCTTCTCTAGCATCAGTAGTCGTTACGTTTACTGGTATGATTTCAGACTGAATCCAGCATCGAGTAGACCTGAGGATTTGTCCTTCACTCTCTTCGCTCAATCTTCAGAGGGTCATCATGCCCACGCCCTCTGAAATTCTTTTCCATTCGCAACCTTGGCGTCCCATTTGACCCTGAGCTGAGTTCCCGACCGCATATCCGCTCCATCCCCTACACCGCCTACTTCCACCTTCATAACATCGCCCGCCTCCGCCCCTGCCTCAGCTCATCTGCTGCTGAAACCCTCATCCATGCCTTTGTTACCTCCAAACTCGACTATTTCAAAATGTTCTCCTGGCCAGCCTCCCATCTTCCACTGTCCATAAATTTGAGCTCATCCAAAACTCTGCTGCCCGTATCCTAACTCGCACCGAGTCCCGTTCACCCATCACCTCCTGTGCTCGCTGATCTACATTTGCTCCCGGTCTGGCAGTGCCTCGATTTTAAAATTTTTATCCTCGTGTTCAATTCCCACCAGGGCCTCTCCCCTCCCTATCTCTGTAACCTCCTCCAGCCCTACAACCCTCCGAGATCTCTGCACTCCTCCAATTCTGGCCTCTTGCGCATCCCTGATTTCCTTCGCTCCACCATTGGCGGCCGTGCCTTCAGCTGTCTAGGCCCTAAGCTCTGGAATTCCCTCCCTAAACTTCTCAGCCTCTCTACCTCTCTCTCCTCCTTTAAGACGCTCCTTAAAACCTACCCCTTTGGCCAAGCTTTTGGTCACTTGTCCTAATATCTTCTTATGTGGCTCAGTGTCAAATTCTGTCTGATAATCACTCCTGTGAAGTACCTTGGGACCTTTCGGTACATTAAAGGCGCTATATAAATGCAGGTTGTTGTTGTTGAGTCACATAATTGTAAGTCGTTGTACTTTGAGTTGCTGTGACCTTGTCATGAGTTTGGTAAGCAGGTTTAGAAAGCTGTGTTAAGGCAAGCGAGTAATAATATATGGCATTTAATTAAAGCTGACAATGGTTACATTAGTTCCATTTACATCACCTTAACCTTTTTAAAGGGAAAAGTCAGCCAGCGTGAGGCTAGTGGCCAGAATGCCTGTGACAGCTGACGTTTCATCACTGTGTTGTGTGGCCTTTCTATTCACTTAAAAAGAAAAAGAACTTGCATTTATATAGCGCCTTTCACGACCCCAGGACGTCCCAAAGCGCTTCTGTTAAGTACTTCTGAAGTGTAGTTACTGTTGTAATATAGGAAATGCGGCTGCCAATTTGCGCACAGCAAGATCCCACAAACAGCAATGTGATAATAACCAGATCATCTGGTTTGTTTTTTTAATGATGTTGGTTGAGGGATAAATATTGGCTCAGGACACCGGGGGAGAACTCCCCCTGCTCTTCTTCGAAATAGTGGCCATGGGATCTTTTATGTCCAGTTTAAGGTCTCATCTTAAGTCGGCATCTCCGACAGTGCAGCGCTCCCTCAGCACTGCACTACAGTGGTGACCTATTCGTTCGGTGCCTTTTGCCAGGTGTATTACTGGAGATTTTCAAGGACTGCCCAGGGGTGCAGCCTGTAGTAGAATCACAGTGTCCCAGTGAGCCGTTCCTTCTGAAGGAGCACGTCTTCCTGCAAGGATTTAGCAGGTATATGATTCTACAGAATCTCGCCTGGGGGAGAGTTACCAGCCCGCTCCTGGAATGTAACACATAGCTGTCACAATCCCACTGAGGGAGATCATGGCTGGGGGTATATTGCCTCATTCACCGCCTCGCCCACTAAGAATCAATCATAGGTAGCTAGCAAGTCAGCACTACCCCAAAGTTGAGACACCACTAAGAAACAGGATGGCTAAAGGCTACAAGTTTCTGTAACACTTGATGCTTTTATTGACACTGTGCTGGTTTTAATAAGTCCTTTAATGAAAAGAAGGTCCAGTAACCTCAATGACTCATTGTCAGAATTAGTGGATCATTTCCCAGTGTGGGTGGCAGGACTGTAAATGAATTACCCGCTAAGATAGACATAGGTTCTTTATGTTTACCCTCTTCTTCACTGAAATTTGTTGCTAGGCACCGGTCTCCGTAGGCCTGCTGGGCCCCGCTGTGCAATAGAGAGGCTTGATTGCACAGGAGTGCAGCCATGCAGGACCACCTCCCCAAGAGGCATTGGACCTCATTGAATCAAGCAGCACAGAAGGCGGCCATTCGGCCCATCGTGCCTGTGCCGGCTCTTTGGAAGAGCTATCCAATTAGTCTCACACTCCCCCTGCTCTTTCCCCGTAGCCCTGCAGATTTCCCTTTTGAAAGTTACGATCGAGTCTGCTTCCACCACCCTTTCAGGCAACGCATTGCAGGTCATGACAACTCGCTGCGTAAAAAAAAATGCCTCCTCATCTCCCCCTCTGGTTCTTTTGCCAATTATCTTCAATCTGCGTCCTCTGGTTACCGACCCTCCTGCCGCTGGAAACAGTTTCTCCCTATTTACTCTACCAAAAACCTTTCATAATTTTTGAACGCCTCTATTAAATCTCCCCTTAACCTTCACCGTTCCAAAGAGAACAATCCTAGCTTCTGTAGTCTCTCCACATAACTGAAGTCATCTCTCAAACCATTCCATCAAACCTCCTCTGCACCCTCTCCAAAACATCCTTCCTAACGTCTGGTGCCCAGAATTGGACACAACACTCCAGCTGTGGCCTAACCAGTGATTAATAAAAGTTTAGCATCTGATGGCACATTTGTAGACCCATGTTTATTGTGGGTCGGCAATTCCATTGGGTCATTTACGTTTAAGAATATGACCAGTAGTGTGATAACCACACGCCTACTGCTGCGATTTAAGATTTTGATTTTTTTTCATCATTGAAAGGTTTTAGGGATGAACTACACTTAAGCGTTGAGTTTTAAAACATGGTGAAATTGGACTTGGGGCGGGGACACAAAACAGGTAGAATTGTTGTACCACAGGCTCGACGTTCAGTGTTAATGAAGTGAATGGAACTTTTACGCAATGAGTTGTTATGATCTGGAATGCCTGAAAGTAGGGGTGGGTGGGGTGAGCAGGTCAGGAAGGAGATGGGTGAGGCTAAACCCCAATGGGCGGGCTGGGCTGGAGGGTCAGCGAGAGAGCAGGGAGGGGAGGTTGAGGTCGCCTGGAGAGTAGGAGGTTTAGGGGTGATCTTATAGAAGTCTATAAAATAATGAGGGGCATAGATAAGGTCGATAGTCAAAATCTTTTCCCAAAGGTAGGGGAATCTATAACGAGGGGGCATAGATTTAAGGTGAGAGGGGAGAGATACAAAAGGGTCCAGAGGGGCAATTTTTTCACTCAAAGGGCAGTGAGTGTCTGGAACGAGCTGCCAGAGGCAGTAGTAGAGGCGGGTACAATTTTGTCTTTTAAAAAGCATTTGGACAGTTACATGGGTAAGATGGGTATAGAGGGATATGGGCCAAGTGCAGGCAATTGGGACTAGCTTAGTGGTATAAACTGGGCGACATGGACATGTTGGGCCGAAGGGCCTGCTTCCATGTTGTAAACTTCTATGATTCTATGATTCTATGATAAGGAGGTAGCGACAGAAGCCTTGATAGGCTCTTCAGAGAATGCCAAGAGAGGGACAGTGGGGTAGTTGAGGGCTTATTAAAAGGGGGAATTCAAGCCTGGGTTGGTGGCAGGACAGCAGGAAAGCAGTGGAGTGGCTATTGGGTTGGGGTGGGGATTTGGGGGCGGGGCGGAGTGGCAAAGTACCCAAGAGGGATGGAATGAAAGGACCCAGAGGGGGGAAAGAAAACTGGAGGTGGGTTTGGCACACGCAAATGGACACAGTGGCAATTGGGGCAATGCAGGCATGGCAGGGGCCAGAAGAGACATGTCCAGGTCGTAAACAGAGACCCTTCCACTTTACTCCAGGTGCGTTGTCTCAGAAATCGTTACACTCAGTACACTCAGTGTTACAATAAATGTCACAATATCGAATTAACCAACCGTTAGCTCAGCAACCTCACAAACCCACTCCACCAGGCAAGGCTGATAAATTCAACAGATGTTGTCCTTTTTTTTAATGTTAGCCTCCATTTGAATCTCACCCCCACCTCGCCCCCACCCACCCCCCCATCCCCGATCCTACTGTGAGTTTCCCTCAGTCTTCCATCCTTCCATGAGTGGGTTTTGATAGAGTAAATAGGGAGAAACTGGCAGAAGGGTCGACAACCAGAGGACTCAAGATAATTGGCAAAAGAACAAGGAGGGGGGAGATGAGGGGACATTTTTTTTTAACGCAGCGAGTTGTTATGATCTGGAACGCGCTGCCTGAGAGGGCGGCGGAAGCAGATTCAACAGTAACTTTCAAAAGGGGAATTGGCTAAGAACTTGAACCGGAGAAGATTGCAGGGCTAATGGGGAGTGGGACTAATTGGGTAGCTCTTTCGAAGAGCCGGCACAGGCACGATGGGCCGAACGGCCTCCTTCTGCGCTGTATGATTTTCTCAACTGGCAGCACCCAGCAAGAACTCGCTCTCCCGCTGCCACCACTGTCGGGCGGACAGTCCTGCCACCGACTGATGGGGACCCTGGCGCCAGGAGTCAGCGCCTGGGATTCACACCGTGCTGGGTCGCACGAGCTGCCATCGGTCCCCGCTGGCCTGTTTCTCTTTCTTGAGGGCCATTATGTATAAACTTGGGAGAGCAACGCGGAGACTCTCTTATAAGGGAATGATTTTAATGTAACTCGCCGGGCGGGATTCCCACGGGATCGGGTGGAATGCCAGTTTTACAGACCGCCCGGTATTACTCGTTGACTTCAATGGGGTCTAAAATCGGGCGGAGTGTGAAACGAGCATCGCACCCAATCCCGTGGGTTTCCCGACGGGCAAGTTAGGTTTAAATTGCCCCCACCCTCTGTCCCCTGGGCTCCCTTATTAAAGGATGCATCCATGGGGCCCACTTTCTCCCATCTGGAGACCCCGGTAGGCCGTATCTCGCTGGGGACATTAGCCTCTGGGCCACTACACTAGGTCCTGAATGGCCAGGGAGGTGGGAACTCTTGCGTAAAGAGCCCCTGGCCCCTGGCTCCACCAACCCCCTCCCTCCGCCCCCCCCCCCCCCGCCCCCTCCCTGACATTTGCCTTATAAGGGGAGGGCAGATGTTCCACTCCTTACAAAGCAGGCCGGAAAATCCCAGTACTGGCAGAGAGGTCGGTACAGCCGTCTCACAGCTGTATTCCGGACTGGGATATGCCGGTTTCCCACCGGGAGTTGGGGCTGAAGACCGGCCCAATCCCTCGAGAATTTTCACCGCCGAGATGTTAATGCGCGTGGTTCGAAATTTAAGCCAATCAAAAACAAAAAAAAAACACAAATCCCAGCAAACAATTTTAAAAATATCACTTCACTGTCCCTCAGCAGAGGAGAAAAAAAGTTACTGTCAGTAAAAATAGAGCACAAACTCTTGACACTTTTGTGTGACATTTCTCTGCCCTCTATTATATGGGCAGATGTCAACATAGTGTGCAGAGGAATGTTATACAATATATTAAGTGTTCGCCTACTAGAGTCAACCATTTCTAGCTTCTCACAAGTTTCTACTGTGTTCTTTAACTCACTGTGAGCATTGCGGAGTCTTCCATTTTACTTCATTCTCTCCCAGGACTCTTGAAACCGTTTAACTCCTTGTGTCCCTCAGTCTCCTTTCCACCCTGCATCTTTCACAGGTTTTTTAAAATCCAAGCTCAGAGCCACCTGCATGATTTATTTAATCTTCTCCCCCTCTTTCCCCAGCCCTTTTCAACATCGATGGTGCCCCACACTTTGGCTCTTTGCTTTGGTTTTGGCCATAACTTTCACAACCTCAGGACGTCCCAAAGCGCTTTACAGCCAATGAAGTACTTTTTTGAAGTGTAGTCACTGTTGTAATGTAGGAAAAGCGGCAACTAATTTGCGCACAGCAAGATCCCACAAACAGCAGTCTGATAATGACCAGATGATCTGCTTTTTATCTGATGTTGGTTGAGGGATAAATATTAGTCAGGACACCTGGGGAAGAACTCATCGGCTCTCCTTTGTAATAGCGGCCGTGGGATTTTTTTACGTCCATCTGAGAGGGCAGACGGGGCCTCGGTTTAATGTCTCATCTGAAAGACGGCACCTCCGACAGTGCAGCGCTCCCTCAGTACTGGCACTGGGAGTATCAGCCTGGATTATGGGCTCAAGTCTCTGGAGTGGGACTTGAACCTACAACCTTCTGATTCAGAGGCGAGAGAGAGCTACCCACTGAGGCATAGCTGACACCTGGGCCTCAGAAACAGTCATAGGTGATAAGATCATCCCCGTTCTTGCGCATCTCTGATTTTCTTCGCTCCATCATTGGCGGCCGTGCCTTCAGCTGCCTAGGCCCTAAGCTCTGGAATTCCATCCCTAAACCTCTCCGCCTCTCTCTCTTCTCCTTTAAGATGCTCCTTAAAACCTACCTCTTTGACCAAGCTTTTGGTCACCTGTCCTAACATCTCCTTATGTGGCTCGGTGTCAAATTCTGTTTGATAATCGCTGCTGTGAAGCGAATCGGGACGTTTCATTACGTTAAAGGCGCTATATAAATGCGATTTGTTGTCGTTGGTGTAGTGTGCCATTGGCGGTACATGCATCTGCCGGGGAAACTAATCAACGTTGTAAATGAATCATCGGAGGGACTGGAAAAGAGACAGAGACAGATACAGGGACTGATACTAAAGCTGCCTTCTAGGTAAGTACACTTAAATTTGAAGCCCCAGGCTATTGAGTTAGTTTTTGCATGACTTGCTCTTATCCTGGATACCCACATGGTTTATTATTTTCTTTGTGGATGTCCCGTGCCTTTTCTTTTGAGGATGGGGGAGGGGGCTGGTGATTCAGATGGGGAAACAGCAACTCGAGCCGCATGTGACTGTTTTTTTTCTCTTCCTGTTGTATTGGCTGCATTGTCGGCTGCCATATAAACGCAAATCTTTCTTTCTTTTTTATAAATGGTCGGAAAAAGCCTGGGAGTTGTGTTCCCAAATTTTCGGTAGGTGCTTCCGGCGGGTGAGGCTCCCCACTGGTAGTGCGGACTTGATGCACAAGAGGACTGCAGTCCCAGATTTTTTTTTATTCATCTTCGGGATGTGGGCGTCGCTGGCAGGGCCAGCATTGATTGCCCGTCCCTCGAGAAGGCTGCGGTGGGCCTTCTGCTTGAACCGCTGCAGTCCGTGTGGTCAAGCTTCTCCCGCGGTGCTGTTGGGTAGGGGGTTCCAGGATTGTGACCCGGCGACAATGAGGGAACGGCTGATGGATGTCCAAGTTCAGATGGTGTGTGTGACTTGGAGGGGAATGTGGAGGTGATGGAGTTCCCACACGTCTGCTGCCCTTGTCCTTCTAGGCGGGTGGAGGTGCCGCCGAACAAGTGAACATATTAACTATGCTGCAGCTGCACAAAATCGCAACAGGATAGGCAGAACAAAAACAAGATGGGATAATAACCGTGTCCTATTTACTTTTGGTGGAACTGCCTTGAGTGGCTCACGGTGCAGTTGCAGCTCCTCCCTCTCCAAGTTTTATTTTACTTACTTCAGAGTTGTAGCCAGGAATAAAAAAGCAACAAAGCCCCGAGGGGACTGACAGATCGTAAGAGGAGCGGAAGGAAAAGGGGGCGATACTTTTGGTTCAACGTATGCCCGTAGATATCAGCCCTGGCTCCGTGGGAAGCACTCTAGCCTCTGAGTCAGAACTTAGGCTGACACTCCCAGTGCAACACTGAGGGAAGTGCTGCTCTGTCAGAGGTGCCATCTTTCAGATGTTAAACCGAGGCCCCGTCTGCCCTCTCAGGTGGACGTAAAAGATCCCATGGTGTGCTATTTTGAAGAAGAGCCTGGGGAATTCTCCCTGGTGGTCCCAACTTATGTAATTCTATGTAAAAAAAAAATCAGTTAATTATCCCATGGCTGTATTCAGAAAAGACCAGAGATTTCTCCTGGTGTCCTGGACAACATGACTCTCCCAAGCAAAAGCACGTTTTCAATATACAAAGGGCATACTTTGAGAGGAAAAGAAATGCCCCCTTGGACTTTTTTTCACCTTTAATGTTCTTCAGGTTCATCAGAGCTTTGCTGCGTCCCCTTGGCCATAACTCCGGCAGTGGACTGTGCATAAAGTGGCTGCCTTATTTGCATCCATGACAACGACAGTACTTCAAAGCAACTGGTTGCATGTCAAGTGCTTGGACATGTTCCTGAGAGATGTCAGAAAATGCGGTAAAAATGCAAGCCCTTTCTTTCATTTCCAGCCCCTTTAAATCAAAGAGTTTTAATCGAAACAGGAGACGACTGACTGCATCAAAGAGTGGAACTGACTCCCACTTGATAAATTGTGGCACTTTTAGTGGGAGACGGACGTTAACAAGGATTTCGAGTGGAGCAAAGGATCAAAGGATAGTCACATGCTGACATTAATCTGGTTTGATACATGTTTCGATCGGCGTTATGGTTTTTTTTTAAAGTGTTTCACCTGACGTTAGCAGAACCAGTGAAATGTTACACCTACCTTCAAACTCAGCTGTCAACAAACACATAATAAGCAAGGGTAGGCAGGCCCAGCCTTGTTGGAACAGATTGTCTAGAACGCTCTATTTTACACTTGTCTGGAGAAAGAATGTGCGTTTCTATAGCGCCTTTCACAACCTCAGGACGTCCCAAAGCGCTTTACAGCCAATGAAGTACTTTTTTGAAGTGTGGTCACCGTTCTAATGTAGGAGACGTGGCAGCCAATTTGCACACAGCAAGATCCCACAAACAGCAATGTTACAATGACCAGATAACCTGTTTTTAGGTGTTGGTTGAGGGATAAATATTGGCCAGAACACCGAGGAGAACACCCCTGCTCTTCTTCAAAATAGCGTTGTGGGATCTTTTACGTCCACCTGAGAGGTCAGACTTGGTTTAACATCTCAACCGAGACATTGAGCTACCACTGAGCCATGGCTGACATGAAACCCAACCTTTTCTTGTTATGTGATATTTAAAACAGCTTAGGTTAAAGAAGTAACTGTGCTCTGCTGTTACATTCCGAGCTCTCTGCCAACACTCTTTACTTGTGTTTACAGCGAAAAGGGCAGAAGCAGACCTACGAACTAAGACCTAAAACCTTATAGAATCATAGAATCACACCACAGAAGGAGACCATTCGAGTGTGACATGAATGGGACAATGTGCCCCAGGACTAACAATCGGCCCTATTATCATTATCATGCTACCATTTGGAGAGGTGGTAAATATCACAATGCCGGACAGTAGCATTCAGGCTAAAACTAATAGTAGAATTTAATTGCAAATAATTTAATTACACAGATGCAGAAATGCCCAGCAAGGAACTAGCAATATGGTACTTGACTTACTAACCAAAGTTAACTTAAAGAAATAATTTTGTCTGTGCTAAAACTCACACACCATCCCAAAATATATTGGCCGTTCCTTCATCGTCGCTGGGTCACAATCCTGGAACTGCCAACCTAACAGCACTGTGGGAGAACCTTCACCACACAGACTGCAGCCGTTCAAGAAGAAGGCCCACCACCACCTTCTTAAGGGGCAACTAGGGATGGGCAATAAATACCGGCCATGCCAGCGACGCCCACATCCCAAAAATAAACAAAATAAATTAAATAAAAAACCATTGCACAAAGTTAAAACACAAAATCAACCGACCTTTCCACCCTGCTCCAATGCCCGATGTCTCCCTCTCCGATGTCTCTCTCAGCCCCCGATGTCTCCCTCTCCGATCTCCCCCTCTTCCCCCGATCTTCCCCTCCGATCTTCCCCCGATCTTCCCCTCCGATCTTCCCCCGATCTTCCACTCTCCCCCCTTGATCTTCCCCTCTCCACCCCGATCTTCCCCTCTCCCCCCCCGATCTTCCACTCTCCCCCCTCGATCTCTCTCTCTCCCCCCCCGATCGTCCCCTCTCCCCCCGATCTTCCCCTCTCCACCCCGATCTTCCCCTCTCCCCCCCCGATCTTCCACTCTCCCCCCTCGATCTCCCTCTCTCCCCCCTCGATCTCCCTCTCTCCCCCCCCGATCGTCCCCTCTCCCCCCGATCTTCCCCTTTTCCCCCTTGATCTTCTCCTCTCCCCCCAATCTTCCTCTCTCCCCCCTTTTGCCTCACGCACATTCACCGCCCCGCCCCCACCCCTGCTGTCAACCCACCACCATTTCAAAATTGAGCCCAAAAGATGGGTCTAGAGGATCTGTAAATGGGTACAGCAGAACCATTACCAGCACCTGCTGTCAGAGAGAATAGGAGCAGTGGTTGTGATCTGAAGTTATTGAAATCAATGTTGAGTCCGGAAGGTTGTAAAGTGCCTAAACGAAAGATGAGGTGCTGTTCCTCGAGCTTCCATTGAGCTTCATTGGAACAGTGTAGGAGGCCGAGGACAGAGAGGTCAGAGTGGGAGTGGGACAGGGAATTAAAATGACAAGCGACCGGCAGGTCAGGGTCGCACTTGCGGACTGAGCGGACGTGTTCAGCAAAGCGATCACCCAATTTGCGTTTGGTCTCCCCAATGCAGAGGAGGCCCTCCCACCTTTGATTTTGATAATTAACGTTATCATTCTGAATGATCATTAACCCTCCTTTTAGGAGCGATGAGTCATTTGTTATTAACCGAGGACATCTTCTCACAAGAGTTCATTATTTGCTGCTATTTCTCTGACTAGCTGGCAGTGGATGCACCAAACCAGTTTTGTTTAAACAAATAACTCCCTCAGTTGCTGGGAGTATCCCTTTTGAAATTAATAAATATTATTATCTCACTCCAGAGACTTGAGCACATAATCCGTGCTGACACTCCCAGTGCTGGGGTTTTTTTTCAAAAAATATACTTTATTCATAAAATTTGCAGCAGTACATACAAAACAGTTGTCATATCACTTTCCAAACGTACACAATACAGATTATACAATTTGCAGGTTACGTTAAGTGCAGTACAATGAACACATTGGACATCATTGCAGTTCATGACACTCTAGGGTGTCTCATTGCATCATACTCAACACAGATTATTGCTTACAGATTCATTTCTGGTCCATTTCAGATTCATTACAGGTACATTACAGCAATTTGAATTTTACATTCTGCCCGAGGGGGTTTTTCCCTGATTGCAGCCCCTCGGTTTACAATGGCGGGAAGGCTCTAAACGGTTGCCTTTCCCCACAGAGCCTTTGCGGCGGCCGCACCCATCCTCAGTGCATCCCTCAGCACGTAGTCCTGGACCTTGGAATGTGCCAGTCTGCAACACTCGGTCGAGGACAGCTCCTTGCACTGGAAGACCAGCAAGTTTCGGGCAGACCAAAGGGCGTCTTTCACCGAGTTGATGGTCTTCCAGCAGCAGCTGATGTCCGTCTCAGTGTGCGTCCCCGGGAACAGCCCGTAGAGCAGAGAGTTCTGTGTTACGGAACTGCTCGGGACGAACCTGGACAGATACCACTGCATCTCTCTCCAGACCTTCTTTGCAAAGGCACATTCCATAAGGAGATGGGTGACGGTCTCGTCTCCACCACAGCCTCCTCTGGGACAGCGCGCGGTGGCGCTGAGAGTCCGGGAGTGCATGAAGGATCTGATGGGAAGGGCCCTTCTCACCACCAGCCAAGCTAGGTCTTGGTGCTTGTTTGAAAGCTCTGGCGATGAGACGTTCTGCCAAATGACATTGACAGTCTGCTCGGGGAACCAACCGCCAGGATCCAGCATCTCCTTTTCCCGCAGGGTCTCGAGGACGTTACGTGCGGACCACTTGCTGATCGCCTTGTGGTCAAAGGTGTTTTCCTGCACAAACCTTTCCACGAAGGACAGGTGGGGCGGAACGGTCCAACTGGACGGAGCGTTCCGTGGCAGCGTTGCCAGGCCCATCCTTCTCAACACCGGGGACAGGTAGAACCTCAGCACGTAGTGACACTTTGTGTTTGCGTACTGAGGGTCTATGCACAGCTTGATGCAGCCGCACACAAAGGTGGCCATCAGGATGAGGGCCACGTTGGGCACGCCTTTCCCCCCTTTCTCTGGAGATTTGTACATCGTGACCCTGCGGACACGGTCCATTTTTGATCTCCAGACAAAGTGGAAGATGGCTCGGGTGACTGTCGCGGCGCAGGAGCGAGGTATGGGCCAGACCTGCGCCACGTACAGCAACACCGAGAGCACCTCGCACCTGATGACCAGGTTCTTGCCCACGATCGAGAGGGATCGTTGATGCCACAGTCCCAGTTTCTGCTTAACCTTGGAGATACGCTCCTCCCAGTTTTTGGTGCACGCCCCGGCCCCCCCGAACCAGATCCCCAGCACCTTCAGGTAATCCGACCTGACGGTGAAGGGGACAAAGGATCGGTCGGTCCAGTTCCCAAAGAACATGGCCTCGCTCTTGCTACGATTTACCCTGGCCCCTGAGGCCAGTTCGAAACGGTCGCAGATGCTCATCAATCTGCGGACCGACAGCTGATCCGAGCAAAAGACGGCGACGTCATCCATGTACAGGGAGGCCTTGACCTGAGTGCCTCCGCTGCCTGGGATCGTCACCCCTCTTATGCCCGCATCCCTCCTGATGGACTCGGCAAAGGGTTCGATGCAACACACGAACAAGACGGAGGAGAGAGGACAGCCCTGCCTGACTCCAGATTTGATCGGAAAGCTTTCTGATTCCCACCCGTTGATTGAAACTGCGCTACTGATGTTTGTGTAGAGCAGTTGGATCCAATTGCGGATTCCCTCCCCAAACCCCATTTTGGAGAGTACGTCCATCATGTACGTGTGGGATATTCTGTCAAAGGCCTTCTCCTGGTCCAGGCTGATCAGGCAGGTGTTCACCCCCCTGTCCTGTACGTAGGCAATCGTATCCCTGAGTAGCGCCAGGCTATCAGAGATCTTCCTGCCGGGTACGGTGCAGGTCTGATCGGGGTGGATCACCACCTCCAGGGCTGACTTGACCCGATTGGCGATGACCTTGGACAGAATTTTGTAGTCCACGTTAAGTAGTGAGATGGCACTCCCAGTGCTGGTACTGAGGGGAGTGCTGCACTGGGGGAGGTGCCATCTTTTGGATGAGATGTTAAACCAAGGTCTCGTCTGCCCCTCTCAGGTGGGTGTAAAAGATCCCACGGCCACTATTTCAAAGAAGAACGGGGGAGTTCTCCCCGGAGTCCTGGCCAATATTTATCCCTCAACCACCGCCTAAAAAAACAGATGATCTGTTCATTTATTTCACTGTCATTTGTTGGAGCTTGCTGTGCGCATAATGACTGCTACAGTTCCTAATTGGCCTTGAGATCACGAAATGCAAGTCTTTCTCTAATTCAGTGTTTTACAGTCTCCCTAGTATGTAAATTTATATGGACCAGACAGCACCTCTGATAGTGTAGTATACCCTAAGTATCAGCCTAGATTTTATGTTCAAGTCTCCTGGAGTGGGGTTTGAACCCACAACCTTCTAACTCAAAGACAAGAGTATTACCCACTGAGACACAGCTGACTATTCCAATGCACTCCTGGCCGGCCTCCCATCGTCCACCATTCATAAACTTGCGCTCATCCAAAATTCTGCTGCCCGTGTCCTAACTCACACCAAGTCCTGTTCGCCCATCACCCTGTGCTCGCTGACCTGCATTGGCTCCTGGTCCTGGAACACCTCGATTTAAAAATTTTCATCCTCGTTTTCAAGTCCCTCCATGGCCTCGCCCCTCCCCATCTTCGTAATCTCCGCCAGCCCTACAACCCTCCGAGATCTCTGCGCTCCTCCAATTCTTGCGCATTCCCCGATTTTAATCGCTCCACCATTGGCGGCCGTGTCTTCAGCTGCCTAGGCCCTAAACTCTGGAATTCCCTCCCTAAACCTCTCCGCCTCTCTCTCCTCCTTTAAGACCCTCCTTAAAACCATATCTCTTTGACCAAGCTTTTGGTCACCTGTCCTAATATCTCCTGAAGTGGCTTAGTGTCAAATTTTGTTTGATAATTGCTCCTGTGAAGCGCCTTGGGACGTTTTACTAGGTTACAGGCGCTATATAAATGCAAGTTGTAGTTGCATGGGTGCGGAGGACAAGATCAGAATTGGCTGTGATGTCTTTCATGGTTTCCTACATTACAATAGTGACTATACTTCAAAAAAGTACTTCATTGGCTGTAAAGTATTTTGGGACAGCCTGAGGTAGTGAAAGGCGCTATATAAATGCAAGTCTTCCTTACTTTTTTTCTGAATAGTGGACTTCTAGAACAGGCTGCCGGCTTGTGCTGGCTCACTAATATACTTCAAGGAAGGAAACCTACCATCCTTACCCGGTCCGGCCAAATGTGACTCCAGCCCACAGCAATGTGGTTGATTCTTAACTGCCCTCTGAAATGGCCTAGCAAGCCACTCAGTTGTACAATCTCACTACAAAAAGAAAGAATAAGAATTAAACCAGACGGACCACCCGACATCGACTAGGCACCGGACAAGACAAAGGCAAACCAAGTCCAGTCGACCATGCATAGTCCTCCTCACTAATATCTGGGGACTTGTGCCAAAATTGGGACCAGTCAAGCAACAGCCTGACATAGCCATACTCACAGAATCATACCTTTCAGCCAACGTCCCAGACTCTTCCATCACCATCCCTGGGTATGTCCTGTCCCACCGGCAGGACAGACCCACCGGAGGTGGCGGCACAGTGGTATACAGTCAGGAGGGAGTGGCCCATGAGTCCTCATTATTGACTCTGGACCCCATGAAATCTCATGTCATCAGGTCAAACATGGGCAAGGAAACCTCCTGCTGATTACCACCTACCGCCCTCCCTCAGTCCTCCTCCATGTTGAGCACTACTTGGGGGCAGCACTGAGGGTAGCAAGGGCACAGAATGTACTCTGGGTGGGGGATTTCAATGTCCATCACCAAGAGTGGCTCGGTAGCACCACTACTGACCGAGCTGGCCGAGTCCTGAAGGACAGAGCTACCAGACTGGGTCTGTGGAAGATGGTGAGAGAACTAACATGAGGGAAAAACCTACTTGACCTCGTCCTCACCAATCTACCTGTCGCAGATGCATCTGTCCATGACAGTATAGGAGTGACCACCGCACAATCCTTGTGGAGACGAAGTCCCGTCTTCGCAATGAGGACACCATCCAACGTGTTGTGTGGCACTATCACCGTGCTAAATGGGATAGATTCAGAACAGATCTAGCAGCTCAAAACTGGGCATCCATGAGGTGCTGTGGGCCATCAGCAGCAGCAGAATTGTATTCCAGCACAATCTGTAACCTCATGGCCCAGCATATTCCCCACTCTACCCTTACCAACAAGGCAGGGGATCAACCCTGATGCATGCCAATCAGTGGAAGCAATATGCTATAGGCAGAGCTAAGTGATTCCACAACCAACAGATCAGATAAAAGCTCTGCAGTCCTGCCACATCCAGTAGTGAATTAAACTAATGGGAGGAGGAGGCTCCGTGAGCATCCCCATCCTCAATGATGACTGAGTCCAGCATGTGAGTGCAAAAGACAAGGCTGAAGTGCTTACAACCATCTTCAGCCAGAAGTGCCGAGTGGATGATCCATCTCTGCCTCCTCCCGATATCCCCACCATCACAGAAGCCAGTCTTCAACCAATTCAATTCACTCCACGTGATATCAAGAAACGGCTGAGTGCACTGGATACAGCAAAGTCTATGGGCCCCGACAACATCCCGGCTGTAGTGCTGAAGACTTGTGCTCCAGAACTAGCTGCGCCTCTAGCCAAGCTGTTCCAGTAAAGCTACAACACTGGCATCTACCCGACAATGTGGAAAATTGCTCAGGTATGTTCTGTCCACAAAAAAGCAGGACAAATCCAATCCGACCAATTACTGCCCCATCAGTCTATTCTCAATCATCAGCAAAGTGATGGAAGGTGTCATCGACAGTGCTATCAAACGGCACTTACTCACCAATAACCTGCTCACCGATGCTCAGTTTGGGTTCTGCCAGGACCACTCGGCTCCAAACCTCATTACAGCCTTGATCCAAACATGGACAAAAGAGCTGAATTCTAGAGGTGAGGTGAGAATGACTGCCCTTGACATCAAGGCAGCATTTGACCGAGTGTGGCACCAAGGAGCCCTAGTAAAATTGACATCAATGGGAATCAGGGGGAAAACTGTCCAGTGGCTGGAGTCATACCTAGCACAAAGGAAGATGGTAGTAGTTGTTGGAGGCCAATCATCTCAACCCCAGGACATTGCTGCAGGACTTCCTCAGGGCAGTGTCCTAGGCCCAACCATCTTCAGCTGCTTCATCAATGATGGTTCCTCCATCTAATGGTCAGAAGTGGGGAGGTTTGCTGATGATTGCACAGTGTTCAGTTCCATTCACAACCTCTCAGATAATGAACATAAGAACATAAGAAATAGGAGCAGGAGTAGGCCATACGGCCCCTCGAGCCTGTTCCGTCATTCAATAAGATCATGGCTGATCCTCAACCTCAACTCCACTTTTCTGCCCAATCTCCATATCCCTCGATTCCCTTAGTGTCCAAAAATCTACCTATCTCAGCCTCTGGGGCAGAGAATTCCAAAGATTCACAACCCTCTGTGTGAAGAAATTCTTTCTCATCTCAGTCTTAAATGGCCCATTCCTTATCCTGCGACTATGCCCCCTAGTTCTAGGCTATCCAGCAAGGGGAAACAACCTCACAGCGTCTATCCTGTCAAACCCCCTCAGAATCTCATATGTTTCAATGAGATCACCTCTCATTCTTCTGAACTCCAGAGAGTATAGGTCCATTCTACCCAATCTCTCCTCGTAGGACAACCCTCTTATCCCAGGAATTAATTTAGTGAACCTTTGTTGTACCGCTCTAAGGCAAGTATATCCTTCCTTAGATAAGGATATAAGATGAAGCAGTCCATGCCCGCATGCAGCATGCAGCAAGACCTGGACAACATTTAGGCTTGGGCTGATAAGTGGCAAGTAACATTCACACCACACAAGTGCCAGGCAATGACCGTCTCCAACAAGAGAGAATCTAACCACTTCCCCTTGACATTCAATGGCATTACCATCGCCGAATCCCCCACCATCAACATCCTGGGGGTCACCATTGACCAGAAACTTAACTGGACCAGCCACATAAATACTGTGGCCACAAGAGCAGGTCAGAGGTGGGTATTCTGTGGCGAGTGACTCACCTCCTGACTCCCCAAAGCCTTTCTACCATCTACAAGGCACAAGTCAGGAGTGTGATGGAATACTCTCCACTTGCCTGGATGAGTGCAGCTCCAACAACATTCAAGAAGCTCGACACCATCCAGGACAAAGCAGCCCGCTTGATTGGCACCCCATCCAACACCCTAAACATTCACTCCCTTCACCACCGGCGCACTGTGGCTGCAGTGTGTACCATCCACAGGATGCACTGCAGCAACTCGCCAAGGCTTCTTCGACAGCACCTCCCAAACCCGCGACCTCTACCACCTAGAAGGACAAGAGCAGCAGGCGCATGGGAACAACACCACCTGCACGTTCCCCTCCAAGTCACACATCATCCTGACTTGGAAATATAGCGGCCGTTCCTTCATCATCGCTGGGTCAAAATCCTGGAACTCCCTTCCTAACAGCACTGTGGGAGAACCTTCACCACACGGACTGCAGCGGTTCAAGAAGGCAGCTCACCGCCACCTTCTCAACGGCAATTAAGGATGGGCAATAAATGCTGTCCTGGCCAGCGACGCCCACATCCCATGAACGAATAAAAAAAATTCCTTCAAGTGAGAGCTGGACCTGTTCCTGGCTGGGGCAGGGATCACCTCTTACAAAAGGTAGGTACTACATAGAATTATCAAGGTCAGCGTGATCATCTGGACCACCTTGGAGTGGTAGTGGGGTGGGAGGGGGGTGTCAGACAGGAATTGCCCAGATTTTTTCCCCCTGCAAATTGGCCTGGGTTTTTATCTGGTTTTTGTACCTCTCCCAGGAGATCACATGCTCAGGCCACATTCCCAGCTGCCCGGATCAGACGGCAAGAGGCCTGGGAACGATTTGCTTCTGTTCCACCTCAGCTGAGGTTGGCCGCACCGTGTGGGAAAACCCCAAGGTGAAGGAGAAGAGTATCTGTGAAAGAAAGAGAGCCCCACCCTCAACAAACGAAGCATTTTAACGCAGCACGGTACATGTGCAAATCCAGTTAGGTGAGAAAAAAATTAATGGAGCCTGGCAACATACAAGCTAAACATTGGTTTTAAAGCCAACTCTTTTATCTCAAAATCTGCCTCTAGCTCTGACTTACTCGATGTGAATTTTGGCATATCCTCTTTTCAATCCATGCCTAATGATACCCATTGCGATAGTCAACACTCTGACTACAGGTCTCGGCATTTCTTGCAGTCCGCCCTCTCGGCTGCTTCTTGCGGCATCTGCACCTCAGCCTCTCTTTTCAACGACCTGGGCTCAATCTCGGCCCCCGGTCCTCTTGCTCCGCGTCATCTTTCGTCTCCTCCGACCCTTTGACCAGAGAACACCGGCCTGGAGTTTTTCCACCCCCATTTCAGCACAATCTCGGCGGCATCGACTAAAAAAAAAAGCACCAAAAATATCGCCGGAATTTTACACAGAAGTGAGTTACACCTCTTCGCCACTTCACACCCTGCTTTCCGCCATCTTTTACGCTGGTTCAAAAGTCAACACGTTCCCCCGCCCCCAAGGTCGGCACGCCAAGTTTCTACCGATTGCGCCCGTTTGTGGGGTGGTCATCGCCTTGTGCCCAGAATCTCGGGTGCATGTGCCCCCATGGTCACATTAATCCAGCATTAATGATCGGTCATTGCAGTGACCTACAGTCAACTGAAGCCTGGCTCAGGTCTCTTTTCTTATACCGATGCTACAATGACTTTATACCACTTTCAAATTCAGTCAATTGATTTGCTCTTGGTCCATGAGGCCTGCGACCAGCAGTCAATCGAAACCACTGATGGGCCTGGTTAGTTCAGCCGCAGCAATCACCTGAACACATTTTCAGTTTGAAGTTAGCTACGTCGAGGCCCCATTGGCGATAACGCTGCTCGATTGTGCTGATTCCTAGGAGACTTTATATTCGGGCTTGTACAAAGGAGTTTGGGGGGAAACTTGGGCGTAACTTCACCCCGGACAAAACCAGTGCGGTGCCTGGCGCCTTCCGGGCCCATTTTCACCATTGCTCCCCGAACAAGAACGCCAGGCCAGTGTTTTCTTCCTTTCGGGTAAACTATGATGCAAATTTCAAAGTCACCCCTGGAGTTTGGGACTCTCCATCCAGAACTGACATGTGAGGTGGCTTTCCTAGTCCAAAAGCTCTTGAAGTCAGACCTGTTCATCATCTCTGATTAAGGATGTAATGGTAGGGCATATCATGTGATATGAACAGGCGCTGACACATTGCCCAGAACTCACAAGCCTGCTGAATTGACTGCGGATAACTTAATTAGTGCTTAGAATGGAGCTCCTGTT